>NC_079322.1:75401325-75708825 GCF_029931775.1 Euleptes europaea | reverse complement strand
GAATCAAACCTAGTTCTCCAGATTAAAGTCCACCCCTCCAAACCACCACTGTTAACCACTACACCACGCTGGTGATAAGAATCCTATGTCCCTATTCAGCCCCCAGGGAGTGTCCATTGTTTTGAATTTGTGAATGGAGTCCAACAATTTCACGTTGTAATCTCCTCTTCCCCGTATTAGGACACACACTTCAATGTGGCGAAGGGTTTTGTGTGTGTCAGCGGAGTTGGGAGCAATACCGACTAAACTCCTAGCAGTCACTCAAGACAGAATGGTCACGGCTGAGACACCGGACGAAGATGTATCCAACCCTCTTAAGGGATCAATGGCCACATCCGCCGAAGAGAACAGGCAGTTCCAATGGGGATGGGGGCAGAGGAATCCCTGAAGGTTAGCTACTGGGCAGCAGCAGTAGTGGAAGGTGACACTGGCAGAGGATCTGCCTCTGCCGTGCCACTGCGGACAACCCTGGTTAGTACTGCACAGAGGAAGGCAATGGTAAACCACTTCTGACTAGGGTTGCCAGGTCCCTCTTTGCCACCCGAGTGAGGCTTTTGGGGCGGAGCCTGAGGAGGGCAGGGTTTGTAGAGGGGAGGGACTTCAATGCCATAGAGTCCAATTGCCCAAGCGGCCATTTTCTCCAGGGGAACTGATCTCTATCGGCTGGAGGTCAGTTGTAATAGCAGGAGATCGCCAGCTAGTACCTGGAGGTTGGAGTTACCCAAAACAGCACTATGACAATATAAAGCAAATAAGTGAATTTTATAAAGTGCAAAGTGAATAAATATATACAGCATATACAAAGGGAGTACAAGATACACAATTTACAATAACGATCCAATAAATATGATTTATCCAAAGGATGCCAAAAGTCCTAATACAACAGGTAAGTTAGAGTCTGTCCTTTTGGAGACCTAGATACAAATCTTTGCGGTCCCTATGAGACAACACCTACTGAGGCACTTATATATTTATTACTGATAAGGTCATCGAAGAAGCCATGTGCGAAACGTGGTCCCGATCTAGACGACACGTCTGACATCTCTTTCCTGTGGCTTTGCTCCAATAACTAAACCTAAAAAATAATTTGAAAGATTCAAGAAAAACTCTTATATCAAATGATACCCTTATTGGTTGTATACTCTAACTTACCTGTTGTATTAGGACTTTTGGCATCCTTTGGATAAATCATATTTATTGGATCGTTATTGTAAATTGTGTATCTTGTTGTACTCCCTTTGTATATGCTGTATATATTTATTCACTTTGCACTTTATAAAATTCACTTATTTGCTTTATATTGTCATAGTGCTGTTTTGGGTTACTCCAATTATCCTTACAGCACTGAGCCTTCATTTTTTGCGCAGTACCGGGAGGTTGGCAACCCTATACTCAGGCACGTTTAAACGCAAGAACCTTCCAGAACAACAACCCCCCCAAAACACATTACTACAAAAGGCCCAAAAGCCAAGAGGCCACAACACCTAGGCAGTCTTAAACCCCTTCATCTCTCACTACAGAGAAGATGGTCTTCAGGAGAATCTAAATGAATCCATGTCAAGAATAATTCGCCTGCTGAACGCCAAGCCAGCAAGTGTACACTTGGGCAGGGTGCTTTTCTCTCAGCGCCCTGTAGCCACACACATCTTCCTGGTATTCCAGGATAATTTCTAGGTTGAAGGAAGTGATTTGCAGGCAGAAGCAACTTAGGAATTTCAGTAATAGCCCTGATTAATTGCTGACTGCCGCAAACGCTCAGCCACAGCTTTGAATCATACCCTGCAGTCTTATGCCCTGCAACATCCCTTGAGAGAAGAATGTAGGGACGATAATTAAATCAAAGACAGATTTATCCACATGATGATCAGCAAACCACTTTTCCCTGGATAGCTGAAGGTGTGCCACACAGTGTTTGGACGGCTTCTTCTTCTGGGGCCAAACCAGGTGTGATGGCATCCATGGTAGCATTGCCAACCTCCAGGTACTAGCTGGAGATCTCCTGCTATTACAAGTGATCTCCAGCCGATAGAGATCAGTTCCCCTGGAGAAAATGGCCACTTTGGAAATTGGACTCTATGGCATTGAAGTTCCTCGCCTCCCCAAATCCCACCCTCCTCAGGTTCCACCCCCAATACCTCCAGGTATTTCCCAACCCAGACCTGGCAACCCTAATCTTGACATAGGGTTGCCAGCCTTCAGGTGGGATCCAGAGATCTCCCGGAATTACAACCAATCTCCAGACTAAAGAGATCAGTCCGCCTGGAGAAAATGGTAGCTTTGGCAATTGGACTCTATGGCATTGAAGTCCCGTCCCTCCCCAAACTCCACCCTCCTCTGGCTTCGCCCAAAAAAACTCCTGCCGGTGGCGGAGAGGGATCTGGCAACCCTAGTCTATGGATCTGACCTATGGACACCACAGCATGGCGGGCTGGGATGCTTCCCCCACCCCACACACACAAACCTTTTCAAGTGCTAAAATAGTTATGGGTTTGTGTGTGGCTATTTGGGTACTTAAAAATGCATGTGGGGGGGGGGAACAAGATCACCTCTGCCTACTGTGCTGCAGGCCCAATCAGGATCGGGCCTTTTGCAGCATTTTTAAATCCCTTTAAAATGGTGTCGACTGTGGGCCAGACCTATGGGATCTAGTTTGGCCCTAAGACTTCTGTGCACACTAAGGGATATCAAGTCCCCCCTTTCCACCGGTGGGAGGTTTTTGGGGCACAGCCTGAGGAGGGCGGTGTTTAGGGAGGGGCGGGACTTCAATGCCATAGAGTCCAATTGCCAGCGTGGTGGTGTGTAGGAGTGGGGAAACCAACACGGCTCACCAGATTAGAGTCCCCCGCTCATGTGGAGGAGTGGGGAATCAAACCCGCTTCTCCAGATTAGAGTCCACCACTCTTAACCCCTACACCATGCTGTTAAGGATAGGACGTTTTGGAGGACATGAATTATTAGGGTCACCATAGGTCGGAAACGACTTGACGGCACTTAACACATACAGAGAGAATACATAATCGAGTTTCTGAGCCAACCGCTTTCTTCATATAAAATGGATCCTCCGTCTGTTTTCACGGTTCTTTTTGCCCTGCCCCTTCATATCAATTAATAAAGTGATGCATGCAGGGCAGTGTGACGTTCTCTTCCCGGGATCAGTAAAAGCATGGAAGGAATGCTTTTATGACAGCCTTGTTCTAAATGGTTCTCACACTGCCATTTTGAATGCAACGAAAGGAATCACCTCAATCCTACAGGGCAATTCACTCCTTGGGGAATTATCAACGCCTCAACCCCAAGAAATTTCACTAAGGATATTCTGCCTTCCCTTGAAAGTCTTCTGTTACACCTCAGTAGCTGGGACACGTGTTGCCTCAGTATGACTTGGGAAGGGGCCGTGGCTCAGTGGTAGAGCATCTGCTTGGCATGCAGAAGGTCCCAGATTCAATCCCAGGCATCTCCAGTTAAGGGGACTAAGCAGGTAGGTTGATGTGAACAACCTCTGCCTGAGACCTTGGAGAGTCGCTGCTGGTGTGAGTAGACAATACTGACTTTGATGGACCAAGGGTCTGATTCAGTAGATGGCAGCTTCATGTGTTCATGAACACATGAAGCATGGGTCCCCGGTGTGGTGCTTGTGGGGGCCGTGTCGACCACTGATACCTTTTCTGTCCCCCGGCAAGTGTTTTTAGGAAATAGGTGGGTCCAAGTAGGACTTTTGCCCAGCAAGGCTTCTGATGGGCCATTGGAGATTTGATTGGCAGTGCAGATATTTAAAAATGTTGCTTTGGCCGCAGCTGCCACCACATCACAAGGATCTACATTGCGTTACTGAAGTTAAGCTGCGGTAATCATTTTGTGGCTGGCTCCCCCTCCTGTGGTAGCCGTTTTGGGGCAGCCATTTGTTGCTGCGCTCACCACGCCTTGCCAGAATTTCAAGGGTGCCCACAGGCTCAAAAAGGTTGGAGACCCCTGGGCTACAGTTTTAGAGTATTTATGGTCAGATTGGTTCAAATCTAGGGGTGTGCACTGGAAAATTATCATTTTGATTCCATATTGTAATTTAACAGACTGATTCATGGAGTTGGAAGGAACTGTAACAGGCCATGTTGTCCAACCCCCTGCTCAATGGGATAAATTGGCGAAAATGAATTTTACAAGTATAGTTAATGAATTATAAATTAATGTTTTTTTCTAAATTAGGAATAATAATAATAGATTCTTAAACACTGTCAAAACACTTCTCCGGAAGTCCAGGGTTGGTGGGTACACAGTTAAGGTGAGCGATGGATATTAGGGCACTATATACTTTACAAATTATATTATACAATGCAAATTTATTGTTTGTAAAAGTGCTCTTTTTGTGATTTTGTATTTTTATGTTTTCTTTTGGTGTTTGTATTATGATTTTATTTATTTATTTATTTATTTTTGTTTAATTATAAAAAATTCAATAAAAAATTAACAAAAAAATGCAGGATCAGCCTCAATAATAAATAAACCACACGCTCTCAGAAATGTAAGTCAGAAAAACGCTTCAGGGGCTGAATGCTGATAAACTCCAGTTACAAGAAGACAGACTAAATACGTTCACAAAAAATGAAGGTGTGCCATTGAGGGTTTATCAGTTTAAAGAAATCTCAAAATTTTTGTTTTTGTGCCATAATGACTTGCCTTGTTCCATTTCTGTTTTCATTAAGATCGGATTGGACGTCTGCCCGTTGTTTTCCGCGCACGAAAAACGGCATACTTTCCTGAGGCGTTTTTTTTTTCCAAATCAAGTTGTCACGCTCCTCTCGACACTGGGAAATGTGTGCGGCAAAATGACAAATGCAACAACAGCTGCTGCTGCTGCTTTGCGTATAGCCCACTTTTCTCACTGTAAGACCCCAGATGGATTGCAACATATGAAAAATGAAATTCAATCCAACAGCAAAGCTCTTTAGGAAACAACATTTACTACAGCGAGGGGCTGTGGCTCAGTGGCAGAGCACCTGCTTGCCATGCAGAAGGTCCCAGGTTCAGTCCTCAGTATCTCCAGTTGAAAAGAACTAGGCAAGGGGTGATGTGATAACAATGCAGTGGGCTGGGACTGAAGAGATGGAAAGCAATGCAAGCAAATAATAAACAGAAACGCTCTTTGGTTATTTATGCATGGGTACTTTCACTCACATTTGCCCCCGGTCTGTCTCAGTTGTTCCTTGGAGTTATGCATGAGTTTCCCCTCCATTAGAGATGACCTCGCTGCCAGCCCTCACAAATCCCGGGACTTCCTGTTCCTCTGTTAACCCGATTCTTCCCTCTCCCCTGAGCTCAGCCCAGGTGAAATCCCAATGCATAAGGCAAAGTGCAGGACAGGCAAGCTTGCGTTCTCCCACAGGCAATTACAAGGCAGCATGTAAAGAGGCAGGGATTCAAAGGCTTCCTTCTTCCTCAAAGCTCTTTCTGGGCAGAAGAAAGGCTTTTTAAAACAGAGGCTTGGGTTTTTCCCCCCCATCTTTTCAGATTGCTCCTTTTTTTGTTTTATGTTCTTAAAATGCTTTTTTATGCAGCAATTGGGTTTTTTTTGGGGGGGGGGATTTTCTCTCACAGTAAACTCTACAAAGTAATCCCCTATCTATGGGGGGTTATCTGGCTGCAATAGTTTTAGCAGTAACCATCTGATTTGGCGTCATCTGCTGTATTAAAATGATTATTTATGATTTGTTTTTCATGATTGGTTTAGTTTTAATGAATACTTATTGTGCCAGTAAGCTGGTTTTAATGTTGTTATCTACCCTGAGTCTGGCTTTGGCTGGGGAGGGCAGGATTGAAATAGAAAATAATTATAGTAATTAATTAATAAACATAAAACAAGCACTCGATCTGTAAGTTTTTCCCCCCTCTGTAAGATGTATTGGGAAGACATCAGATGGGGCAGGGGAAACTCTGGGCAAGCTACGAAAGAGTGTACATGCAGAAAACATCTGTGGCCCAATTTAGAACAATTTAGGGTCCTCAGTAAAAGCGACATTTGATCAGCTGTTCAGGAGGACCTCTCAGAGCTATAAATCAAACAGCGGCACATTTGTGCATCCCTCAAATTGACACCCAAGCATTTATCCATGATATGAACAAAACTCCCTCTCTCATAATACCAGAACGTGGGGTCATCTGCTGAAGCTGGAGGGTGAGAGATTCAAAACAGATAAAAGGAAGTCTTTTTTCACACAACGAATAGTTAAATTGTGGAACTCCCTGCTCCAGGATGTGGTGATGCCAACTTGGAAGGCTTTAAGAGGGGAGTGGATATGTTCATGGAGGAGAGGGCTATCCATGCCTACTAGTCAGCATGGATACTAGTCATGATGCATACCTAGGGTTACCAGGTCCTTCTTTGCCACCAGCAGGAGGTTTTTGGGGTGGAGCCTGAGGAGGGCGGGGTTTGGGGAGGGACTTCAATGCCATAGAGTCCAATTGCCCAAGTGGCATTTTCTCCAGGGGAACTGATCTCTATCGGCTGGAGATCAGTTGGTAATAGCAGGCGATCTCCAGCTAGTACCTGGAGGTTACTGTATAAACAACAGCACGAGGCTCAGGAAATCAAATTTACTTGACTAGTTCATATCACACAGTACAGAAAACAGATAATAAGCTATATACATATTTTTTGAAAATCAACATAAAATACCCCTTAGGGTTATTACATCACCCAAGTCCGGATATAATGCGTCCTGCAACGACCCCTCTAGATTCTTGGCCGTTTCGCGGAGTGTAGCTTCTTCAGTTAATTTTCTCAAGTTATAAGTGGGCAAATTGCCTCTAGAAAACATGTATATACAATAAGATTACTGTATTCAATAATTACAATGCAATATTAACATTATGCCAAAAATAATAAACTTACCACATCAGAAAGAAACGCGACCCCTGTGGGTTCTCTATGCCTCTGTGAGGTTAGTTAATGATCAAAATAGTTCCTAATTTATTGTCAGCATGAGCAGGTACCAGGTGTAATAAGTTATCCATTGTCTTAAAGTTACAGAAAGCATGATAGATCAAGCTCATTGTTTAATCCTAATGGTACCAAAGTTTTGAATAAAAAGATCAGTTTTGTTTCCTGTCTATGAAGTATTTTTGTAATGTCCTGAATTTTATAAGGTTGCGGTTTGAATTTCCATAAGGCAAAAAAAAGTAACCCACACCACAGGACGTAAAGGGTGATTTAACCCGTTGCAGGACGCATTATATCCGGACTTGGGTGATGTAATAACCCTAAGGGGTATTTTATGTTGATTATCAAAAAATATGTATATAGCTTATTATCTGTTTTCTGTACTGTGTGATATGAACTAGTCAAGTAAATTTGATTTCCTGAGCCTCGTGCTGTTGTTTATACAGTTACTATACTTATTCAGCATAGGTGTTTAGTCTCATTAGTACCTGGAGGTTGGCAACCCCATGCATACCTATTCAGGATCAGAGCAGCATGCCTATTCTATTAGGTGCGGTGGAACACAGGCAGGACAATGCTGCTGCAGTCGTCTTCTCTGTGGGCTTCCTAGAGGCACCTGGTTGGTCACTGTACGAACAGACTGCTGGACTTGATGGACCTTGGTCTGATCCAGTATGGCCTTTCTTATGTTCTCAAGTTAGCTCAATTTTTGACTTATTCTTCAGTTTGAGCATCCCTAGACTCCACCCTCCTTCCCTTCACTTGTTCACACAGCTCCATTTAAAGAACACGTGCTTGAAACTTCTTCAACCTCTGCGGTTCTGCCCTTCAATATTGAACAAATTCAAAATCATGTTCTTCCAGAGGAATGTGGCAATGGAGAAACAGCTGCTCAACTATAGACATGTCAGCAATAGCCACACGGTTCAGGTCCTGTGGAAGCTGGACCAGAATCTCACTCCTGTGAGAAATGCTTCTCACAAAGACTCGCCTGCTTTATTTACCCATAGAGGTGGCCCAAAGATGAACATAATAATTGTGTAGGAGGGGCAGGTAAACACTGGAATGCTATGAATGACTCAAGTGACAGGAAAACCACACCGGCCTTTGGCAGCCCAGACATGGAATTAAGCAGTCCCACCCTGATCTGCCCTCTGATTGGGTGCTTTATAAGTTGAGCTGTGGATCTTTTTTTTTTTTTTCCTTTTGATGAAATCATTTCTGCCCTGAGCACCGGCAATGCATTTCTGGGAGTCTGTGCTCTGTGCTCTCTTAGCGTCCCTCTTTGCTGCCGTACTTGGAGGGCTGTACTTGACAGGCGCCTTCCGCAAGAGGAGACCCAAAGAGCCGCCGTTGGACAAAGGCCTCATCCCATGGCTAGGACATGGGATAAGTTTCCAAAAGAACCCTGCAGAGTTTCTGGAAAAGATGAAGAAGAAACATGGGGATATTTTCACTGTCCTAGTCGGCGGCAATTATTTGAATTTTGTGATGGACCCTCATACTTATGGGACTGTCATAAAGGAATCGAAAGACAAGCTGGATTTTGATACGTTTGCCTCCACGGTAGTTTATAATGTCTTTGGTTTCCACCCAAGTGAGTCTCATCATAAGGTCGTGCAAGAGGTTAGCAAGAAGTATCTCAGAAATAAGAATCTAGCTGATCTCAACCAGGTGATGATGGAGAACTTGAAGACTGTGTTGCTTCGGAACTTGGGCTCAGGCGATGGAGAAAGACCATGGCAGCAAGACGGCGTCTTCCACTTCAGCTACAAAGCCATGTTCCAAGCTGCATTCTTGACTTTGTTTGGAAGTGATCCCTGCAAAAGTGGAGATAGCAAAGAAAGTTTGAAGGACCGTGGAGCACCACAGTGTGGAGAGTGGTTTGAAGACTTTCAGAAATTTGACAGTTACCTTCCCCAAATGGTCATTGGCATGCTGGATCCTGGGACCAAGAAGGAGACGGAGAGGCTGAAGAACTTCTTCTGGGATGCACTGTCTGTAGAAAAGGTATTGCGGAAGGAGAATATCAGCAACTGGGTTGCTGAGCAAGATAAACAGATGGCTGAGATTGGGATGACCGAAAAGATGCGGACTCAGTTCCTGTTTCTTCTTTTCTGGACATCGCAAGCGAACACTGGACCGGCTACCTTCTGGGTTTTTGTGCATCTCCTGAAACACCCAGAAGCGATGAAGGCAGTGAAGGAAGAAGTAGACCGAGTCCTGAAGGAGACTAATCAGGAAGTCAAGCCAGGAAGTCCCTCGATCCAGGTATCCTTTGAAACAATCAAGACTCCTCTTCTGGACAGTGCAGTACAGGAAAGTCTACGCCTGAAAGTAAGTCCGTTTCTGTTCAGAAGCATAATGGAAGATATGGATCTTAAAATGGCGGACGGGAGAGAATACAGCCTCCGGAAAGGAGACCAGCTAATTATGTTCCCCTTCATTGGCCTGCAGATGGATCCCGAAATCTACCCCGAACCTCGGACTTTCAAATATGACAGGTTCGTGAACCCAGACGGCACCAGAAAAGAATTTTATAAAAATGGGGAAAAGCTAAAGTATTTCAACATGCCGTGGGGTGCCGGACCCTCCATGTGCCCTGGGCGATTCTTTGCTGTCAGCGAAATGAAGTTGTTTGTGATGCTGATGGTCACCTACTTCGACATGGAACTCGTTAATAAGGAAGAGGAGATACCACCAGTCGATCCAAGCCGCTATGGGATTGGAACGACACATCCCGCTCACGATATCCAGTTTAGGTATCGACTGAGAATCTAAGAGGAAAGTCGTTTATTTTGTAATCATGTTGTATATTATCTCAAAGGTATTTATTCTGTTCAGTCCAGGGAGAAGTCTATTCAATAGCAGTACGTTTTCAGGAAGGTCTCTTGCATAGGTGCAGTTACAAAGCTGCCAAGATTCAGAAGAACGGGCAGGTTCTTCTGCAGCTGACCAAGGGGAGTCATTGCTGAAGCACTGAAACTTTTAACTGTCTTTTGTAGCGTCTGTAGACAATTATGACCTTCATCACATGTACGAAGTAGAGTGAGAAAAATGTAGCTGCTAGCAGCCAGCTTGAGGGAGAAGTACATGAAGCTCTTCCTTGGCTCCCTGCCTTCTCTATCAGCTTCAGGCATATATATTTAAAGGGTCTGCTTCCTATGGAAAGGTGGCACAGTACAGATCCAGCTTGCCAAGAACATTGTCCTCATTAAATGCAAAGTAACTAGTAATCTTGCTGGGGGTAAAGGGAAGATGACTGGGGAAGGCAGTGGCAAACCACCCCACAAACAAAGTCTGCCTAGTAAACGTCGGGATGTGACGTCGTCCCATGGGTCAGGAATGACCTGGTGCTTGCACAGGGGACCTTTACCCTTTTTTAACTAGTAATCTCGCAAGAATCTTCACTTTCTAAATCAGTTTTATTCCTGTACTCAGTTTTACAGCTATCAAATTTGCAAGTCATCATCATTCTTAGGAGTTATTTAGTATTTATTGTCCTGGTTCCAGTTGTTAAATTCACTGTAATCCTTACAGCAATCTTGGAAGGAAGGGCTGTGTTTAGTTTCAGTTTTTTCCGATGGAAATTTCAGGGAGCGCTGGGGGGAGGAAAACACCCTCCTATGAAATATTTTGTTTCCCTCTTGTAACAAATGGAAGTGCTTTTAAAGACAAGGTTTCGCTCCCTTGAAAATATAGAGCATGAAAGTGTCTGAGAACTTTTTAACTTTGGGAATACTGGAAAATGTGGGAAAGCAGTTTAAAAATATTTTTTGTCCCTTTTGTAATGAGCGAAATGTGTTGATAGCATAGAGGACAACAGGTTGTTGTTGTTGTTGTTGTGATATTCAATTTATACCCCACTCTAATTCCTGGCCAGGGCCAGGCTCAGAGTGGCTAACCATGATTAAATAACCAATACATAAACTGTACTTGGATGGAAGCCCCGCAAGTACTTGTGGGGAGCATGGCAGTTTCCCCTCCCACACTATTTCCTCTTTCCCTTCTCTGAAAGCCCCAATAGCTGCTCCCTTTTCTTGCTTCCTCCTCTCCTTCCCACCCACCAGCCCGTCTCCCTTGATTCCCCACCCGTCTTCGGCTTCCCCACCCCTAGTGGTTGCCTACAACAGCCACTGAGGGCATTTGGACGTTTAAACCGCATAGATATGCCAATTAATAAACATTTATATGCTAAGTTATAAAGGATGTGGTTTGTGTTGTTGAAGCATTCCCCTTGGCAGCCTCTCCTCGGAAAAACTGGCGGAGTTGTGCCTTGCCAGCCACTGGGTGCAGTTGCACAGTGGGAAACCTGCAAGGACTTACTTGCTGGGAGCCCCACACTTTCCCCTGCATCCCCTTCCCCCAAATATTTTGTCCTTCCCTCATCCTGGCAGCCACTATATCAACTTCCCCTGCTTCCTTCTCTCCTATGCCAACCTATCTTTCTTCTGCTCCCTATCTTCAGCTATATTGATTATTTATTCACTTCATCCATACCCCGCCTTTCTCCACAATTGGGACACAAACCAGCTCCCATCATTCCCCTCTCCTCCATTTTAGCCTCACAACAACCCTGTAAGGTAGATTAGGTGGAGAGTGTGTGACTGGCTCAAAGGGTCCTTCCACAGCAGAGCAGGGATTCAAAACTGGGTATCTCATATACTAAGATGAAACTCTGACCACTACTCCATACTGTCTATTGTAGGGAGGATGTAAGTCGCCTGGCAGCAAGTTGCGTGGTTGTTGTTGCCAAGCCTGGTCCTGATGAGTCTTCCCTCAAAGGCCAAAACAGCCCTGGAAAGGGCACTGCCTCCTCTCCCTTGCCTTTTACTGACAGACACCAGGGCTTGAAGGCTGGCAACACTGTGGTGGTTGCCTAGCAACAGCCACTGAGGGCATTTAGACTTTGAAACCCCATAAATATGCCAATTAATAAATGTTTATATGCTAAGTTATAAAGGATGGGGTTTGTGTTGTTGAAGCAGCAAAATTAATTTAGATTTGATAGGAAAATAAGTGTTACATATATTTCAGTTTCCAGTTAAACACACACACACACAAACAAGGAAAGACAGTTTTTTCCAAAACATCCAGAAACTTAACATCTGTAGTCTGGAGGCCAAAAGCTTTCCCCCACCACAGCCCTCTGGCCCACCTTGTCAGAAAATCTGTTTACTGATACGTGGATGTGGCATTTCCTTTGTGTCTTAACAACCTAAAAGTCCTTCCTAGTTTTAGTGAGATGCTAATTATGTGTTAAGATTTCCTGGGAGAGTCGCCTTTCCCGCCAGACAATCCCCATTGGCGATGGCCATTAACCTGTCTCCATTAACTGGAAGGCCCAGTTATTCACAGAGGCCGAGTCGAATTGTCTTCCTTTGCATTATTCCTTGTGACTGGCGATCTTAGTTCTTTCTCTCTCGGGCTAAAAGACCTGCTTGCCAGTCACTCTAATTGAAAGGTGTCAGTTCACCTAGATGCTTACATTTGGCTATTGCAGTAGTTTATTTATTTATATCCCGCCTTTCACCCCAATGGGGACTGAAAGCGGCTTACACCCTTCTCCCCCTCCTCTGTTTTATCCTCACAACAACCCTGTGAGGTAGGTTAGGCTGAGAGCTTGTGATTGGCACAAGGTAGGGTTGCCAACCTCCGGGTACTTAAAGAGACAGCAAGTACGCTCAGCCACTAATCACTAAAGGTATTTTTTAATGCTGATAACACCCAACTACTATTACAAACTACTATCAAATAACACTCAAAATGTACAATGTACCAGTGGCAACATATAATTCTACAATTCAAACACAAAAAAACTACAGAAACCCAGGTGCTCATGACACAATAGTCCATTCTGCCTCCAAACGGAGGTAAATCCCACAAACCACAGCAAGGAAGAACTCTGAAGCTCACTGAGCTATAAATGATGTACTTGCACAATCTCAACGAGCCTAGTGTTCAATAATGGAAACAAGTCCTTATCTGTGTATCAGTCGTAGAAGAAATTCCAAACTGGTGCAAAGGAAAGAAGCCAGCAAGAACGTGTTTTCTAGATTCTCACACGTTTCGGACGCTTCATCAGCTTGCCGGTCTTCATATAACTGTCTCACTCGTTGAAGTCACTCTGTGATTCCCCAAGAGCACACTTGCTTCTACAATAATTCAAAAAACATAACACAAACTTGACAGGCAAACCTTGCACCCAGTCATTAATATTATACTATCAAGATATAAACACAAATTATAACGCTCAATGCAATCTCATGCCTACCAGACAAAAATCCTGCTAAAGACTTCTGAGGGTTCTTGCAGTCGATGCACGGTCATCGACCTTCAAACTGCTACCATTGCTACCAGCCTACAAATAGCTACAGCTGTCCTCAAAACTGGAGAAAGTGCTACTACTAAAGGGACAGTGTTCCATTATGCTGACTATGTGAAACATGTGAAATTGACTAAACCGTCTGAACAAATTTAATAAAACATGATAAATCAAAATCTGTGTTCAATCCTCCTGGAGCAAGCATTTTAAACAAAAAATGAATTTCATTTCTTGTTGTAGAAGAATTTTGAGCACATCTTGTACATTAAACAGACGTGCGTGATACTGCCATAAGACAAAGAAAAAAAGATCATTTTCTATATGACCTTTAATAGCAAAAAGTTCGACAAGGGGGGCGTCTTTCACCCAGGCACATATGTGAGACCGATGCTCTCCTATCCTCAATCTCACTGCCTTCACAGTGCTGCCAATGTACATCAATCCACATGGGCAAAGTATGGAACAAACCATTTGGTGTGATGCACAAATGCTAAAGTTTTTAAGACTAAATTTGAAATCAGAAGAAGATGCACTGACTTACTTAATCGGTAAGCTGTATGGGCAAACTGAGCAGGTGCCACATTTATGATGCCCGTTGGCAGAACTCCTCATAGGTTTGGAGACTATATCAGTTTTAACAAAATAATTTCTAAGAGAATGGGTCTTTCTTAATCCAAAAACAGGAATCTTACTGCAGCCCAGAATATGCTGCAATAGATGCCAATGGCAATAGATGATCTTTAAAAAATATATCATAAGTAAGACAGCTGAATTGCAGAGAGGAAAACACCCTGTTACGTTGGAGGTGATTGGAGTGGTTAAAAATACTTTGTTGCATACACACAGCTAATCTTAAATTATGCAGTCAAGATCCAAAGCAATGTGTTTTTGAATCTGCACACCTAATCTCCAGTGGTCAGTTAGAAACCCTGTGGGGAAAAGCCCCACCTGGTCCCACCCACTTTCTAAAGACACTTGGCAGGCACCAGGAAAGATGGCACCACAGCACCAATGGGCACCATGTTGGGGACCCTGGCTTTGGTCAATTAGAGAGAGCTTGGCTTAGGATGCAGGGATTTGGACTGGAAAGCACTCTGCATATCCCCAAAGGCCTGCCAAACTTTCTGTATAGTGTAAGCATAGGGGTCGCCAATCTCCCGGACTGGTCATGGCACCCGCAACAGTCTATGTGTGCGCACTGTTCCAGCCGCGTGCCTGCCCTAAACGTTACAGGGAAGGCTAGAGCGCACGCCAGTGAAACTGACACGAACCGCTCTTATGCGTCCCGAGCAGCCGGCAGCTGAGGAACAGAGGGCAGGTCACCCTATTCAGTAGCAGAGGCCAGGTCAACTTCCCCAGTGAACCAAAGCAATTCCATTTTGGTAGAATGGATCCCGGTTCAAGCCGCAGCCATTTCGTGGAAGCGAAAGAGTCACGTATCCTGCTCCTACACTCCCCCCTCCCATTGCAACATCAGCAGATTAATGGGCCATCAGCAGCGATCCTGCTATCATCAATGTGTCATCCTGCCAGCCCTGCCTAGAAGCAAGCCTCCAGACATTGCAAAGTTGGACTACTGTGTAAAGTCATTAAGCCAATCATACCAGAAGCTCCCGGATTCTCCCGGTTGTGCAAGTCACTGGAATTAGAATAGATTTCTAAATTCTCACTACCCCAGCCCGACAGCCGAAGATTAATCCTTTTGTCACTCCTTTTGTCACCTGGGAACCTGGAAGGGGTAATCCCATCACCCCGCCCCCAGAGAAACAGTATATCTGGGGTAGCCCACTGCCATTATGTTACCTTAGGTCTTTCCTGGCATCTTTGCCGTTACTCTGCTGGTTAAGGTTTTGCGCAGCCTGACCACGCTCCCTCCCGCCTCGCTAGCTGAGCCTACGGGAACCCCTTGCCCTCGCCTTCTTTATTTTCTACTATCTTAGTCTACGGGAACTTGGACAACTCCTCATCTAGATAAGGTGTAGTATTACCCCCTCAACGACCTCCTGCCACGTTGGCATCTGTGCTTACTCTACTACCTTTTATTTCTTAGATTCTCTGTATGGTTTTGTGTTGCACCACTGAATGCTTGAAACGACATAAACTCTCTTAATTCGGATTCCATTGTCTCTGTCGTCATTTCAAAGGTCACAGAATACAGGCTCTAGTATACAAAGGTTGCTCCCGCTTTATAAATATTGTGGTTTCCGATTGCTTGGAATTAATTCGGATTCCATTGTCTCTGTCGTCATTTCAAAGGTCACAGAATACCGGCTCTGCTATACAAAGGTTGCTCCCGCTTTATAAATATTGTAGTTTCCGATTGCTCGCTAATTTCCCCATTTAAAGAGCATTTCGGCTAACAATAGTGAGTTCATGACAGAGGCAAAATTTGAACTGGTAACTTTCCTGATTTGTATCAGAGCCTCTGATCTCTTATCTCACTCTCTAAATGCTTGGCATTCTGAAAGTTTGCAAATTAAAGGCAACAGTGCATCGTGTGCTTTCTTTCTTGCTATCTGGGAATCATGAAGCACTACATCTCTCCTTTTGCTAAGCCTGCAAGGGCAATGATTTTGCATAATAATTTTATGAATGCTCTCACGCAGGGAAGCGACTTCCATAGTGATACTACCATGATAAGCTGATCTGTACGATGTCTCTTGCAGCTGCATTATTCTGTTGTGGCAAGAACCTGGAAATCTTCAGGCACTTCGACAGGAGTCTCCAGCACAAAAATGCTCAGTTTAAAAGCCATCACACAATCCTTACTTATCGAAGGCATAAGCTATCATATTAAAATCTGGGACCCCTCAGCCATTTCTAACGTTAACTAGATTGGTAAAACTGAAAAATAGCCAGTTACAGCTCTCGTCTCTGATCGGATTGCCGACCTCCAGGTACTAGCTGGAGATCTCCTGTCTATTACAAGTGATCTCCAGCCGACAGAGATCAGTTCACCTAGAGAAAATGGCTGCTTTCACAATTGGTCTCTATGGCATTGAAGTCCCTCCCCTCCCCTTATCAGTAGTATATCTGTTGCTGCTATATTTGAAAGCGACTGGATTTTATTATGTGGTTAATTTTATTGTAAAATGTGGTTTGGTTTAAATTGTTTTAAATGGTTGTGAGCCATCCTGAGCCTGACCTGGTCAAGAAAGGGTGACCTAAAATCTAATAAAATTAAAAAATGAATTTTTAAAAAATGTATGTATGTTGGACTTTTCTAGCACCGCTAGCTATCAGTTCTGGTCTTTGTGACTGCTGAGTGAAGAACCGGGCAAGGTAGAGAGAATTCTGTTGCTCCGGCAAAAGCCCAACCTGTCCTAAGGACCATTTTAGTTCCTTGGCGGGGGGGGGGGGGTTGAGCCAATGGACAGCCTGTGCGGGCAGAGCCTCAGACTCCCATGTGGTGTAGGGTTGCCAACCTCCAGGTACTAAGCACAGGAGCGACACAACACTATAATTACAAAGTGAAAAAGGTTCTATTCAGAAAGGCTACAAGTGATAAACAACATCAATATAGAATCAAAGCATCCAACATGATCCTATGTTAACAAAGTCCAGTGGTCACTGATGTATGCATCTTCAAGGTGATAAAGCAGAAGAAACATAGCTATAGGACATAACACGGGGATACGGCCATTTCAAATTTCTTCAATTCAATTCTTCATCAGTCCCCAAACGTCAAGAAAACCTGATTCAAATAATTTTTGACTGCAGTTAATATTACAGGATAGTCACCATGTTCCATTTAGGATATAGCCAGTGTAGCAGTATCCTAAATGGCTGTATCCTAAATGGAACAGTGTAGCAGTGTGGCTGTATCCAAAAATGCAGATGCAGATCAGTTCACCTGGGGAAAATGGCCGCTTTGGCAATTGGACTCTATGGCATCGAAGTCCCTCCCCTCCCTAAACCCCACCCTCCTCAGGCTCTGCCCCAAAAACCTCCTGCTGGTGGCAAAGAGGGACCTGCCAACCCTAATGTGGTGTGAGGCAGCGGAGGTTTTCCGAGGGTTTCTAATGTTAGCCCTGGCACCTCCCCACACCCATCCTACTGTTATTGAAATGCCTCTAAGATAACACATTGGTGCCGTGCCACCAGACTCTGTCCTGTTTTGTGCTGAATATAGGGTGCCTTTTGTCAGCTGATCTGTACAAACAAAGATTGATCAATAGGTATGCCTTTTGGGAACTCAAGAGTATAGGATTAAATTGTGGAACTCCCTGCCCCGGGATGTGGTGATGGCTGCCAACTTGGGAGGCTTTAAGAGGGGAGTGGACATGTTCACGGAAGAGAGGAGTATACATGGCTACTAGTAAAAATGGATACTAGTCATGATGCATACCTATTATCTCCAGAATCAGAGGAGCATGCCTATATATTAAAAAGGTAAAGGTAGTCCCCTGTGCCAGCACCGGGTTATTACTGATCCATGGGTGATGTCACATCCCGACGTTTACTAGGCAGACTTTGTTTACAGGGTGGTTTGCCAGTGCCTTCCCCAGTCGTCTTCCCTTTACCCCCAGCAAGCTGGGTACTCATTTTACCAACCTTGGAAGGATGGAAGGCTGAGTCAACCTTGAGCCAGCTACCTGAAACCAACTTCCGTCAGGATCAAACTCAGGTCATGAGCAGAGCTTGGACTGCAGTACTGCAGCTTACCACTCTGCGCCATGGGGCTCCTGCCTATATATTAGGTGCTGTGAAACACCGGCAGGATGGTGCTGCTGCAGTCGTCTTGTTTGTGGGCTTCCTAGAAGCACCTGGTCAGCCACTGTGTGAACAGACTGCTGGACTCGATGGGCCTTGGTTCGATCCAGCAGGGCTTTTCTTATGTTCTTATGACAGCTATGAAAAAAAGTTGAAGAGCAGGGTGTCAGTGATAGGTAGGGTTGTGCAAAAAAACCCACCCCAAAACCAGTAAATTTCGGGTTTGAGTTTATTTGGCCCAAAAGTGGCGATTTACACTGCGTGGAACAAAATGGGGTAGTGGTTAAGAGGAATGGACTCTAATCTGGAGAACTGAGTTTGATTCCCCACTCCTCCACATGAGCGGCTGACTCTAATGGGGAGAATTGAGTTTGATTCTCCACTCCTCCACCTGAGCGGTGGACTCTAATCTGGAGAACTGGGTTCAATTCCCCACTCCTCCACATGAGCAGTGGACTCTAATTTGGTGAACCAGGCTGGTTTCCCCACTCCTCCACATAAAGCCAGCTGGGTGACCTTGGGCTAGTTACCATTCTCTCCGAACTCTCTTAGCTCTACCTACCTCACAAGGTGTCTGTTGTGGGGAGAGGAAAGGAAGGCGATTGCAAGCCAGTTTGAGCCTCCTTAAAAAGGTAGAGAAAATGGGGTATGAAAACCAACTCTTCTTCCTCCTACTCCTCCTTCTCCTCTAATCTGCTTTGAGCCTAAGGGAGAAAGGTGAGCTATAAAGACAAACAAGCAAATAAATAAATAAACAAATATCAGAGTAATTGGCATAGCACCCTACTTTTGCCATGCTGGTATAGACCTTGCGCTGGTCCCGCATGCCAGATGTAGAAGGTCATCCTTTGCTAACAAAACTGGCGTTGCACAACATCGTGATTAAAATGGAGGAACCAGCAGACTCTTCACCTACATTCCTTCAGATGGGATGGAGCCTGGATGGAAGGGGAGTACCATTATGCCTCTGCAGCCGTTTCACATCACCTGTGCACTCCCTGTCACCATGTCTCTCATACCTGTGCTCCAGAGTAACATCAGAGGAGACTCCATTGCATGAAGCTGTGCACCTAGTACAATATCCACATCACTGATACAGACAATACAAACTGGCAGCCAGCAAATGGAAATGCCCCTTACTCCTCTGTAGAAATAAAAATAATCCAGTGGCCGTCGAGTCGCAACCAACTTACGGCCACCCCCTCATGGAGTTTTCAAGGCAAGGTGGCTTTGCCGTTGCCTGCCTCTGCATAGCAACCCTCATCTTCCTCGGTGGTCTTCCATCCAAATATCAACCCTGGCCAACCCAGGCTGTCCTAAACATCCTGTCCTCCAACAAGCAGAATTACAGGCCAGTTAGCTTAACGTCTGTTCCAGGTAAATTAATAATGGAAACCATTATTAAAGATGGAATTGTCAAGCATATAGAAGGGCAAGGCCTGCTGAGCAAAACCCAACATGGCTTCTGTAAAGGCAGGTCCTGTCTCACTAACCCTTTAGAGGTTTTTTTTTAAGTGTCAATAAGCATGTGGGCAGGAATACTTTTAATGTACCCCTGCGTGGAACATGAGGACTATCCTTGATATCTAAATGCAGTCATGTAGTATTGAAGCTGAAACTAACGAATACTGTATACTGTTGCACTGTCTTTTGGACCTACCTGTCTCTCCATTCAATATATGTTTCGAATATGACCTGGAGGTTGGCAACCTTAATGAGGATTGGTTGATGGGATGCCTCTTGGATACGAACAGGATCTGTTTCCGGGCCCAGCAGGAGGAGGCTTTCGCTGCAATCCTGTGAGCAGATGCAACCGGTTAACAAACGAGAGTTGGCAGGAATTTTATTTAGGAGCTTTGTCTCCTGATACTGAACAGAGTTGCTGATGAAGCCGCCGTTGCGGCGGTGAAAACGTCAAGTTAATCCGGACTGCGTTTCAACCACGACCAGACCTGTTCTGTTTTGTTCCATCGTCTTCCGCTTCAAACACCGTATGAAGTCTTTGGGACTTTTGTAAATAGATTTAGACAACCTCATTGAAGACTCCTTTGGGAGCAATGTACTCTAGAGTTGTATTGTGATGTCTGTTGTTGTTTCACTTTTTGCACTTATTTTCACTTGCACTAAATTTGTGTTTGCATTCTAAAAGTTGTTGTGGATTGGTACTTATTTTTCTTTTGAGTACCTGGAGGTTGGCAACCCTAATCCCAGATTTGGATTAACATCTGAATGCATAATGCTAGTTAACTGACGAACTACATTGCCATGCTTTGATAAGATGTCCGAAAATACCTCATCTGGAATATGGAATATGAAACACATAAACAGTAGGCTAAAGGCCTTTGAGGCTATGAATAAAACATGCTCATTGTTATCCAGAGGATTTTGTCTGGAGATCAGTAGAGATCAGCCCTTCCTTACAGCTAAATATCCCAGGATATCGCAAAATACTGTAAAGCAGTGTTTCAAGTTGCACAGTGGAGAGCCAGCGTGGTATACTGGTTAAGAGCAGTGGTTTGGAATGGTGGAGTCTGATCTGGAGAACCGGGTTTGATTCCCCACTCCTCCACATGAGTGGCGGAGGCTAATCAGGTGAACAGGGTTGGTTTCCCCACTCCTACACATGAAGCCAGCTGGGTGACCTTAGGCTAGTCACAGCTCTGTTAGAGCTCTCTCAGCCCCACCTACCTCACAGGGTGTCTGTTGTGGGGAGGGGAAGGGGATTGTAAGCCAGTTTGAGTCTCCCTTAAGTGGTAGAGAAAGTCGGCATATAAAAACCAACTCTTCTGCTGCTGCTGCTTCACAGGTCACAACGTGTGTGGCAACTATTTTATAACACGTACAACAGCTCTTTACCTGAGGCTGCCTTGCCAGTACAAGCAGGTGTTGACGTGTGCTCCAGATTTCAAAATTCAGGATTTCTGCCAAGAACCTGGTTTTCACTGAACAAAATTGAGCTGTAGGTTACGTCAGACTAAAACCATGTTGCAGACACATCAACTCAATATTGTTAAGATGAGCCGCTGATTACGCAAAGTTCCCCCTTTGCAGGGAAGGGAATGCAGGATATTAATGTTTTAATAGACTAAAGAAATATTAAAATCCATATATGATATATGGACATTGTTTTTAATCTTTCTGATGTGACTCATTCAACAAGAGCTCCAAACTGAAAGATGGACTCTAACCAGAGGCACAAAGTGCTAGAGGAGGAGAGCACATGTTCCATTCCTCACAATGATAAATAGGGATGGTAAGTTCTTTAATATAACCATGTACTCCAACCAAATTTACCTTGGTCAAACTCCTTGCTTTCATGCAAGTTAGGGTTGCCAGTCTCCAGGTACTCCATAAGAAATAAAGGCTCAGTGCTGTAAGGATAATTGGAGCAACCCAAAACAGCACTATGACAATATAAAGCAAATAAGTGAATTTATAAAGTGCAAAGTGAATAAATATATATACAGCATGTACAAATAGGAGTACAAGACAGATACAAAATTTACAAAAGCAATCCAATAAATATGACTTGTCCAAAGGATATCATAGATCCTAATTCAACAGGTAAGTCAAGGTATATCACCAATTAGGGTATCATTTGATGTCAAGGTTTTTTTGAGTCTTTTAAAATTATTTTTAGGTTTCAGTTATTGGAGCAAAGCCACAGGAAAAAGATGTCAGACGTGTCGTCCAGATCGGGACCACGCCTCGCACATGGCTTCCTCGGTGACCTGTATCAATAATAAACATATATATATAGATGCCTTAGTAGGTGTCGTCTCATAGGGACCGCAAAGATTTGTATCTGGGAGACCAGAAAGTTTGGCTGCTTGTACTTTTAACTTGAAATAGGGGTCAATGTATTTCAGGAGCAGCATTATTACTTTTAGTTGAAATAGTATTTAAAACAAGGGTGTGTGTTTTTTTACAGATGCACAGGGAGGGGGAGCTGCAGTTCCCATAAGGCTGTGAGAGAAGGTGCTTAAGCAAACTGATTCAGATCAGAAAGCCCAGCAGCCTCTAATAAACTGAGTGAATGACACCATGAGCAACACGTACAACCTAAGTAGTTGTCTCACCAAAACATGTCAGACATAACAACGTGCACTAACAATTGGAGGCAGCAATTGGTGGCAAGGCAGTGAGTAATCACACACATAGGTCATTTATGCATGGAAGTTTTACCGGAGGTTCGCTGCTTGCTGGACCCACACTTTCCTGTTGGGAATCTATGCACCAGCAGTCTCCAAGCTCAAATCAAGTCCCCGCCCCTTGAAATGCTGCTTTGTAATTGGCTTTGTAGAGCTTGCTGTTGAGAGAAAATCTCCCCCCATAAACCCAACTGCCACATAAAAAAGCATTTTAAGAACAACAACATAAAAAACAGAGCAATCTAAAAGGGGGAGGGGAGAAATCCAAGGCTCGGTTTTAAAAAGATTTTCTTCTGCTCAGAAGAGCTCCCACGAAGCAGGAAGCATTTCAGCCCCTGCCTCTGGACATGCTGCTTTGTAATTGGCTGTGAGAGAAACCAAGCTTGCGCGTCCTGCACTTTGCCTTATGCATGGGAATTTCACTCGGGCTTTGCTGAGGGAAGATGGAAGAGTCGGGTTAACAGAGGAATGGGAAGACCCGGACATTGTGAGGGCTGGCAGCGAGGTCATCTCTAATGGAGGGAAAACTCATGCATAACTCCAAGGAACAACCGAGACAGTGGAAGAGACACTTAAGTTGGAGGAAGGCTCCAGCTTTTGCTCAGCAGAGTGTTTGGGCAGTGGTATCCACCAACCCTTAACTGGATAGCCCAGGCTAGCCTGATCTCGTCAGATCTCAGAAGCTAAGCAGGGTTGGCTCTGGTTAGTACTTGGATGGGAGACCATGAAGGAAGTCCAGGGTCACTACGCAGAGGCAGGCAATGGCAAACCACCTCTGCTCATCTCTTGCCTTGAAAACCCTATGATGGGTCGTCATAAGTCGGCTGTGACTTGATGATGCTTTACACACAACACACACACACACACACAGAGGATCCACCCCAATTAAAATGATAACTTCCAAGCATTCCTAACGATGATGTTCCAAAATGCCTGGAAACACTGCCAGATGAATTTCAATAAATGGTGGTAAACACTGCCTCCTAGAGGTGCAAGATGTCCTTTAAAAACAAATTCCGAACATTAGCTGTGCCTGTTACCACAGACTAAGGGGTACGAGCAGGCTGTGAGTTCACACATGAAGATCCGATTTTTGTCCATGATCTTTGATTCTATGATTCAACAAGCATGGCTGAAAAAGAAGGCAGTTCATTAACGGGGGATACTTTTACTTACTGCAAAGGATTAAGAAGCAGAGTAGGAAAATATGATAAGTTTCGCTTTACAATGAAAACCTTCAATCCTAAAGAGACGTAAAGGTAAAGGTAAAGGTCCCCTGTGTGCAAGCACCGGGTCATTCCTGGCCCATGGGGTGACGTCACATCCCGACGTTTCCAAGGCAGACTTTGTTTGCGGGGTGGTTTGCCAGTGCCTTCCCCAGTCATCTTCCCTTTACCCCCAGCAAACTGGGTACTCATTTGACTGACCTCGGAAGGATGGAAGGCTGAGTCAACCTTGAGCCGGCTACCTGAAACCAACTTCTGTTGGAATCGAACTCGGGTCGTGAGCAGAGCTTTTGACTGCAGTACTGCAGCTTAACACTCTGCGCCACGTACCCCCTTCTAAATTCATTAAAACTAATGGGCTTACAGGGGTGTTATCTCATCTTTGAATTGCACTTTGAATTGCACTATACATGACGGCATCCTCGTGGCTACCACGAGCGATCTGCGTGCCCAGCACAATGATATCGCTTCTGGGTTGACGCGGATATGCCAGCATTGTGCCAGGGACGCTCTAACACCCCACCCCCAAATTCTATGATTTCCATAGATTTTGGGGGGGACAGTGCTAGAGTGTCCCCTGCGTGACACTCATAATCCTGTACTTGCACACACGGATTAGCTGGCCACTTTTAATGGGGAACAGCATTATTTAGGCTTCGGTTTCTTCTTCTACTACAAATTGCATGTGAATGTGAATAAGCTTCGATACAAGTAAGTTTTATACTTGTTGCCATACATCGGCTAGTAGAGAGTATACTGCATGTGACTCCATGCTTTCTTGACTGGGCAACATTAACCAAAACACACATACTCTAACTTAGGGTTGCCAACTCTTGGTAGGGAAATTCTTGGACATTTGGGAGTGGAGCCTGGTATGGGCAGGGTGTGGGGAGGGGAGGGATCTCTGCAGGGTACAGGGCCATGGAGTCCACTCCCCAAAGCAGACATGTTCTCCAGGATAACTGATCTGTAGTCTAGAAATCAGTTGTAATACTTGGCAATCTCCAGGCCCCACCTGGAGGTTGGCAACCACAACCAAAATACTTCTAATGAAGGTTATATCTCAAATTTTCTGTTGTAAAGGGGAAAGCTGTGTTGTCTTAAGCCATTTAATCAGTTCAGCTGTTTAGAAAGTTTGTCCTGATAGAAATTCAAGAGATGGAGTATAGTCAGAGCGAGAAAGGAAGGGGGGAATAGAAAATAGGCCCTGGGCAAAGCGTTCTGATAATTTTCTCACTTAAAACTACTTCTGATATCATATCTTTGTCAAGAAAGCAAGGTACAAAAACCTTTACTGGGGTGTTTTAACATGCAGAGGGGGGAAACCCCACTGAATGAGACAAAGGCTACACAGAGCACTTAATTTTTAAAAAGTGGATAGGTACATATCTGCAATACACAACATTTAACATAGTGAAACTGATCTTGATATCTCAAATGTCTTTCTTCCAGAATTTAAATCCTGAAGATAGTCTTAGAGGGTGGCTGTGCCGGTCTGCTGTAAAACAACTAGATTCAAGCCCTGTACCACCTGGCAAAAGGAGGGCTGACTCTCAAAAGCTCATACCACGAAAATAATTTTTTTAAAAAATTATTAACGGAAAAAATACAAACAATACAATACATACATACTCATACATAGAACCATCCATACAGCATATCCAACCTTCTAAGAAGTGCCATATATTAACTACTTTCTATAACAGCTAGGTTATAAAAAATATCCAGATTGAAAGACCCTATGATTAAAAAAACTCTGGTATCCCTTAGTTGAAAATTGTATACTACCGAATGTTTTTTAAGATTATTCCTGCTTATTTTGCTACTCCTTAACATCTGATCTACAATTTTCTTTAAGTAACCAACTTTTGCTCTAACCTATGTGTTTAACATGACTACATGCTAAATCTTATGTTTGTACTATATAACCATTTGACAAAAACATAAAGCTAATCAAATTATGTGATACTGATTCTTGCTTCCAATCAAATGCCAATAAATTCTATACTTTATTATTCTTAGGTATTCTATCGATGATTATTACTTATTTAGTCTAGTTATTCTGATACAAAGTAAGAAAATTACAGTTGTGCATAATCATAATAGAGTTTCCATTTCTTCTATAGTTCCCCAACAGGTCTTTTGTTCAACAAGTGGGTCAGCTTTGCCATCACTGTATATTTAGCCATTTTCTCTCTCCATCTTTCTAACTCAAGGATTTCTTCTTGCTTCCACTCTGGCTGCCGTTATCATGTAATTGAAAAGTTCTCTATAGTTTTTTCCCCCCAGTTCTTTTGGTGACAATCCTAATAACATTGTCTCTGGGTCTAGAGGAAAACAAAGTTTTAACACCTTCTGCATTTCTTGATGGATTTCTATCCAAAAATACTATGACAATCTTGTTAATCTCTAAAGTGCTACCGGACACGAACCTAGCAGTTTAAACTCTGTAAGTATCACCGTGGTGGAGAATGTGTGTGTGTGTGTGTGTGTGTGTGTGTGTGTGTAAAGTGCTGTCAAGTCGCAGCCGACTTATGGCAACCCCTTTTTGGGGTTTTCATGGCAAGAGACTAACAGAGGTGGTTTGCCAGTGCCTTCCTCTACACAGCAACCCTGGTATTCTTTGGTGGTGTCCCAACCAAATACTAACCAGGGCTGACCCTGCTTAGCTTCTGAGATCTGACGAGATCAGGCTAGCCTGGGCCATCCAGGTCAGGGCATGGTGGAGAATACATGCTCCCATTGCAAAACCATCCAGATCTTTTGGTTCATCTGGGGAGAGAAGTGGAGCATTATCTTATCTGTCATCTAGCCACGGTTTACATTAGTGCATGTTTGCTCACTGCTTTCTCACGTTTCCATATCATGTTAATGTCACGGACTGCGTGATGAGGTGCCACTCTGGCTGAATCATGGAGTTGATGACAAGCACACAATACACATACTGGGGCAGCGGGACCAGAATTTCAATCCTATAATCAGGGCCGGATCTAGGGGAGGGGGCGAAAGGGGGCAGCTGCCCTGGGTGGCGGGCAGAGAGGGAGCGGCGTTAAACCCGCTGGCCCTCCTCCCTCTGTCCCTGCAGGTTCCCTTCTGCGCTCCCCCAATTAGCTCCCTCCCAGCCCAGCCTTTTACACTCCAGGGTTGCGCTTCCGCTGGGATGGAGCTGCCGTGTCTCTTTTTTCTCCCCCATCCCAATCCTACACTGTGCTAGCCTCTCCCTCTAAACAGTATAAGTGGCAAGGGAAGAAGGAGAGCAGCTGCCCCTGTGGGGAGGAAAGGGGTCTATGCCAGGCTGGGCCAGCGGGAGGTTGAGGCACGGTGGTTTGGGCAAGGTGTCTGCCAGGCAAGGCAAAGCAACAAGAGCGTCCCTGCCTGCATGTCTGGCCAATGCTGTTATCACCTGCGGCCACTGGGATGGAGGTCCCGGGTCTCTTTCTTCTCCCCCCTCCCAATCCCCCACTGTGCTAGCCCCTCCTTCCAAACAGAATAACCTGGCGAGGGGAAAAGGAGGGAGTTTTTCTTCTGTGTTTTTCTTTAATTCTTACTGTTTCTCTAATCTTCTTTCTTTCTTTAACTCATTACTTTTCTCAGGGCGGAGTTCTGGTTCTATTGAGTGGGAACAGGCATTTGCGAGCAGTGCTCGGCTGCAACAGGGTTGTTCTGTTTTACTTGGTTTATTTTTGTTTCAGTTTCAATATATTAATGCTTTAATATATTCTAACATTATTTTGTCTCTAATTTCCTCCCTTTTTGTCTTAGGGAGTGGGGGAGAAGTAAGGGTTTTACCGTCTAGGAAGACATTACAAGTTGGGTGGGGTTGTAGCTGTATCTTGTACAACTTTTCTCCTTCAACTCCCCTCCCTTTCTTTTCTCCTTGTGAGTATGTTTGTTTCACTGGGCAGCAGATCTGCAGCTTTTATCTTTTAACCTTATCTGGAAGAGATGGACCTTGTTGGCTTGAGACTAGGGTTGCCAATCTCCAGGTACTATCCAAAAAAGAGGCACCTCCGTGCCTGAACCACTCAGGAATACCAGCGAGAACTCAACGAAATCATGAAGAAATTACCCAAACACATGAAGAAATTACCCAAACACAGGAACGAATTGCTATGGATTCTCCTCAAGAACCTCGACCAGGCACTTTCTACCTCCTGCCTAAGATAAATAAACCTGGCAACCCTGGACGCCCCATTGTTTCGAGCATTGGAACCATCACCGTAGGAGTATCAGGATATATGGACTCACTTCTGAGACCATATGTCATTAATACCCCAAGCTATGTCCGAGACACCACAGACTTCCTAAGGAAAATACAGTCCATCAACCGTCTCCCAGAAAACAGAATTCTAGTCACCATGGATGTGGAGTCTCTATACACCAACATCCCCCATGATGACGGGCTACAAGCCATTAGAAATACAATCCCTGACAACAACACTGCAGATCTGGCTACACAACTCTGCAGGTTTGTTCTCACTCGCAACTACTTCCGGTTTGATAAGGACTTATACCTTCAAATCAATGGCACTGCCATGGGCACTCGCATGGCTCCACAATATGCCAACATTTTCATGGCAGATCTAGAACAACATTTTCTGAACTCATACCCACTGGCACCTCTCCTTTACTTGAGATTCATTGATGACATTTTCTTTGTCTGGACTCATGGCAAAGAAGCCCTTGAAAGATTTCACCAGGCTTTCAACGACTTCCACCCCACCATCAATCGAACTATGAATTACTCCGAACAAGAAATCAACTTCCTAGACACCACAGTACGGATCCATGGGGGACACACAAGCACCACATTGTACAGGAAACCGACGGATCGGCAAACGTATCTACATGTGTCCAGCCACCACCCCAACCATATCAGACAATCCATTGTCTAAGCCAAGCCCTACGCTATAGTCGCATCTGCTCCAATCCTTCAGACAGAGATACACACTTGAGAGACCTACAGCAAACATTTTTGCAACTACAATATCCTGCTGATATGGTGAGAAAGATGATTGAGAAGGCCAGAATGATACCCAGGCACAACTTACTACAAGATAAGCCCAGAGAGAATGACAACAGAACACCTCTGGTTGTCACTTATAGCTCCCAACTAAAACCAATCCAACGTATTATTAAGGACCTACAACCAATGCTGGATTGTGACACTGGGGGGGGGGGCATCCCTTTCTTGCTTACAGACAGCCGGCTAACCTAAAACTACTTCTCACCCATGATGATAAACTTCTTAACAGGAACATGGACTCTGGCACCAAGGCCTGCAACAAACCAAGGTGCCAACTTTGCCCTCATATAGATTCTAGGAACATCATCTCTGGACCCACCAATGTCAACCATACTATCTCAGGTTCATACTCCTGCTCATCTTCTAATGTGATTTACGCCATCACATGCCAGCAATGCCCTTCCACAATCTACATTGGACAAACAGGTCAGTCTCTTAGACAAAGATTAAATGGACATAAGTCTGACATCAGAAACCACAATATTCAAAAACCAGTGGGTGAACATTTCAACCTTCCAGGACATTCTGTTGCAGATTTAAGAATAGCAGTTCTCTTACAAAGGAATTTCAAAGGGAGATTGGAAAGAGAAACTGCTGAATTACAGTTGATATTCAAACTAAAGTCAATGCATTTACCTGGGCTGAATAAAGACCTTGCATTCATGGCTCATTACCAATGCTGATTTCTCCACACCCATCTCTCCCCTGGACATCACAGACTCTTCTGCATACCACACCTAATCCCATCACGCCTGCTATTCACATGTACATACTGTTAACATTTACATACTAATGCTTGTCTGAATTCACTCTCCTCTACTTAAAGACAGATGGATTCACATTCTAGCTGTATCTGAAGAAGTGAGCTGTGGCTCACGAAAGCTCATACCCTGCTCAGAAAATATTTTTGTTAGTCTTTAAGGTGCTACTGGACTCTTGCCCTTTTCCCTGCTCAGTTCGTCATCAGGATAGTTCACTGGTTCCTCAAAGGATACTCTGAAGTGTGGCAATAAACTTCCCTCCTCTCTAAATATCAACCAGGTGCCAGCAAGCTAGTCCCTGCCTGTGCATTCTCTGGGAACCTACCATATTCTATCTAATATAGCAAAATACTTCTATAGTGTGACTGTTAGTCTAGTTACCATATTATACCTAAAACATATGAAACAGGAATGGTCATTTTCTAGGTTTCTAGGTTCAAACCGTTGGGTTTTATTGTATTAAAAAGCTGTATAAAAATGCCTCCTTTTGCCTCAGAATCCTCTTCGTGTCTCTTCTATCAAACTGTCTACCCTTCAAATGCCAAATGACGAAGAATCGGAGATCATTTTCCGAATGGCGGGCTGCCAGGAAATGATCAACTACCGGAGCACTAGAAATTTTTGCACGAATCTGTGCACAAAGTTTTATAGGATCCTATTTTAGACATAGGAATGGATACATTATAGATGTCTAGCATTAATAATATTTTTGCAATTTTGAATTAATTTCTCCTGTGCTAATCTCCAGGTACTAGCTGGAGATCTCCTGCTATTACAACTGATCTCCAGCCGATAGAGATCAGTTCACCTGGAGAAAATGGCTGTTTTGGCAATTGGACTCTATAGCATTGAAGTCCCTTCCCTCCCCAAACCCCGCCGTCCTCAGGCTCCACCCCAAAAACCTCCTTCCGGTTGCAAAGAGGGACCTGGCAACCCTAATTGAGACACTGAGCTGAGCATGAGAATAATTAAAGGACTAGTTAGGGGGGCTTCTCGCTCCCTCATCTGGCAAAGCTGCTGCTCCTTGTGCTCTATTAGAGAAATTTTGAGATAGAGACACTGTTTTATTCTTTTTCTCCCTTTCTCTTCTTTGTTTTATGTATTTATTCGTACATTTATCTTGGTTCTCAGATAGGGCTGAATAAAATAAAATAACTTATTTAGCTATGCGGCTATTTTATCTAGTCGCTTAGTTATGCTTCATATATATTCTCCTATATTTGTCCCCCACCCATTAGGAGGAGAGTGTTGGTGGTTTTGATGACATGAAATCAAGTGAGATAAAGAGAAGCAAGAGATAAAGATAAGACAAAGATTAGGTGGGTTTTACCTGCATTGGATCCCATGGGTTTTAAATATTTATTTACTTATTTACTCATTTATTTATTTATCTATTGTATTGCAATTTTACCTGTGATGAGTAAGGAACAGGATCACCCAACTGAGGATGGATTATCCTCAATTTGTAAACAGAGCCGTTTTTAGGATTATTGAGACAGGGGCCTGTTAAGCTCCTTCCCTGTTGAAAAGAAATATAATGCCTGACGGAGAATGCACCCGCCCCTTCTAAATCCTCTACTGTCCCTCCTCTACTGTCTGGGACTCTACAGTAGTATGGGACTGAATAGTCCTGATATAAGTAACCAGCCACATGTGACTTTTGACTGTATAGAAGAGGGATCATCAGAGAACTGTAATGATGCATTATTAGCTAGACAAGACAATGCTGATAAGCCAAACTCTTAAAAAAAATTGTTCAGAAGCTGGATTTTATTGCTCAGTGCTGTTTGAGGTCAACACAATTTATTATATTGTTTAAAAGAGTTGTTGATTATATACCTATATCATATAAGTTGGTTATATACATATATATAAAGAAAAATGTGTATATAATATATGCATGCCTCATTTCGTACTTTTGCTCCCTTCAAAACAAATGATAATAATACCTTTAATAATACCTGCTGATAATAATACCTTCACAGAGACTCTCACCACTTATTATTTTTTGTTAGCGAAGTTGACATCATCTTCACGTGGGAGATGCAGGTTGATACTGGAATTATTAATTAGGCAGTCCCACCCTGATCTTCCCTCTGATTGGGTGCTTTATTAGTCGAGTTGTGGATCTTTTTTTCACCGTTTGACGAAATCATTTCTGCCCTGAGCACCGGCGATGCATTTCTGGGAGTCTGTGCTCTGTGCTCTCTTAGCGTCCCTCTTTGCTGCCATACTTGGAGGGCTGTACTTGACAGGCGCCTTCCGCAAGAGGAGACCCAAAGAGCCACCGTTGGAAAAAGGCCTCATCCCATGGCTAGGGCATGGGATAAGTTTCCAAAAGAACCCTGTGGAGTTTCTGGAAAAGATGAAAAAGAAACACGGGGATATTTTCACCGTCCTAGTCGGCGGCAATTATATAAATTTTATGATGGACCCTCATACTTATGGGACTATAGTAAAGGAATCAAAAGACAAGCTAGATTTTGATACGTTTGCCTCCACGGTACTTTATAATGCCTTTGGTTTCCACCCAAGTAAATCTCATCATAAGGTCGTGCAAGAGGTTAGCAAGAAATATCTCAGAAATAAGAATCTAGCTGATCTGAACCAGGTGATGATGGAGAATTTGAAGACTGTGATGCTTCAGCACCTGGGCTCAGGCGATGGAGAAAGACCATGGCAGCAAGACGGCGTCCTCCACTTTAGCTACAAAGCCATGTTCCAAGCTGCATTCCTGACTTTGTTTGGAAGTGATCCCTGCAAAAGCGGAGATAGCAAAGAAAGTTTGAAGGACCACAGAGCACCACAGTGTGGAGAGTGGTTTGAAGACTTTCAGAAATTTGACAGTTACTTTCCCCAAATGGTCATGGGCATGCTGGATCCTGGGACCAAGAAGGAGACGGAGAGGCTGAAGAACTTCTTCTGGGATGTGCTGTCTGTAGAAATGCTGTCACAGAAGGAGAATATCAGCAACTGGGTAGCGGAGATTGACTCGCAGACTGGTGCTGACATAACTGAGAAGATGCGAGCAAAAGCAATGTTTGCGCTACTTTGGGCATCGCAAGCGAACACTGGACCGGCTACCTTCTGGGTTTTTGTGCATCTCCTGAAACACCCAGAAACAATGAAGGCAGTGAAGGAAGAAGTAGACCGAGTCCTGAAGGAGACTAATCAGGAAGTCAAGCCAGGAAGTCCCTCGATCCAGGTATCCTTTGAAACAATCAAGACTCCTCTTCTGGACAGTGCAGTACAGGAAAGTCTACGCCTGAAAGTAAGTCCGTTTCTGTTCAGAAGCATAATGGAAGATATGGATCTTAAAATGGCGGACGGGAGAGAATACAGCCTCCGGAAAGGAGACCAGCTAATTATGTTCCCTTTCATTGGCCTGCAGATGGATCCCGAAATCTACCCCGAACCTCGGACTTTCAAATATGACAGGTTCGTGAACCCAGACGGCACCAGAAAAGAATTTTATAAAAATGGGGAAAAGCTAAAGTATTTCAACATGCCGTGGGGTGCCGGACCCTCCATGTGCCCTGGGCGATTCTTTGCTGTCAGCGAAATGAAGTTGTTTGTGATGCTGATGGTCACCTACTTCGACATGGAACTCGTTAATAAGGAAGAGGAGATACCACCAGTCGATCCAAGCCGCTATGGGATTGGAACGACACATCCCGCTCACGATATCCAGTTTAGGTATCGACTGAGAATCTAAGAGGAAAGTCGTTTATTTTGTAATCATGTTGTATATTATCTCAAATTCTGTTCAATCCAGGGAGAAGTCTATTCAATAGCAGTCCATTTTCAGGAAGGTCTCTTGCATAGGTGCAGTTACAAAGCTGCCAAGATTCAGAAGAATCTGAAACTTTAAACCATCTTTTGTAGTGTTTGGATGTAAGGATGATCTGGCTGCGACATCTGTCACTCCATTGATCGCCAGGGTTGATTCGGCTGATCTGGCTGGCTAGGCGGGTGTCCCCACCTCCCTCACCGTTCCATGTGCGTCCCTCCCGAAGCTGTGCCCTCAGTGGAAGAGGACATGTATGAAATAGAGTGGGAGGAATGTAGCTGCTAGCAGCCACCTTGCGGGGAAAGTATATGAAGCTCTTTGTTAGCTCCATACCTTCTCTCTCTCTTTTTTTTTTATAAATTTTTTATTGCTTTTTCCATAAAGTTGATACAATAATCCCATTCGATATACCATCTAGCTTATTTTTCCATATATAAACAATAATAGTACAATGCTGAATGGATATCCTCATAGTAAAATACATATAACAATTTGAACTCCTCCCCCCAACTTCCTCTAACCCATTCTTAATCTGGTCACTTCTTTGTATTACTCTTTGTCTATCCTTCTAAAACATTATATATTTATTTTTATTTATCTATTTCTTTCTTATGTCCATGCATACGCCATAACTTTGTAACCCTATCTGATATGATTAACTAACACTGAAAGTAATTAAAATGCTAATAGAGTATAAATTATTCCAAAAACTAGGATAGAACTACACATACTTAACATTATCATGTAAATTTTAAAAAAATTATAATTATTTCCCTACACCTCCCCTTATTCCCATTATTTTAATACCCTCCAACCCTCCATCCCTTCTTTTTGAAAGACTTCTTCTGTCAGGGGTTTCTATTGTTCTTTTCTTGCTTTCTCGGTATAGTCTCTTGAAGTTGATGGTGACCAGTTGCTACATCTTGCCCAGTTGAGTCTTCATCCTATCGCATTTCTTCTTGGTCTCTGCTTTGAACTGGATCTGTAAGTTCTTTGTGGCTTAATAAAAATCTTTCAGCCTCAACTGGTGAATTGACCGCACATCTGCTCTGTTTATAGATGAACGTAAGTCCTTGTGGTATTAACCAGGCATACTTTATTCCATTTTTCCTCCGTATCGTTGTGAAGTCTTTGTAAGCATTTCTCTTTGCAACCAAGTGGCGAGGTATATCTTTTAGCATTATTAATGGTAATCCATCTACCGAAAGAGGACTATCATATTGGATTTGCATGATTGTATTCCTCATTTTTGAGATCAAAAAAGACAATCACAATCTCCCTGGGTGTTGATTTCTGTATTTTTGGTGACAGGGGAACTCTGTATATTTTATCTATTGCATAGTTTAATTTTTGATCACTTAAATGGAAAATGTCAGCAAGTGACTTTATCATAGTCTCTCTGGTATCCCCATATTTTCCCACGAGATTGCGTATTCGTAGATTTGATTCTCTCGATTTCATATCCAAAAGTGCCATCTGGTCCTTCAGAATCTCTCCTTGTATTTGTAGGTTTCCACTTTCTCATTATCTTTGGTTTCCTTGTAAATTTCCTTTTGTTCCTCCTCCACTTTTGTTATAGTAAGTTCCATCTTATTCATGTCTATTTTTAATACCTTCACTTGTTCTTTAATTGACTTAATCTCATTCATAAGTTTGTCAAGTTTCTGGTCGAGTAGTTGAGTCATATGCTGTGTTTGATGTTGAATTTGCTTGTTAAGTGTTTCAGTTTGCTGCATCAAAAGTTCCTCCACTCTTTTGTAATCCATGGTTCCCTGTAGAATTAGTTGCATAGGCGGGCAGTATTGATGTAACACCCACCATTGAGTTTCAAGAGTCTTCTAGTTGGGTCTGTAGGGACATCCGGTATTTCTCACTGAGTCTCCTCGTTCTCACAATGAAACGTGGCAGGAAGGCTCAAAAGCAAAAGTATTTCAAATTGGAAATAAAACTTCTTCCCTCCCCCTTCTGAGTCGGAGTCTTCAGTTGCTGCATGCAATGTCACTCAAATCCTTAGTTGTTATGTCTACCCGCAAGAAAGATTTATAATCCTCAGTCCAGTTGGTGATTTTTCTTGTTTATTATCAAGTTATCTCATGGTCTTGGGAAGGGGGGGGTGCGGGTGTACAGCTAGTTTAAAGAAACTCCTCCGTCTCTCTTTTTTTAAAAAAAAAAGCAAACAAAAGAAGTTCTTGGCACTTACAGGTCTCGGATGTTGGGGTTTCTGATGATTAAAATATTTCAATAGCTGGTATTAGGTAGAGGAGATCTGGTCCTGATTCCATTAGAGGCGCTCGCAGCGATGGTCCTCCCTCAGCCGAGCGGGACAGCATCCAACCCCCCCCCCGGGTTTTGTTCCCGGGGGAGAGTTTGGGAGTCAAACCGCACTGGTCGGCAGCAGGAATTGCCTGCTCCACGTTCCACCTTTTAGGAACGTGGTCGAGTCACTGAAAGTGACTCGTATCCAAAGCGCCTCCTGGTTCTCTCAAGAGCTCTTGAGAGAAGTTGCGATCAGATCAGCCATCTTGCTGGAAGTTGAGCTCCATATCTTCTCCATCAGCTTCAGGCATATATATTGAAAGGGTCTGCTTCATCTCAGTTTTTTGGAATACTATCACCACGTGATTTGCCTGCCTATACCTATTTCTTGACATTTCCTTATCTCTCTAGAACCTTCTTTCTAGCTAAATTAAACACTAACCCTTCTATGGTTATGCCAGGTAGATTTTTGAACCTACCATACTCAGAAAGGACTTGTCCATGCTCTTCCGGCTCCATTGACTCACTAGCTCATGTGCTCTTGGAATATCATGTCTATGAGGATCTTAGATTACAATATAGTTCTCCTCTATTAACAGACAAATCCAATGCCTCTGTATCCGATATCATGCCTTTTTAATTAAGTGATAGGGAGCCCAAGGCTACACTGGCAGTGGGAAAATTTATTTCAATCCTTATATCCCCCAAATAATAGATTTAAAACTATGCTGGTCAAGATCAATGGAGCAAAGAGCTTCTAAGGGAGAAAGGAAAGGAAAGGAAAGGAAAGGAAAGGAAAGGAAAGGAAAGGAAAGGAAAGGAAAGGAAAGGAAAGGAAAGGAAAGGAAAGGAAAGGAAAGGAAAGGAAAGGATGGGTGGAAATCTTAGGCAATAACAGACCCAATTTGCCACAACAAAATTACTAGGAGTGGTTGCTGCCGCATGGCTATTTCGCTGGGCCTTGGCTCTCAGATCAGAGTAAAAACACTTTTTTGGGGGGGGGCAATCTATTTATCTACATCTAGGGCTTCCCCTGTTTCCCCCCAATTGTTTCCCAAACCTGCTTTGCAACAGTTTTTTCTAAAATGTTGATGTCATAAGTCATTTATGCATGGGTACTTGGACTCACGTTCGCCCCCTGACTGAGTCGGTTGTTCCTTGGAGTTATGGATGAGTTTTCCTTCCATAAGAGATGACCTCACGGCCAGCCCTCGCAATATCCAGGTCTTCCCATTCCTCTGTTAACCCAACGCTTCCCTCTCCCCTGAGTTCAGCCCGGGTGAAATCTCCGTGCGGAAGGCAAAGCAAGAGAAACAGAAGGTGTCTTTCTCTCACAACCAGTCACAGAACAGCATGTAAAGAGGTTGGGATCCCAATACTTCCTGCTTCCTCAGAGCTCTTTCTGAGCAAAAGAAAGGCTTTTTAAAACTGAGGCTTGGATTTCTCTCCCCCCTACACACACACTTTCTTTCAGATTGCTGTTAAATTGTTCTTAAAATGCTTGTTCTTAAAATGCTTTTTTATGCAGAAATTGGGTTTGGAGGGGAATCTTCTCTCACAGTGAGCACTGCGAAGTAAGCCAATTACAAAGCAGCATTTAACAGGGCGGGGACTTGATTTGAGTTTGGAGACTGCAGGTGCATAGATTCCCAACAGGAAAGTGTGGGTCCAGCCAGCAACGAACCTCAGGTAAAACTCCCATGCATACATGACCATAGTAGATTTTCTTGCATGACTAGCATATTCCAGCCCTGATCCCCTTGTGGATGCTATTTCCTCTCCCATCCCAGAGGGGTTCTGTACCTTTTTAAATAGAGCATGAATGAACTGAGTTGGTTTGGAAACCGGGATACTGAGAAAGGGGCTTCCCTTCCCCTCCCCTCCACACCTGCCCCATGATCAGCACTTGACCAATCACTTCTGAGTTGAGCTCCACTATGCCCACTGATTGGGTGGCCAGCTCTGGATTGGGGAATTATCAGAGATTTGAGGGTGAAGCCTGGTGGAAGGTGGGGTGCAATGCCATAGGGAGGGACATTGGCAGGGCATAATGCCGTGGAGTCCTCCCTCCAAAGCAGCAATTTCCTTCACAGGATCTGAACTCTACAGTCTGTTTTTTTAAATTATTTTTTTATTTTTTAGGGAATACAGAAAGGAAAGAAGGGGAAGGGGAAAAGTTTGCATCCGTTTGCAATAAACGACATTGTCTCAATCATTGATATACACACATAGATTATACTTAATATCTAAATTATGTTATACTTATTGTAGTTATTACTGCTGATTCAAAATGTTAATTTCTATTCTATTTTTACTCGATAAAAAGTAATCATGTATATTTTTGTGTATAATAAGCAGCCGGTAATATTACTAAGATAATGTTTAAGATAAACCGTGGTGAATTTCTCTAAAAATAGTCATCTTTAAAGTATGTATACACATAAGTAACTTTTACTTAAATGCAAAGGAGAAAGATTATGTTAGAGTTAAATATTTGAAGATATATAAGTATACCATGGTAACCATTTCTCATTAAATTGCTCAACATTTTGTGTGTTGTCTAAATTAATAAAATAAGTCATCTTGGCCATATCTGCATATTCCAGCATCTTCTCTTTCCATTCGTCTATTTCTGAACTCTACAGTCTGGCGATCAATCTGGGAGGTCTCCAGGCCTGGTGCCATTCTGAGCTGTATTTGGGGCAAATAGAGAAGCAATCTAAGATTACTAAGATCCAGCACTGGTTTCTCAAGAACAAGTCATGTCACGCTAACCGTATCTCCTTTAATGGTTCCTCATCCTCTTGGAAAGGAGTGACAAGTAGAGTGCCTCAGGGATATGTCCTGGGACCTGTGTTGTTTAATATCTTTATAAATGATTTGGATGAGTTTGTAAATTAACCAAAAGACGAACCCCTCCACCAATGGTTTGATGAAGACTGAACATTCTCCAGAACAGGTTGGCATCTGAGTGAGTTGAACAGAACGGGAAATTAGCCTGCTCACGTACCCGGTGGTGGACTTTAATCTGGAGCAGTGGACTCTAATCTGGAGAACCGGGTTTGATTCCCCACTCCTCCACATGAACAGCAGACTCTAATCTGGAGAACTGGGTTTGATTCTCCACTCTTCCACATGAGTGGCGGATGCTAATCTGGTGAACTGGATTTGTTTCCCCACTTCTACACATGAAGCCAACTGGGAGACTTTGAGCTAGTCACACTCTCTCAGCCCCACCTACCTCACAGGGTGTCTGTTGTGGGGAGGCGAAGGGAAGGAGATTGTAAGCCAGTTTGATTCTTCCTTAAGTGGTAGAGAAAGTTGGCATATAAAAAATTGCTCTTCTTCTTCTAGCCTTTCTGCTTTACCATCATCTATTTATATCGGAGCTCCTGACTGCTCTCCAGACCATTACTGGTCCTATGGGTTGTGGATTTATGTTCCACACCATTGTATTAATTATCTAATTGATGTAGAAGTAGGATCGCTTTTATTGCGCATTATATGTTGTTTTATTGTATGTGATTGCATTGTACAATACTGATGCTGTTAGCCGCCCTGAGCCCGACCTTGGCCGGGGATTGAAGGTGGGTTACAAATCAAATCAATAATAATAATAATAATAACAAAAATAATAAAATTTGTCAATGACTTCACAACATTCAGCATCCAACACTCAGAATGGAGGCAGTGTTGCAATGCCCTGTTGGGTGGTAATTTCTACTTGATGATACAAAGGGGTGGAGACCTTGCCTTCAGCAGGAGCTGTGTGTTTACGATCATATTTAATCTGATCCCGAGGCATGTGGTTTATAGGTTATGAGCGGCTGACCCGTGGAGGATCCTTCTTTGCAATCTAGAATTAAACTCAGTGACAACGATCTGGGTCCACCCAGCCTTTTGATCCTATGAACAATTTACCCAGATGCCTTTCGTTCTTGCCAACAGAACGCTTCCTTGAAACCTGGCTGGCTTCAAACATCTCAAAATAATCAATCACAATTACACTAATACAATTAAGGCGTGGCATTAATATTTAAGATTCAGATAGCTGACGGCTGATGAAAGAATAGTGGAGGGGAAAGCCAGATATGAGTAGAAATGATGACAGAGTGTAGCGTGATAGCAATCTTTCAGCAATGGTGGCCTGCATTCATAGAAAGTTTCCAGGCCAATGATCTACAATTAACCCTCAAAATGAAATAATGGGTTCACTTTCAATTTTTTATCCCTGTCTCATCTTCAGAATGGCAGATGTCTCTGAGGAGGAGACGAGGGCCCAACTTTAGGGCGGAAGTCTGGGGCTGGGGTCATGGGCTTATTATGGGAGGCCCCCAAAGCAAGCAGAACCCTCAAATGCATTAAAAAAGGACCCCCCGTAAGAGTCTAAAATTACCCAACTGCACCACTGCTGAGGAGAGATGCTCACTGGCCAATAGATGCTGTGGGTGTTTGTGACAGCCTCTTCAAATTTGAGGAAAATTATACATGTTACGATAAAACTTTCCCCTCCTCTTTCTCTGAGAGATTCTAGGGTTGCATTGTTTCTGGTGGGTAGCCATGTCGGTTTGCAGTGGAAGAGCGAGATTTGAGTCCAGTAGCACCTTAAGGACCAATAAGATTTCCAGGGTATAAGCATTTGAGAGTCAAAGCTCCCTTCTGAGAAAGGTATCTTATGAAGGGCCCAGCTGAGAGCATAATCCTATACCAGTGTCATGATAACCAGAGCTTAATCCTATACTCGCTCTTAATCCTATACCAGTGTCATGATAACCAGAGCTTAATCCTATACTCGATCTTAATCCTATACCAGTGTCATCCCTTTCCTGCTAAAGACTTGCTACTCACAGCCACCTCTAAAGCGTCCCCATCACGTCCGGGTTTACCCAGAAGTAATGCAGACGCTCTAGTACATTCATCCAAAACTATATATGGAAACCATAGAGTTTTCAGGGGAGATTGCTAGAGCGTCAGCGTCACTTCTGGGTCACATCACCCCAGCCCCAGAAAGTTCACACCGGTAGCCAGGGGGGACCTGGCAACCCTAGATATAAGTAGGGTTGTCAGCTTTGGGTTGGGAAACAAAGCATGGTATATTATTGCATGCATGGGGACGTTGTGAAAGTAGGATCTAAAGGATTCCCCTGAAGAAGCAGTACACAAAACACGTTGGGGTAACATAACTTATTAAAGAATTTATTCCCTTTGCCCCATTTGTTTCCTTGCCTCCATTTTGCCTTGGTGCGGTTCCCTTTTTTCTCCAATGTGGAGTTGGCAACCCTAGTTACCACCCTCCAAGTGGGGCCTGGAATTACACCTAATCCCCGAGTTCTCTTGGATTACAACTGATCACTGGTGGTGGTGGAGGAGGAGGAGGCAATAAAATCGACATTGCACGGAAGCCATGATGTCCCTTTAGGGTTGCCAGGTCCCTCTTCGCCACCGGCGGGAGGTTTTTGGGGTGGAGCCTGAGGAGGGCGGGGTTTGGGGAGGGGAGGGACTTCAATGCCACAGAGTCCAATGGCCAAAGGGGCCATTTTTTCCAGGTGAACTGATCTCTATCGACTGGAGATCAGTTGTAAAAGCAGATCTCCAGCTAGTACCTGGCGGTTGGCAACCCTATGTCACTTCTGGTGCAAACCTGGAAGAGACATCACCGCTTTGGAAGCTACAGTCCATGATTCACCCCAAAGTCTATGATTTTGCCATAGAGTGTCTGGTGACCCCTAGGATGTCACCCCAATGCAAAGACATCACTTCTAGGTTCACCCCAGAAGTGACATCACACCTTCAGAATGAGGATTTCCCCCCTGCATATTTGCTCTTGCTGTTCCACTGACGAAAACAAGACCCAATCAAATAAGTCAACAGCCCGTCCGATTGGATGTGAGCCATTCCCAACTGGAGACAAATTCGCAAAGAAAGTTCAATAGAGTACATAAACCTCTAATGAGGTGGACGGCTTAGGATTCCACTATAACAGTGGTTTCCAAAGTGGGCGGTTCCACCCCCTGGGGGTGGGTGGGATTACCTAGGGGGGCACTAAGAGGCAAGGGGGCAGCAGGGGGGCGCTAGAGGTGGGCCCCTTCAACTGTGTTGTTCACTAATTTACAATAGATCAAGCTATGGCACCAGGCTGGCAAATTTGGTGGAAACTATCAGAATTTTTCCCCAGACTTTGAAGAGCTGGTACCACTGGATGAAGTTCATCAGTTTTGTTGAATAAATTTCAACTAAAAAGTTTTAATTTGATTTTGAATAGATCTGCAATTGTTACTGTTTTGAAATTTTATTGTTCTTATCTTCTTTAGCGTGTCATGCAAACCCCCATTTTGAATAATGCTTTTTATAGGATAGGGTAAGGGGACGCTGGGGTTGAGTTTGTGGAACCAAGGGGGCGGTGGCCCGAAAAGTTTGGGTACCACTGCACTGTAAGAACAAGTTAACGAAAGCATTCCATGTGTGGCCTGTAGGTGGCGGTCACTCCTTGTTTTTAAGCAACACTATTCACGATTATGCTTAAAAAACAAAGAGTGAGCGCCACCTACAGGCCACACATGAAATGCTTTCGTTTTTTTTTAAAGCACTACTACTTGAGATGTGAGAGCTAGCACAGTGTAGAGGTTAAGGTGTCCAAACTAGGATCTGGGAATCCTCGGTTCAAATCCCCACTCTGCCATGGAAACTCGCTGGGTGATCTTGGGCTAGCTAGTCGCACACTCTCAGCCTTGACCATGGCAAGTATTTGGATGGGAGACCTCCAAGGAATACCAGGGGCGTGTTGCGGAGGCAGGCAATGGCAAACCATCTCCAAGCGTCTGTTCCCTTGAAAACCCCACCAAGGGTCATGATAAGTCGGCCATGACTTTGGCGGAAAAAAAATATTCACTGAGTTCTCCGTGGTTGATTTTGTGGTGCGTTGATTATAATTACAAATGTTTTTCTCTACCTTAAAGAGTCTCAGAGCAGCTTACAATCACATGCCCTTCCTCTCCTCATAACAGGCACCTTGTGAGGTAGATGGGGCTGAGAGAGTTCGGAGAGAACTGTGACTGGCCCAAAGTCAACCTACGGGCTACATACGGAGGAGTGGGGAATCGAACCCGATTCTCCAGACTAGAGTCCACCACTCTTAACCACTACACGCTAGTTAGTACTTGCATAGGAGACCACCAAGGAAGAAGAGTTGGTTTTTATATGTCGACTTTCTCTACCACTTAAGGGGGATTTCCCCTGATGCAGTCTCCTGGCACTGGGATTCAGAGGCTGACTGCCTCTGAATGTGGAGGTTCCTTTTAGTCACCATGGCAGTAGCCACTGATAGACCTGTCCTCCATGAATCTATTAAATTCCCTTTTAAAACTATCTATGGCTGTGGCATCACCACATCCTCTGGCAGTGAATTCCATATTTTAATTACTCTCTGTGTAAAAAAGGATTTCCTTTTGTCTATCCTGAATCAACAGCCCATCAGCTTCACTGGATGCCCTCAAGTTCTAGTATTTTTGGGAGAGGGAGAAAACATTCTCTTTATCACCTCTCTCCACCCCGTGCATAATTTTGCAAACCTCTCTCATGTCGCCCTTTAGTAATCTCCCAGTATCATAACATTATCTGCTTTAGTCACCTCCCTTAATTCCTTCTCCACCTCAAGAACAGCCTCAAGGTACCTCTCAGGTAGCTTGCAAAAGGTGGAGTTGTGAAATGCACCACTTGTTTATTTGATCCTTGATCTATCATTGGAAGGGCATGCATTTAGCAAAAAGAGTAACCTTTGATATCATGCCATGATATCACTAAAAATGTATGGTCTTGATCAGCTGCTCCACATTCCCTCCCAGCCCCATGTTTCAGCAGCCAGAGGTTATGAGCAGAAACTAGGGGTGTGCATTCAGCAAAGCCGAACTGAAAAAAAGCCAAAAAACACCGTATCAGTATTTTTTTTTGCTTTTTTAAAAAGCCAAAAAAAGAGAGAGGAGGTTTTAAGATGCACCCAGCAATCCCAATCCCAAAAAGGCCAAAAAAATCAGCTTTTTTCAGAATCGTTTTGGGATCACTGGCTACAGCTGCTAAAAGAAAAAAACACCTCTGCAGGCATGTAAATCCCACCCCCCTCCAGTGTAGTCTATGGGGAATCTTTCCGGGGCTCAGGGGGCTGTTTTAAAGGTAGAGGCCCCAAATTTGCAGCACAGCTGCCAGTGACTCTCCTTAGAAGAACCCCCAAGATTGGTAAAGATTGGGTCAGGGTCCAATTTATTGGCCCCATAGGTCCTCCATATGGGGGCCAATAAAATAGGACCCCCCTGATCTGATCTTTACCAAGCTTGGGGGTTCTTCTAAGAAGAGCCACTAGAAGCTATGTGGCAAATTTGTTGCCTCTACTTTGAAAAACAGCTGCTCCCCCAGCCCCATAAAGTTTCCCCATAGACTACAATGGAGCTGTGCTATTTAAACTTTAAAGAGGTGCCAAACCTGCTGCCCAATTCCCAGGGCAGTGGGTCTGGCAGCAGCTCTTAGCATTTGATCTCCTACCCCAGGGGTCTCAAAACTGCAGCTCCAGAGCCGCATGCGGCTCTTTGGCCCGTTGAGTGCGGCTCTCCGAACTTGGTTCGGAGCCCCTGCTCTTGCTCCTGCTTGCGCCGGCAGCCGGGCTGCGGAGCCGGAGCGCCTGAGAGAGAGAGCGGGCGCGCTGTCTTCCCCCCCCCCACCATGGAGAATGGCCGGGTCCCCCTTTCCCTTGCCCTCAATGGTTGGGAGGCTAAAGCCTCCCCTCCCCTCTAGCCGCGCGATTGCTGGGCGGGCAGCTCGGCGGTTCCTGGCCCCCCCCCCGCCTATCAGCTGTTGGGCGGGGTGGGCTTCCTTTGGTAGACCTGGCCTCCGGCTGAGTCCCATTGGGAGGCCGTGTCTACCCACTGGCTTTCTTGGCAGTAGACCTGGACTCCGAGGAGGGGGAAAAGTCCCCCTTCAGAGGCCAGGTCTACCAATTGGCTTCTATAGGCCTCCGGAGGCCAGGTCTACTGCCAAGAAAGCCCATGGGTAGACCTGGCCTCCTAATGGGACTCCGCCGGAGGCCAGGTCTACCAATAGGCTTTTATGGCGGTAGGCCAGGCCTCCAGACGAGGACTCCAGACGGGGAGGGGGAAATGGCAGGGACTTACAATTTAATTTTTATCAATAAATAAGATCACTATTAAGTATGATATCAAGTTTTACTCAGTGTACCTATAGTTTAATTAAGACTTAAAACTGTAATTAAAGTTTATTAAGTTAATAATCAGTGTACCTAGCTATATAGTTTAAGTTTAAGAAATTTGGCTCTCAAAAGAAATCTCAATCGTTGTACTGTTGATATTTGGCTCTTTTGACTAATGAGTTTGCCGACCCCTGTCCTACCCAAATGCTAACCATGGCCAATCCTGCTTCATTTCTGAGATCAGACTACTCTGGAAGAGTTGCCAGCTCCGGGTTGGGAAATACCTGGAGATTTTGGGGTGGAGCCTGAGGAGGGCGGGGTTTGGAGAGGGGTGGGGCTTCAATGCCACAGAGTCCAATTGCCAAAGTATCCATTTTCTCCAGGGAAACCTGAAAGTTGGCAACCCTAGTGACATTTGTGCTTCTGTGTCAACCCGGAAGTGATATCATCGTGCTGGGCACACAGATTGCCATCCCAACCCCACCTCTGTGAACATCCCACCAGTTGCCAAAAGGGACTTGGCGAACCTAGTGTATAAGCATGGCAATTTTGTACCACTTCAGTGTATGTAATAACTCAGAGAAGGATGAAACCCAATTCGGGTATGATTAAAATTATTCAGGAAAGTTATTATTCTTCAATGCCATAGAGTCCAATTGCCAAAGCGGCCATTTTCTCCAGGGAAACTGATTTTCTATTGCCTGGAGATCCGTTGTAATAGCGGGAGATCTCCAGCCGCCACCTTGAGGTTGAACAAATATGAAGTTAGCCTGCTATATAAATAGTTGGTAAACAATGAAATAGCAGAAAATATGCAAAGATTTATACTGCAATCTTTTTAGTTAGATATATGTTTCACAAATATTCACATTATATTAAAGTTCATATATGAATTTGTACAATCACAATATATCAATTGACAATCACAAATTGTGCAAATATCTCTCTTTGACTTGCGTCTTGGAGATGTGAAGGTACTCCCAGTGGCAAGGGTTTCTGGCAATAAGATAGCCTTTTCTTTTTGCCACAGTCTTTCAGGTCTAAGGTCTCAGAGGTGGCAATTAGTAGCCAAGGGGCAATCTTCAGATTATAGGACAGGGTGCCGGATATTCCCTATTTCGACCATTCAGGGTCTTCTTCAGCTGCCAACCAGGGCTGTATAGTAGCACGCTCCTTGTGGAAGGGATCAATTGTCCATATTTTCTGCTATTTCATGGTTTACCAGCCACCTTGAGGTTGGCAACCCTAAAGTCTGGGTCGTCCAGGCTGTGTGACCCAAAAACAAGGCCATTTATAGGCTGATGCGGGAGGAGGGAAATGGAGCACAGCTCCACCTTTCTAAAAGCAGAGCATAGCTCCACCCCCTTCCCTGATTGGCTGTGAGCCAAGATCCACGTGGAGGCTCCGCCCCCAGTCTCCCTTCAGGTTCTCCTTTAAGTTGGAGAAGAGGTTTCTTCAGCTCAAAGGAGAAAGCCCTGGGAACCCTGTGCATCATGCTCTGAAAGTTCACTCATGTGGAAGCTCCCCCCATGCGATGACATGCTGGGTTCACAGTTCCGGCTATGGTGGGAGGCCTCCCACAAGACCCGTTGCCCACTGCCACTCTGACCACTGACCACTGATGTTGCTACATCACTTCTGAGTAAAACCTGGAAGTGGCATATGGTAGATCTAGGAATTGCCATGGTTGAAGATGGAAGTGACATGGTGGTGTCCTCGGCCTGGCAACCCTATGTTGTCCATGTGAGGAAAAATCCCTGTGTGGAATCAGCAAATCAGCCACTGATAGGCACATGAGAACATACCTTCTCAGCCATCCAAGCTATGGAATGCTTTGCCTCCTGACATCAATCTGGCCCCTTCCCTCTTGAACCACCAAGCTCTCTATTGAAGCCTGCTTGTTCCAAATTACTTTGGGGATTAGAAGAGTTCTTGGAGATTCTGTTGCTGGTAGAGGGGCTGTGGTTCAGTGGATACAGCATCTGCTTGGCATGCAGAAGGTCCCAGGTTCAATCCCCGGCATCTCCAGCTAAAGGGACTAGGCAAGTAGGTGATGTGAAAGACCTCTGCCTGAAACCCTGGAGAGCTGCTGCCGGTCTGAGTAGGCAATACTGACTTGGATGGACCAAGGGTCTGATTCAGTACAAGGCAGCTTCATGTTTTCATGTGAGTTATGTGGTTTTGCCCAAGACTCTTTCCCCAAATTATCTTTAAATTCAGAACGAGAGTTGAAGAAGTTTAGTCCATGCCTACGGTGCCCACAGTAGCTTGCCCAGCTTGGCATCTTCTGTCTATTCATCCAATTAAGAGTGACGGGGTCACATTAACGAGGCAAAACGATTCAGTTGCCAGAACCTGAGGGATGCTTAGGAAAGCGCATTGTTACAACCTGCAACCATTAAATGATCACGCCCCAATCTGAGGTGTAAATTATACACATGAAAAACTGGCAGCGACAGTCGTTCTTATCCTGGACTCGGTCAGAATGGCAGCTTGGGAGACGGTGCTCTGCGCCCTGTCCCTGTTCCTATTTGCTGGACTCTATTTGGTAGGAGCGTTTCGCCAACGGAAAGGTAAGGAGCCCCCCCTGGACAAAGGCTTCATTCCGTGGCTGGGTTACGCGCTGGATTTCAAGAAGGACGGCTTAGGGCTTCTGCGGAAGATGCAAAGGAAGCACGGGGACATCTTCACTCTTCTGATCGGCGGCCACTTCATCACCTTTGTCCTGGACCCGCACTCTTATGGCGTCATCGTGAAACAATCCAAAAGCAAACTGGACTTTGACGTGTTTGGATCAGAGGTGGTCTCGGCGTTGTTTCAGTTTAATCCCACTGGGGAGGACCTTAAGCTCATGCAGGCGTTGAGTGTAAAATATCTCATGGGAGATGGATTAGCTGTTATGAATCAGGCCATGGTGGAAAACTTACAGATCGTGATGTTCCACAAAGTGGGCTCAGGAGATGGGATCGGTTCCTGGAGACAAGACGGACTCTACCACTACAGCTGCAACACCATTTTCAAGTCCTCGTTCCTTAGTTTTTTTGGCCACGAGTCGGATGATAATGCCGAGAGGAAAGTAAACCTGACCGATGAAGAAATCGTCCAGTTTGAAAAGCTCTTTGAAGAACTGCAGAAATTTGATCTCCTGGTCCCCAGCTTGGTCTATAACACGCTGGCTCCTGGGAAAAGAAAAGAAGTGCAACAGCTCTATAATACCTTCTGGGATATCCTGTCAGTGAGTAAGGTGCATAAGAGATACAACGTTAGTAGCTGGGTAACTGAACAAGAACGGATGTGGGCTGAAAAGGGGATGCCTGAAAACATCAGAACTAGATATCTGTTCCTTCTTCTCTGGGCAGTACAAACGAACACTGGCCCGGCTTCCTTCTGGGTTCTCGTCCACCTTCTAAAATATCCTGAGGCGATGGACGCGGTGAGGAAAGAAGTGGACGAGCTGCTCAAAGAGAATGGCCCGCAAGTGAAATTAGGTGACCCCCTGATTGACCTCGCCAGAAAGATGTTAACCAAGAGCTCAGTTCTGGACAGTGTGATCGAGGAAACCCTGCGCTTGAAAGTGAAGTCGATTCTGATGCGATCCGTGGTGAAGGACATGGCCCTCCGGGTGGATAACGGGAGGGAGTACACTCTTCGCAAAGGAGACCGAATCGCACTTTCCCCTTACGTAGCAGTGCAGACCGATCCAGAAGTCTACCCTGAGCCTCTGACTTTCCAATACGACCGGTTTCTGACCTCTGACGGATCCGTGAAGAACTTCTACAAGAGTGGGAAGAAACTGAAATATCATAACATGCCCTTTGGGATGGGGCCATCCAAATGCCCCGGACGTTACTTTGCCATGACTGAAATAAAAACGTTTGTTTTCCTTCTGCTGGCCTACTTTGACATTGAATTGGTCAACGGAGAAGAAGAAATCCCACCAACTGACAAGAGCCAGTTTGGGTTTGGAACTATTCTGCCAGTCCGAGACATCCAATTTAGATATCGCCTGCGCTGTCAGTGAGGTGCAAAATAGAAGCTTTGTTGTTCTTATAGGTCTGCTATGCATTGTCTCTCTTTGTTTTGGTGGGGGTTCATCTGTCCCCAGTCACTATTCCATTTTCCCGTATAACCCCTTCCTCATGCACCATCCTTTGCTCTCCCCCGTTGGTCATTTCAGGAGGGTGGTCGTGTTGGTCTGCAGTAGAGAAGCAAGATTCGAGTCCAGTAGCACATTTGAGACCAACAACATTTTCGGGGCATGAGCTTTCAAGAGTCAAAACTTGTAAGGTTTTAAGAGGGGAGTGGGCATGTTCAGGGAGGAGAGGGCTATTCATAGTTACTAGTAAAAATAGATACTACCGTAGTCATGATGCATCCCTATTCTCTCCAGGATCAGAGGACTGTGTAAAAATTTCATCATCTTTATAGGGACTGACTGATTGATTTGCAAAGCATAAGGACTAGTCAAAGAAATCCTGATGCATCTTAGGATAAGACCATTGGTCCATCTAAGCCAGAATCTTTTTTCCCACAGGGCAGCCCACCGGTGAAAGAATAAATATGATGAACTTTTTGACCAGCCTCTATTTATTTATTTACCTCCTTTATACCCTACCTTTCTCCCCAATGAGGTACCAAAAGCGGCTTACATCGTTCTCTTCTCCATATTATCGTCGCAACAACAACCCTGTAAGGTGGTTTAGGCTGAGAGGGTGTCACTGGCCTAAGGTCACCCCTACAAGCTTCCACGGCAGAGTGGGGATTTGAATCTGGGTCTCCCAGATTCTAGTCCAACACGCTAACCACTATGCCACACTATTTCTGCCTTTAACGCCAGCTGGATCTGAAGACGGTGACGATGCACACTTCCATGCCATGAAAAATTTCACTCGCTGGTTTCAGCAGACCAAAAAAAAGTTTAAAGGTGTGAGGATATAGGGTTGTCAACTCCAACTTGAGACATTCTTGGACAAATTGGGGGGTGGAGACTGGGGAGGGAGGGGTCCACCTTACAAAGCAGCCATTTCCTCCAGGGGAACTGATCTCTGTTGTCTGGAAATCAGTTGTAATACTAGGAGATCTCCAGGCCCCACATGGAGGTTGGCAACCTTACATGAGGATCTGGCCAATCCAGTTATTTTTTCCTTATATTGTTGACTGCCTTATCACAAACTCCTGTTAATAAATGTAAGCATTAAATGTTACATTAATCCAAATACTGAGACAGAGAATGTGGCAAGATCTGCTATACAACAGTACACATCACACACTACAATCAGCCCGTAAATTTGCATCAATGTAGGATTGTTGGTAAGGGAAGGAAGGCAGCATGGAAAACCAGATCTGACAGATCTCGGAAGCAAAGCAGGGTTGGTACTTGGATGGGAGACCACCAAGAAAGACTCTGCAGAGGAAGGCAATGGCAAACCACCTACTGGAGGAGAAGGAGAAATATGGTATAAGATGATCTTCTTCCCTCAGGGTTCTAAAACCAGTAAGAAAGTTCAAGATCAGGGCCAATGGAGAGCATGAAGGTAAAGGTAGTCCCCTGCGTAAGCTCCAGGTCATTACTGACCCATGGGGTGACACCACATCACAACATTTACTAGGCAGACTATGTTTTTGGGGTGGTTTGCCACTGCCTTCCCCAGTTGTCTACACTTTAGCCCCAGCAAGATGGTCGTTTTACCGACCTCATAAGACAGGGATGGGGAGCCTCAGGCCCGGGGGCCGTATGCGGCCCCCGAAGACATTTTCTGCGGTCCTCGGGAGCTCCGGGGCCGGGGGTGTGGGGGGGGGAGGCGTGGAGGTTGGGGCCTGGTCGCATGGGGCCGGCTTGCACAGGTGTGTGTGTGGGGGGGGGGAAGGCTTTTCTTTCTTTTCTTCTTTTTCTGTCACTCTCCTTTCTCTCCCTCTTTCTCTCCCTCTTTGTCTGTCTCCCTCCCTCCTTCCTTTCCTTCCTTCCTTCCTTCTTTCTTTCTTTCTTTCTTTCTTTCTTTCTTTCTTTCTTTCTTTCTTTCTTTCTTTCTTTCTTTCTTTCTTTCTTTCTTTCTTTCTTTCTTTCTCCCCCTCCCTCCATTTCTTTCTCCCTTTCTCTCTCTTTTCCCCTCCCTCCCTTTTCCTCTTTCTCTGTTTTCTTACCTTCCTCCCTTCCTGTGGATCGGCTGCCTCCTGGCGCCTCGTTTGCTCAGGCCTACCGCTGGCTGCCCTCCCACCTGGGACGAGGGAGGACAAGGGAGCGGGGGCGCCCTCCAGGCCTTCTCTGCGTGGTCTCCCCTGGGGTTGCCAACCTCCAGGTGGTAGTAGTGAAAATATAGTACTGGGCTCAAACCAATTAATTTAAATAATACACAAGCAAACTATGCAAACATATGTTGTGAACAATGTGAACCAAGTCCAAATGACAAAAAATCTAAGGTCATTTTCATTGTGTTGTTTATCGATGAAATGTTGGGTCAGGGGCGCCTCTAAATTCCTGGACCTAATTCTGGACCTATGCTCGCCAATACGCAATTTCACTGCGCGTATCGCGCTGTAGGCAGCAATTTTGCAGTGAAAACGCTAGTGTGCATCCGGACCGCGTTACTGTGGACTTTTTCAGCCTTCCTCGTGTTGCTTTTTGAAGAAAACAACCTAGAGATAAGACTCTTACTTACCTTGAAAAAGACTTTCCATCTTAGATTTGCTTGTACATACTATCACTGCTGTTTTCACTTGTCTGTAGATGTTACACATTGTTCACAATATATGTTTGCATAGTTTGCTTGTGTATTATTTAAATTAATTGGTTTGAGCCTAGTACTATATTTTCACTACTATCCCAGTAGTACTTGTGCATATTTTTCTCAACCTCCCGGTGGTGGCTGGAGACCTGGAAACCGTAGTCTCTCCCCCCCCCCCCCGGGAGATCTACACCTGGTTATGGCCCCCGAATAATGTTATAAATGCGCAAATCGCCCTTGGCAGGAAAAAGGTTCCCCACCCCTGTCATAAGAACATAAGAAAGGTCATGCTGGATCAGACCAAGGCTCATCAAGTCCAGCAGCCTGTTCACACAGTGGCCAACCAGGTGCCTCTAGGAAGCCCACAAACAAGACCACTGCAGCAGCATTATCCTGCCTGTGTTCCACAGCACTTGCTATAATAGGCATGCTCCTCTGATCGTGGAGAGAACAGGTATGCATCATGACCAGTATTCATTTTGACTAGTAGCCAAGGATAGCCCTCTCCTGCACAAACACGTCCACTCCCCTCTCAAAGCCTTCCAAGTTGGCAGCCATCACCACATTTTGGGGCAGGGAGTTCCACAATTTAATTAAGAGTTGTGTGAAGAAATATTTCCTTTTATTTGTTTGGAATCTCTCACCCTCCTGCTTCAGCAGATTACCCTGCATTCTAGTATTATGAGAGAGGGAGAAAAGCTTCTCCCTGACCACTCTCTCCATACCACCTAACATGGACATGGGGAGGGGCTGTGGCTCAGTGACAGAGCATCTGCTCGGCATGCAGAAGGTCCCAGGTTCAATCCCCAGCATCTCCAGGTAAAGGGACTAGGCAAGTAGGTGATGTGAAAGATCTCTGCCAGAGACCCTGGAGAACCGCTGCTGGTCTGAGTAGACAATACTGACTTTGATAGACCAAGGGTCTGATTCAGTATGAGGCAGCTTCATGTGTTCATGTGTTCATGTGACATGGACCCTGAGGCCAGGGCTTGCAACAAACCAAGCTACACTCTAACAACACAATCACCAGTCCTAACAACACCAGCCACACCATCTCAGGTTCTCTCACTTGCTCAGCTTCCAGTAATGTCTACACAATGCCCTTTTGTCTCTACATCAGACCAACCGGCCAGTCTCTACGCAAAAGAACAAATGGACATAAATCTCACTCACAAAAAACAAGCAGGAGAACATTTTGACCTTCCAGGACATTCTGTCGCTGACCTGAGTGGCAGCTCTCCTACAGAGAAGGTTTTAAAGGGAGATTAGGAAAGATAGCTGAACTCAAGCTCTTTAACAAGTTCCGGACAATGGACCCTCCAGGGCTGAACAGAGATTTAGGATTCTTATCTCATTACAGATGCAAATTTTCTGCATGTCCCTTCGTATTGTACCTCTGCATCCTGACTCCAACCGGCCCTTCTTTGTAACATCCCCTCTAGGGTTGGCAGGTACCTCTTTCCCACTGGCAGGAGGTTTTGGGGTGGAGCCTGAGGAGGAGGGGAGGGGAGGGACTTCAATGCCAAAGAGTCTAATTGCCAAGGTCCCTCCCCTCCCCAAACCCTGCCCTCCTTAGGCTCTGCTCCAAAATCCAGTGGTGAAGAGGGACCTGGCAACCCTATAAATTGTGGTGTCCAAAACTGAACACAATACTCTAGGTGAGGTCTAACCAGAGCAGAGTAAAGCGATACCATCACTTTGCGTGATCTGTGGGATCTTGGTTCCCCAAATATTTTTGAACTTCTCTATCTTTTTTTCAGAGTCCCAAAAACCCAAAGGTGACCTTGTTTGCTCCCGTATATGTAGCTGTTCCTGCCTGAACACTTGAAGCTATTTCAGTAATTGGGCCATCATAACCTCTTTTCATGAGGTTGGATCCTGAAGTTCTGTTCCACAGACGGTGGTGCTTTTCCTCCGTCCCAAGGAGGCTTCCCCAAATGCAATTAGAATTCCTAAGTAATAACCAGCATCTCATAAATAGACCGTGCACCACAAATTGCTCATAGCCAAACTTACAATGGAGGTGAGGACAAAATCCCATTAATAAAACGCCCTCATGATAATTTGCCATATTGACGCCATGATCTCACCCTCCTTGTTCACACCTCCCTCTCCGATATACTTCCAACTAGCAGCACTTCAAGCCCATAAACATTTTCTGCAATGTTCAGCTGCATCCCTTTGAAGCCGTTTTAATAATTACTGCCCAGTTTATTTTGGGAGGCAGGATCATCGTTCGTCATGCTTGTGTGTGTGTGTTAAGTGCCGTCAAGTCGCTTCCGACTCATGGCGACCCTATGAATGAAAGTCCTCCAAAATGTCCAATCTTTGACAGCCTTGCTCAGATCTTGCAAATTGAAGGCTGTGGCTTCCTTTATTGAGTCAATCCATCTCTTGTTGGGTCTTCCTCTTTTCCTGCTGCCCTCAACTTTTCCTATCATGACGGTCTTTTCCAGTGACTCTTGTCGTCTCATGACGTGACAAAATACGACAGCCTCAGTTTAGTCATTTTAGCTTTTAGGGTCAGTTCAGGCTTGATTTGATCTATAACCCACTGATTTGTTTTTTTGGCAGTCCACGGAATCCGTCACACTCTCCTCCAACACCACATTTCAAAGGAATCTATTTTCTTCCTATCAGCTTTCTTCATTGTCCAGCTTTCACACCCATACGTAGTAATAGGGAATACGATGGCATGAATTAATCTAGTCTTGGTGGCCAGTGACACATCCTTACACTTCAAAATATTTTCTAGCTCCTTCATGGCTGCCCTTCCCAGTCTCAATCTCCTTCTGATTTCTTGGCTGCAGTCTCCCTTTTGGTTGATGGTGGAGCCAAGGAATAGAAAGTCTTGAACAATTTCAATTTCCTCATTGTCAACCTTAAAGTTGTGTAATTCTCCTCGTCATGCTTACAAAACGTCAAAAATGGAAACATTTACGAGGAACGGCAGTGGCTGGAACAATAAGTTGTGCGGACAGCTGGGTTCCAGCAAATGCTTCATCGGCATTTAAGAGGCGAATGGCAAACATGTGGCACACCAGCCAACCAAGTGCCAGTCACCAGTAGGATTGCCAGGTCCCTCTTTGCCACTGGCAGGACGTTTTTGGGGCGGAGACTGAGGAGCATGGGGTTTGGGGAGGGACTTCAATGCCATATCAACTGGAGATCAATTGTAATAGCAGGAGATCTCCCATTACTAGCTGGAGGTTGGCAACCCTAGCTGAGAGAGTTCAGAGAAAACTGTGACTGGCCCAAGGTCACCCAGCAGGCTGCATGTGAAAGAGTGGGGAAACCGACTTGGTTCACCTGATTAGAGTCCGCTGCTCTTAACCACTAAGCCATGCTGGCTCTAATCTGCTACTGGGCTCGAATCTAATGGTTCTTTTTGACAAAACACCCCCATTCGTCATAAATTGCCAAGCCTTTTAAAATAGCATTGGAGTAATAACCACCCTTCAAACGAATATTAAGAATATCTCCTGGAGCTCCTTTCTAAAAGGCAGGAAAAATGCGTAGTTTTAAAAGGAGAGGAGAAATGGAAATTGGATTTAGGCAAATGCATTTAATAAAACAAACTAACAGATAAAAAAAGCTGAATTATATTTGGCAAGATTTCGGTTTCTTTCCGCTTGCCGCTTCATTACCGCCCTCCAGGCTCCTAGTTTACTGCGTAATCTTCTGAGGTGGTGTAACTAATGAGCACAAACTGATCTCTGAAGTTTTATAAACTTTGACACACATTTTTATCACACATGCTGAGGTGGAAAGGGGAAAAGGCGCAGGTAAGGGAGAGAAGAAAGACTTTTGGAGAGGGGGGGTGGCACTCCTGCCGGGAAGATCAACGGCTAATTTCTAGGGGTTTTCCCAACAATGTTCTTCTTCCCATTTCAGCCCCGAGGATAACAAGAAACCCAGGGTCAAGTAGGTCACTGATGGCTCTGGCCTGAGAAATGTACAGGCCCCTCTGCGGCATGTGACGATTTTATCCCAATGGACCTTTCACTCAGTAAAGTTTAGATGCTTGCTTACATTCTGTTCCGTTGCATTGCTACCTGTCTGGGAAATGCACCTCCTGTTCTTAAAACATGCATGATGCCCCCAGAGGTAGGACAAATGTACGTGGATGGCTCTCGGGAATATTCCGGATGAATCTAGGTATATTCAGAATCACGTGGTATTTTGTATTGCGTGACCAACCTTGGCCCAGCACAATATTTGCAGAGCAATTCCACAGCGCTGTTTTTATAGCATCCCAGCAACGGTGTTCCAGAGACCAAACAAGATTTGACACGGAATCATGTGTATTTTTCTCTTGACTTAAAAAAAGAAAAGAAAACCTTGCCTCAAGAAGCGGTCTATCAAAATAGAAGTATGTCAGAGGTCGGCTCAATCCATCCTCTCCTTCCTGCACGCTGCTTTTCCAGCTACATCTTCTTTTCAGACTTGCGGCCTCCCAAGGCTGCTTTTCATTTCTTGCAGCCTCCCAAGGTTGCTTTTCATTTCTAAAAAAAAAAAAAAAAATCAAAGGAATGATACATGCCAACGTATTTTGAGTCTGCCTTGATTCTTTAAAATTATCAGAATACTTCACAAGCTCACAGGATGTACCGTGGCAGCTATAAAACATGCCCTTTCATCTCTACTTTACTCTTTTCTTATTTGTATACCAATCATAGAGGGAAAAGATTATCATAAAGCCAGATATAAACAGTGTTGGGAGTGTCTTTTGGGTGAAAGGGTAATATGGCTACAAGAACAATTTCACCAAACGGTCCAGAAATACATTTAGACTGGAGATCCAAAGATGGTTTCTAAGCCAATGAAAAGTAAACTTCAGATAAATTCCAAATCACATAATGAGAAGTGTGATATTAGATGTCTCTGTTGATTCTCCTGTACCTCTCAGTGGCAGGGTTGCCAAATCTGGGTTAGGAAAATCCTGGAGATTTTGGGGGTAGAGACTGGAGAGGCTGGGGTTTGGGGCAGGAGAGGGACCTCAGTGGGGTCCAGGGCCACGGAGTCCACCCTCTACCCTCCAAAACAGCCATTTCCCCCAGGAGAGCTGATCTATCTTGTCTGGAGATTAGTTGTAATTCCAGCAGATCTCCAGGCTGGACCTGGAGGTTGGCAACTTTACCCAGTTTTGATGCCATCTACCATGGTAACCTTCAGGAGAGGTTGGCTGGGTTAATATGTGATAAGGAGAAATATCATAATAAAGAGCAAGTACTGGGACTATGTTTAGGGTATCCAGCTCTGGGAATAAATAATATTAAAGGGCCATCAAGTCACAGCCAACCTAGGATAACCCCAGAGGGTTTTGATGCAAGAGACGAACAGACTGGTTTACCATTGCCTGCTTCTACTTAATGACTCCAGATTTCCTTGGTGGTCTCCCATCCAAGAACTAACCAAGGCTAGTTGTAATAGTAGGAGATCTCCAGCCACCACCTAGAGGTTGGCAACCCTACGACTCTAGGGAAGTGTATTTTAGGAGGTAGAGTTCATTTCTGGACTACAGAGTCAAATGAAAGAATAGCCAGTATTTTCAGTGTTTTAAAAAATGAGTCCACATAATTATTAAGATAAATGCACTTTATTTGTTTAATAATTTGGCAGAACAATCAACGCTGTAACATAAAGATGGTTTCAGAGGTAGCCATGTTGGTCCACAGTAGAAAAGCTAGATTGGAGTCCAGTAACACCTTTGAGACGAACAAGATTTTCAGGGTATAAGTTTTCGAGAGTCAAGGCTCCCTTCATCAGACACCAGTATGGTTGCCAGGTCCCTCTTCCCCACCGGCAGGAGGTTTTTCAGGGCGGAGCCTGAGGAGGGCGGGGTTTGGGGAGGGGAGGGACTTCAATGCCATAGAGTCCAGTTGCCAAAGCAGCCATTTTCTCCAGGGGAACTGATCTCTATCAGCTGGAGATCAGTTATAATAGTGGGACATCTCCAGCTAGTACCTGGAGATTCAAAAGAATAATTCACCAGTGCTGTATGTAGGCTATGCAACAAAAATAAACCAGCACTAGACTAAACCTCTCAACATGTATTGTATATCTTCAATTACAATGTGCAAACACAACATACAACCTATAAACATACTATACACATAAGAAAACCTACTCTTACGATACAAAATAGAAGAAATAAGTCGCGAGTTGGACTGCTACATTGTCAGCAGAAGAATTGATTTGCTACATTTGCAACCTTGATGAAATGCTAGTTGTTCAAGTTTATGGAAACACATGATCTGTATGGACTTATTTCTTCTGTTTTGTATCGTTGTAAGAGTAGGTTTTCTTATGTGTATAGTGTGTTTATAGGTTGTATGTTGTAAGTGTTTGCACATTGTAATCAAAGATACACAATACACGTTGAGAGGTTAATCTAGTGCTGGTTTATCTTTGTTGCAGTACCTGGAGATTGGTAACCCTAGATGCCAGTAACATGTTTTTCAGTAACAGTGAAATAGATCTAAACAGAAAGTTCATGTTAGAATTCAATAAACTAGGCAACACAGTCATGTGTCAGTTGGTTGGTCCATCATGGAAATTGTGTTCTGCTTTTTGGGTTTTTCTTTGGGACCCCCACCCTCGCACGTGGCTGCTAAAAAGTTCTTTAATAAATGTCACATAACACAAATCTGCATGTTTATTTTACTACTGGTATAATAAGCACCATGCACTCAAAAAAGGTCAGCATTTATCACTGTTTCTTTAAACTGCTAGTAAAAATTGCTAATAAAACTAGGCAACACAGTTATGTGTCGGTTGGTTGGTCCATCATAGAAATTGTGTTCTGCTTTTTGGGTTTTTCTTTGGGACCCCCACCCCCGCAAGTGGCTGCTAACAAGTTCTTTAATAAATGTCACATAACACAAATCTGCATGTTTATTTTACTATTGCTATAATAAGCACCATGCACTCAAAAAAGGTCAGGATTTATCAATTATTTCTTTAAACCGCTAGTAAAAATTGCTAATAAAAACTAGGCAGCACAGTTATGTGTCGGTTGATTGGTCCATCATAGAAATTGTGTTCTGCTTTTTGGGTTTTTCTTTGGGACCCCCACCCCCGCAAGTGGCGGCTAAAAAGTTCTTTAATAAATGTCACATAACACAAATCTGCATGTTTATTTTACTACTGGTATAATAAGCACCATGCACTCAAAAAAGGTCAGCATTTATCAACTATTTCTTTAAACCGCTATTAAAATTGCTAACAGTAAAAAAAAAAGGGGGGGGATTCCCTGCCACCCACAAATATGTTAAACCCCATATTAGGAAAGATCCCATTTCAAAGAAGAAGGCGGGGCGGGTCCGTGATGACAACACATGTCGCAACCTCTGATTGGCCAGCGGGAGGCCTCGTCCTTCAAGGGGATAGGAAGGTTATTATGCAGAGCGTGGCGGAGAACAGGAGCGTGGGAAAATCTCGGACCGGACTGCTCAGTGCCTAACCCTTTACAAAAATAATAATAATAAAAAAAATCCAAGTCTATAACGACATTATTTTTTTATTTCTATTAACCAATTCAGAAGCGTGTTAACAAAAGGGGCGGGGCCTTTTTTGTATTCTATAATTTTTGTATTCTTTGTATTTTTGTTTGTTCTTTTTTCTTTTTAGTTATTTGTTTATGTGACTTATAATTTGTTGTGTTTTCTTTTTTGGTTAAAATTAATAAAAAGTTATATTTAAAAAAAAGGCGCGGGGCTTCCTGGGAAATGTAGTTTTTTTTCCCCCTCTCCTTGCCTCCATTCCGTCCTGCTCTGTACCTGTGCGGCACGGACGAGACTGCAGGGAGAAGCCGCGCCGCTCCTCGGCCTTTACAGACGCACGTCTGAACCGGCTCCTAAGCACGAGACACGGGTCATTTCTTGGGCGGGGGGAGGGGGATAAGCAGGGCGAAGCGGGGTTTTCCCGGCTTCCTCTTCGCCGCCGCGTCTTGCATAATCATGTGACGTCAGCAAGCGTGACGGCCGCCGGCGCGTTCCGTCCTCTCGGGAACGTCGCTCGCACCCCGCTGGCCAATCAGAAGGGGCGGAACGCGTCGGCGTCCGATGGTTGACCCGCCCTGCCTTGCAGGGAGCGGGACGTTTCGGCCAATGGGAGGCGGGAGGGGGCGGAGTCAGCGGCTGCCGGGGTCCTGGCGTCGCAGAAGCCGGTTCAGAAAGGGGCGGGACGGCCGGTCGGAAGGTTTCGGCAGGAGAGAACGCGAACGGAGGTGAGGCGAAGGCCCGGATTGGGCGGGGAGGTGTGGAAGGCCTGCAGGCCTCATTCGCGACCCTGGGCCGCTTGCTCTCCTTCAGCATGGCCTACTCCACAGGGTTGTTGTAGGGGTGAACTAGGCCCCAGACCCCGCTCCCAACCAGGGATCTTATTGGGTCACTCTTAACCAGGGAGCTTAATGGGTGACTCTAAACCAGGGAGCTTATTGGGTGACGTTAAGCCACTCTCCCCGGCCTACCTGGTCGGGTTGTTGTGAGGGTGAAATCGAGGAGGGGAGGTCCAGACATGCCCCAGTGGAAGGGTGGCGTTAAAAACGCCCCAAATAGCAGGCCTGGTTTATGCAATGAAATGGACAACTTTCTGAGATACCAGATAAGACCGTTTGGATAGACAAAAAATGATGGAAATGGCAAAATTAACTGCGTTAATAAATCAAAAAGAATTTTTTGGGAGAATGGGAGGCATGGACCACATATTGTGTAACTGAACTTAAATTGGGAAATATCAAGGGATATGAATTGATCTAATTCAAAATGTTAGGAGTGATTAAACTACCAAAGTTTAAAAATGTATTGTAGGATTGACAGATTTGGTTTATTATAATGAATTAGAACTGAATGCAAAGAGAGAAACATGGATATTAAATGGACTGAGGAGGGGAGAGGGGAAGTTAAATATATATACTTGCTTAGAGATAAGGTAGAATTTTTTTATATAATGTACCTTATGAATTGAAAAATAAGATTGTAAATCAATTTGAAAATAATCAAAAAAAAATTTTTTTTAAAACGCCCCAAATAAATAAATTACGGTCCCCCTAAATTAAGCCAGATTGGCTAGGGATCCTGGAGGGTTTTTTTAATTGCCATTATCTGAGCATGGAGTAGGGGTTACTTGGGGTGGGGGTGTGAGGTCTTTGTGCAAGGGGTTGGACTAGATTACCCTGGTGGTCCCTTCCAACTCTACGATTCTAAGCTGGACTTAGTTTGGGGTGTCTGTCTTTTCCCCCATTTCAATGCAAGATTTGTAGAATCATAGAGTGGGAAGGGACAACCAGGGTCATCTAGTCCAACCTCCTGTACAATGCAGGAATTTAGTTTAATGACTGCCTTTTTTAAAGCTTCCTCTTAAAAGTCAGTGGAGTGGATGGGGGAAGGAAGCCACTGGATCAACTGCAGGGCATCAGACCTCTTTCTTCAACCCCCACCACCCATGAAAGTAGTTATTTGATGTTCTCAGCTAAATCCCACTCTTTTAATAGAATGTCTGAAGTCTGCACTTGTGCCCCTTTTTATTTGGTAACTTTAACAAAAGTCGTCGTCCCCCCATTGGGTGACTTAAAAAAAAAACTGTTTATTGAATTTAATTTTTACTCTATCTTTCTCCCCCAATGGGAACACAACGTCAATCTCCTCTCCTCCACTTCCCCTCTTTCCTCTTTTTTGGTTGTTTGTGTGTGTGTAAAGTGCCTTCAAGTCGCAGCCGACTTATGGCTACCCCTTATGGGGTTTTCATGGCAAGAGACTAACAGAGGTGGTTTGCCAGTGCCTTCCTCTGCACAGCAACCCTGGTATTCCTTGGTGGTCTCCCATCCAAATACTAACCAGGACTGACCCTGCTTAGCTTCTGAGATCTGACGAGATCAGGCTAGCCTGGGCCATCCAGGTCAGGGTGGGCTGGAATTGTGACCTTAGGGAATGAAGGACTCGGTGGCTTGAAGTCAGCCATATTAGCGAGTGCCATGCATTCCTTTGGCTCTCTTCTCTTCCTCCCCCAGGTCCATCAGATCCCGGTCGAATGATTCTTTTGAGATTCCAGGCTGGAAAGTTAAACTTCTAGCTTTAAACAGAAAAGCAAAGCAAACCAGAATGGATTCTCCAGCTTTCAGACCTTTAGATGTTACCCTTGAGGCAAAGGGACATGCATTACTAGGGTTTCTGGCAGGACAGAACGAGGAAGAGATCAGGTGAAAGACAGGAAGGAAAACTACGTAAGCGCAGTGAGGTTTTTGGAGGAAGGGGTAAGATGTACTGCCCTGACCTGGATGGCCCAGGCTAGCCCGATTTCATCAGATTTCGGAAACTAAGCAGGGTTGGCTCTGGTTAGTGCTTGAATGGGAGACCACCAAGGAAGTCCAGGGTCACGTAGAGGTAGGCAATGGCAAACCACTTCTGGACATCTCTTTACCTAAAAACTCTGTAAGGCAGTGGGGTCTAACATAAGGCCCGTAGGCCAGATCCATTCCCTTGAGAGCTCTTACCCGGTCCAGGAGGCAGACCCCTCCCCCCGATCTGGGCTGGTGAGGCAGCGTGGTGTAGTGGATAAGAGTGGAGGTTTGGAGCAGGGGACTCTGATCTGGAGAACCGACTTTGATTCCCCACTCCTCAACATGAGCAGCGGAGGCTAATCTGGTGAACTGGATTTGTTTCCCCACTCCTACACACGAAGCCAGCTGGGTGTCCTTGGGCTAGTCACACTCAGCCTCACCTATCTCACAGGGTTTCTGTTGTGGGGAGGGGAAGGTGATTGTAAGCCGGTTTGATTCTCCCTAAAGTGGCAAAGAAAGTCGGCATATAAAAAAACCAACTCTATTCAACTCAAGTGACATTTATGTAATATCCGTCCCTCATAATAATTTAATTTGATTTATGACATTTGGTAAGGGGTCACCATAAGTCGGCTACAACTTAACAGCACTGTCCACCACCGAGATATACTAGATAGATAGAAGGGGAGGTGGGAGTTGTTGATTGTGCAGTGTTCAGGTCAGGGATTTAGCCACATGTGTATTTAGGGACTTGGATGTGAAGAGGCTGGAAGGGTTCTGGGAACAGGATGAATGGTGTCGTCAGGACAACTGGTAATGATGCAACGGGAGGCCCTCATGGTCTGAAAAGGGCCGGCGGTGAGAATCTGATGCAATTGGGGCCAGTGAACAGTCCGAATGACTGGGACGTCTTCCGTCCAAAGCTGATGAGGGGGAAGTCTGTGTTGCAACATGACTTTGGTGGTTTAAAGGTCACGACAGTGTTCCCCACGCTTTTGGTAGCTGAGGGTTTTTTTGGTCTTAGCTGAAAGTATAGGCTTTGCATCTGAAAGGGTTTCTTTTTAGAGTATCTTAAGTAGAACCCTGGAAGGAATCTCTACCCCCACAGCCAGTCTTTCAGTGTTATATACATGAAGCTGCCTTAAACTGAATCAAAGTCTATCAAAGTCAGTATTGTCTACTCAGGCCAGCAGCGGCTCTCCAGGGTCTCAGGCAGAGGTCTTTCACAGCACCTACTTGCCTAGCGTGGTATAGTGATTAAGAACAGCAGTTTGGAGCGGTGAACTCTGATTTGGAGAACCGGGTTCGATTCCCCACTCCTACACATGAGCAGCGGAGGCTAATCTGGTGAACCGGGTTGGTTTCCCCACTCCTACACACGAAGCCAGCTGGGTGACCTTGGGCTAGTCACAGTTCTCTTAGAGCTCTCTCAGCTCCACCTATCTCAAGGTGTCTATTGTGGGGAAGGGAAGGTGATTGTAAGCTGCTTTGATTCTTCCTTAAGTGGTAGAGAAAGTCGGCATATTAAAACCAACTCTTCTTCTTCTTCTAGTCCTTTTAACTGGAGATGCCGGGGATTGAACCTGGGACCTTCTGCATGCCAGGAAGATGCTCTACCACTGAGCCACAGCCCCTCCCCAAAGCTGTGATGGCTGTTCTGGCCATATTTTCTGAGATAAAGTAATTCTGCTGTGTCCAGGCTCAGGAGCTGCATGTGGCTCTTTGACATGCCATCGGTGGCTCTTCTGAGTGCCATTCCCCAATGCGGCACTTGCCCCATGTTTCAGGATAGTAGGGTCCATGGTTGACGGATGGTTCCTACCTTGAAACACTGGCATAGGGGCTGAAGGAGACGGAAGATGAGAGCCTTACTGATCTGTGGGCTTTGTGGCAGGGATGGGAGGAAAGGGCCACTATTATGCCCAAGCGCTGGTAGTTCAGGCGTTGTGGAGTTAGGGCTGCCTCCTTTTCAAACCTACCCTGTGGCATGTTTCAACTCCTTGTCGCCTTTGCAGAGTTTAATAATTTCTTAGTCAGGAATGGCGCTGAGCTGCAGTTTCCTTATCTGCGTTGGCCTGAAAAACTCATGCTGGTCTTTGTTTATGAAACAGCTAAGAGCCACAAATAAGTTGATAGCTTTTTAAAAATATATCTCTTTTTTTAACAGAAACTTCAATTGAATATCAGGTAGAGGTCTTGCACATCACCTGTTTGTCTTGCGTGGTGTGAGCAGCAGTTTGGAGTGGTAGACTCGGATCTGGAGAACCGGGTTTGATTCCCCACTCCTCCACATGAGCGGTGGACACTAATCTGGTGAATTGGGTTGATTTCCCCACTCCTCCACATGGTGCCAGCTGGGTGACCTTGGGCTATCAATACTGCATTTTAACTCATAATTCTGTGCAGTGAGCAGATTGTAAATAGTTTACTTAACTGCTCTCAAACATGTCATGTAAACCAGAATTAGTTATCCATCTGATTCACCATTTGCCTCTCAACATCAATGTTGTTTAGTGGCGTACTTTTTAAATAAGCCGTCAGTGTAATCATGCAGAAACTTATCTTTTAACTTCTCTAGCTACTATGTTTTACTTGGAAGACAATTTTTCTTACAGTGTCTGGCAAAGACATTACAAGCAGTTGCTATTGCATATAGGACCTATTCTTGAAGAGAAAATAAGAGACAGACAACAATGTTCTGGTGTGCAATCGTATTAATAACTCCTGAGGAGATGCCTCACTGTCCAGGCTGGTCAGATGCCATGGATGGTTCTAAAGAATACCTCTGTCCTCTTCCTACTTTCTCCCTGTCCTTTTTTTAAAAGTTTTTTTTCCTACCTTCAGCTTAGTTGGAAGGTCATTACTGAATGCAGTCTCAATTCTCTCGAGGTTTTAGAAGCTTCCTGTGACTTGATCGAGGAATGGGGTTAAAATATCTCAAATTAATTCAGCTTGAAATCTGGGACCAGAGTACCTTGGACATTGTGAAATCTGCTCTTCTTGGGACGCTTAATAGCCTAGAAATTGTCAGTCACACATTGGGGTATAGAAACCAACTATTCTTCTTCTAGACTCTGAGCTAGTCTTCTAGGGGCCTGAACTATAAAGCGGGATTAAGCAATGCCTGCAAGAAATGTAAATGACTTCTGGATTTTTCAGCAGAGTATTAATTTTGTTGTTTCTGAATGGGTTCGTGCTTCCTTTCTTACAGTTAACATGACCTCCAACATGACAGACATTCCTCTTCCCAGCTATGAGGCAGAAGAGAGCCAGACCTCGAAACTGATGAAAAAATCCCGGGAATCGCCGTTTGTCCCAGTTGGTAAGTCACTTACAGAGTCGTATTTTGCAATTGCCTCTTTGAACTAGGAAAAAAATAGGCAAGTGCCCTAGGGCTAAGAAATGGGTGTGAATATACTGCAGGGTTAGTCAGACAGTACAAACAGGAAATTATCTTGAAATATTGCTTCCTCATCCTAACCAGTATTGGAGCAAGGGTGCTTTCTCAAAAGTCTCAGGCATCTAGGCCTATTGCTGTTTCCTCCAGTAAATAGCTTTTCACTGGGGGCTCAAGCGTGCTCACATTTCCCATACGTGCACCCTTACCTAATGTGCTAAGAAGGAACTGCTATTGCTTCTTGGTTGGGCTAGTTTGCACACCCACGTACATAAGCGTGACTTCTTATAACCTGAACATTGGTTGAATCTGTAACAGTTTCGTTGGACCTAATGTGGCAAGCTTACCTCTAAGCAGTTGCTTGATTTATGCACGTATTGGCAGAGTGTATTGGAGGATCACCCTGACCCAGATGGCCCAGGCTAGCCTGATCTCCTCAGATCTCAGAAGCTAAGCAGGGTCAGCACTGGTTAGTACTTGGCCAGAAGCCCACCAAGGAAGTCTAAGGTTGCTACGCAGAGGAAGGCAGTGGCAAACCACCTCTGTTCATCCCTTGCCTTGAAAATCCGATGGGGTTGCCATTAATCAGCTGCGACTTGGCAGCACTTTCCACCCCGTTAGAGGATCTTAGCTTTGCCTCAGTCTACCTAAAAGGGCCAGGGAATCATCTGAAAGGAATGTTATGCAGGCTTGCTGCCCTAGTTAGGCAGGCCTAGCCCTGTTTGCTGCCTGAATGGAAGACCACCTGGGGATCCTGTATAAAACATAGAGGGAAGGGGCATTGTAACAATAAATCACTAGCTGATGTGACTTGGGACAAAGGCAGCTAGCATGCTTAGGGACCTTCACTACTCTGACGAAGTAAAGGTCATAAAGTAGGGTTTGAGGTGGGAGGGGCTGTGGCTCAGTGGTAGAGCATCTGCTTGGCATTCAGAGAGTGTCTAATTCAATCTCCAGCATCTCCAGTTGAAAGGACCAGGCAGTAGGCGATGTGAAAGACCCCTGCCTGAGACCCTGGAGAGCCGCTGCCCATCTGAGTGGACAGTTCTGACCTTGATGGACCAATGGTCTGATTCGGTATAAGGGAGATTCATGGGTAAGATTGCTAGGTCCTTATGAGTCAGACACAGGCACTCTGCTTAGAACTATGCATTTAGTGCGCAGTAGCTGTTAAACGTATGGGCCACAGAGCGATGCTCATCACATCCGATTCGACTCATGTCCTGCATATTATCAAGATACAGTGCATGTAAAATTGTTATATTGTACCAGGAAACATAGAAATAATGTTCTGTTGATGCACTTGAGCTACTGGCCAGGATCCAGAAAAACCATCTGACTGGTTTCCTGGAAGCGGGGTCTTTTGTTTTTTGATACAGCAGTCCTTCGTGCCAAGGGTCATTTCAAAAGCAGTTTGTAGTGGGAAGGGGGGCAGCTCTTCAAAGAGGAATAAATACAAATCCTGGTTTAGAGCAAACCTGTTCTGTGAGCCTAAGCAGACGTTGCTTTTACAGCTGTTTTAAATAGAGTTCAGTCGTAAAGAGTATTGCAGCTTTTATGGCGAAGGAGTATAAACGTCATAGCCCTGTCCCTGCTTGACGCCGCCTCTCTCTGCTTTTCTAGGCATCGCGGGCTTTGCGGCGGTGGTGGCCTACGGGTTGTACAAGCTGAAGCACAGAGGGAACACGAAGATGTCTGTCCATCTGATTCACATGCGGGTGGCAGCGCAGGGCTTCATCGTGGGCGCAATGACCTGTGGTACGTACCTGAACGGGAGAGGGCATTTGGCCCTGCTGATACTTCTGCTGGCGTTTGGACTGCTAACGTTTCCCACAAATCTTTGTTTTCCGGTTTGTCAAGGCCTCTGAACGATGGCATCTTGTTCATGGGGTGTGCTCTGATTTATCTGAGAGCAAGCGTATGTCACTTGCAGAAATCATATTCCAACGCTATTTATTTAAAACCTTGCTGTTCTGCCTTTCAATCAACTTTAGGGTCCCCAAGACAGTGAATGATCAGAAAGATTAAAACAAGCTTTTGAAATAAGTATAAAAACAGTTACAAATGCCAACTAAAGAAAACACATACACTGGAAGGTGGGTCAGCGAGTGAATGCCAAATGAAAAACAGATTTTTTTTTTTACCCACTGTTCAAATAACAAGAGGGGACAGGGAAATCTCCTTGGGGAAGAAATTCCATAATTTTGGAATGGGCTCCTGCCCCCCTCCTGCGTGTTTATGGCTTTGTGTAGTCTTGTTTGTTTGGGCAGTGTGAAGGGCCGAGTGGATTTCCTGTGACCACGGGGTTGCATCTAGAAGGATTTAAAAATCTGACTAGATGTGCCTGACCTTGCTTCTTCCCTGTCAAACCCCTACCTCTGTCTTTTGCTCCAGCCTCCCTGAAAATTTGCTCTGTTGTTGGTTGTCATCCTCCTCTATATATGCAGAGTTCTGTAAAGGTTACAGAGGTAGATGAGGTAGCTGGAGTAGAAGCCACCAGGTGACCAACAGGTCCTCGGCAGGTGCAACCTGCAAGTGTTGGATCATCCCTGCAAGAAGGTGTGCATCCCATCTAGCAAGAAGCAACGGTAGCATAGTTGCATTTCTATCTGTCTTGCTCAGCTGCTACTTCCATTTTGATCTGGGTATTTATTTATGTGTCTTTCTCATTGATACTCAAGGCAGATTCTACAGTGTAAGTCAATGCAATTGATAGGATGAGACATCTAATAAGCAATGGAACACTAAATATATGTTACTGTTATATTGCATATTAGACATAAATATAATATGTTTACAGCACAAGGCTGGCCGTCACAGAAGTATGGCAATTGAAAGACCGTCGGAAATAGAATGGTTAAACAAAGTAAAAGAACCGTTTACCGAAGTTAACTTTACTACAAAAACGCCAAGACGTTGAAAGGACGACAGAGTGTGTAACAGTGATTTTAAGGATTGAAGAAGAGCTGCAGAAAGATATAAGAGTTAAATAATTAAACTTAGGAAAGCATGTGTTTGGTAGTTGAACTAATATACGGTGATGTTTGTATACCATAGTTGTTGCATGTTATGGCGTACCACTGTTTATTGTTTGTTAGTAAAATCATTTATTGTTGTTCACTAATACATAATAATAAAGGCAATATAACAGTACTGGAATTACAGAAATCTCAAATGAAGCATAAGGTATTAAACTTGATATCAGTTGGAGGAAACCGTATTACATAAGTAGAAAACAATGGTGTGAGAGCTGGATAATACATACAGCAAACAGATAATATGTACTATATTCAGTGGTACTGTTTATGGTCCCGTTCCCTTTACTCAAGTGTTCTCCTGAACCATTTTGTTATAATGTAGTCCTATTGATGGAACTGCCAGTATGCCTTCCTTTCAGCCAAAACCCTGATAACATCCCTATTCATTTTTCTCTTTGTCTTGCAGGTGTGCTTTACTCGATGTATCGGGAATACTTGGCCAAACCCAAACCCTAGGGAAAAGCCAACGGAAGCCTGTGTATGCTGGTGTTCTTATGTGCTTGAATGATAGACATCACACAGAGTTGGTGCAGCAATGCAAACAAAACAGGAGGCTGTAGCCCTAAAATATAATACATCTCATACTAGTGAAAGGATTTCTGCTCTGCCAGTCCAACTCCAGCTTAGGTCCTTGCTCTCAAATGCTGCCCTTCTCTCTTTCTGTCCTGATTGAGGCCACAAACTCTGATTCCCCCCCCCTTGCAGATTACAATTCTAACCCCGCGTCACCCTTTCTTTTCACTGTACAGAACAAGAAAGGTCCACTTGGTGGCCCAGAGATCCAGCATTTCATTCCTTGGTGCGATTCCTTTAGGCTGTGGTTGGATTAATGAAGCAAGAAAATGTTTTGGGGTTTTTTGGCCAGTGTTGATGCTGCACTGAGAGTTACAAGAAGATCATTCTGCCCCTCACTAGCTTTACGTTCTTTAAAACTCACCTTTTCACCTGTAAGACAATATGTGATGGGGCAGTCCCTGCACATTTTGTTCTTTCACAGTATGAAGCCTTAAATAATGGATTAAATTATTTAACCTTTTTATTTATTACACAGTGGTAATCAAGTAGTGACTGTGTGTCTCCTTGGACTGGAGGAGACAATAACAGTTACTTGGAATTATTTTTGTAAATGACACGCTTCTTGTTGGGTGTATGTCACACAGTATTTTTAAAGTTCATGTTTTGGATTATTGGAGCAGTAAAAACATCTTGGAATGCTTTGGAGTACAAGGATATGCTGAGTATTTCCCCCCCACAAATCACTGAGTGGTATTTGTTAACAGCTAGGTGTTGACAGCTAATAGGCTTGGGAATTATATGTGTCTTCAGCAGAATTTAAAATCTAAAAAAATTATCTCAAGTTGCTTGCATTCCTTGATTTTATCATGGTAGTGAAAATGGTGTTAAATGCAGTAAATCTGTCTAATCCAATGACTGGTTTTATTAAATACATTACATAAGAACCATCTTACTATGTCACAGTGTTGATCTGTGTGGTCTTGTTATGCCGACTTGGTATGCCTTGTTGTGTGTAGCCTCGGTTAATAGATAAAGCATGGACAGACCTGACTACCCTCTTCTGGAACACAATCCATGTAATACTTTCATTAGGACCAACCCAATGACATATAGTAGTATGCAGATATTCCAGTTCCCCAGCACTCTTCATCAAACCAGATGTTACAAATAAAAAAGGGAGAAAAGTAGATTTTAAGCAGATAGTTAGGTCATGTGTTAAGACCTCCTGGTGCCAGCTGATGGTCAAATAAGAATCAGGCTTGAGGTTGCTACAGGCCCTTTTACATCAGAGGAGAAAAGAGAATATACAGATCCATGGAGTCCCAGAGGTACTATTTGTGAGAGCTCCTTGAATTGCAGCTAAAACAGATCTTTAATAGTTAACAACACCTTTGCCCTTCCCAGTCGCTTCATCCTTTCTCAACTGTGCCTGATGGTACTTGGGGAAAAGTTTCAGAAATCTCTGCTTTTGTCCTGGGAAACTCAGTAGCTCTGTTTCCAGCTAAATTTAATTTGCCTGTGAATGCAGTGTGTTGTAAAATTAGAGCAGAATCTTGGTTCTGCTGATTTACAGATACTTGTTCTTAAGAGGGATACTGTATTCTCCGTACAAAGTAAGATCTAGGTCAGTGCTGTCCCATGCCAGTCTTATTCTGGGTGTGGGCCGAGAGGTTTAGTAAGGGCAAGAGGGGTGGATTTTCTCCACTGCTGCTTTTGGTTTGAAGAGGAAATCACAAAGTGTAACTGTGGATTCTAATTCTGTTGTATGGCCCAGGCTAGCCTGATCTCGTCAGATCTTGGAAGCTAAGCAGGGTCGGCCCTGGCTAATAGTTGGATGGGAGACCTCCAGATAATACCAGGGCCGTGACATGGAGACAGGCGATGGCAAACCACCTTGAAAACCCTATGGGGTCACCATAGGTCAGCTGTGACTTGATGGCCCTTTCCACCAACAACTTTGGATACAGGACCAAGTGCTGGACATCAAGCAGAACCACCAGAACTCAGGCTGATAGGCCACACTGGATGGGGGCAGGCCCGTGGATGACGATGCCATTTTAAAGGGATTTTTAAAAGCCGTGAAGGCCTACCCTGATACTTGATGACATCAACATGACAAAGTTGAAGGGGGGCTAGAACTGTAGAACTAATTTTATAATTATCCCATGTGCACTTGTGCAGCTGGTGAAAATGGGATGGATAGCTATGAATGCTCTTGGAAGCCAAGAATTTGTTTGGAAGATCCTGAGCATGATGAAATGGCTGTATTCTCCTGCTGCAGCTATTTTGGCACTTGAAAAGGGCGGGACGAGCTCCTCAGCCTGCAGCACTGCGGGCCCAGTCAGGGTGAGGCCTTCACTGCATTTTTAGAATCAAAATCATAAAGAGTTGGAAGGGACCACCAGGGTCATCTAGTCCAACCCCTGCACAATGCAGGAAATTCACAACTACCTCCCCCCACACCCCCAGTGACCCCCTACTCCATGCCCAGAAGATGGCCGAGATGCCCTCCCTCTCAGGATCTGCCTAAGGTCATAGAATCAGCATTGCTGACAGATGGCCATCTAACCTCTTAAAAACCTCCAGGGAAGGAGAGCCCACCAACTCCCGAGGAAGCCTGATCCAACGAGGAACCACTCTGTTAGAAAGTTCTTCCTAATGTCTAGACGGAAAGTCTTTTGATTTAATTTCAACCCATTGGTTCTGATCTGACCTTCTGGGGCAACAGAAAACAACTCGGCACCATCCTCTATATGACAGCCCTTCAAGTACTTGAAGATGGTTATCATATCACCTCTCAGTCTTTATATTGCTTTATATGGTATGGTCTGCCCTCATGTCTAGTATGGCCCTAAGTTAAGGATAAGGGACTTTTAATAGGGGAAGAAGAGAAGTTAAATAGTTATTTATAGTGTTTGACTTAATGGGGGGGGGGTGTTTCTCACAGGGTTCCTCTAGAATTCCTTCTGGCCCTACTACTTGTGAACTGCTGTGACGAGTAGGCTTCATCTGTTGGATTTAGACCTGTCTAGCCTCTACTTAAAAAAAAAAAAAAAACAGTTCAGTAGTCCTGTGTTCAGCCCTGTAGCCAGCCATCCTTACCTTGGCTGCCATGTTTCCAAGAACACTGAAGAAATTGCTGAATTCTTCCATCCATTTCCTCATAAGCAGTAAAACATCTATGATTCTTGCAGACACCTAGAGTACACATGTAGTTTAGTATTAAATGAATATTAGTAATAACAATGTTTATTTAATAACATCTTTCTCTTATGAAATCCATGTGTCAAAACAAGTAGAAAAACATCATTATAATGTCAAAATCTCTGCATTAAATTATAAATCTCAAAATGATAATGCCCAAGGCTGCATTGATTCCTTTCATTTACCACCATTCTGATATTTTATAAATAGACTTCTTTGCATGAATAAATTCTAAGTGGATAATCTCTTTTCTTCTCTTTGCCTAAATGATGTAATCTTACCCATCAACATAATACGCCAACATCTGAGCCAGGACTCAACAGGAGGGCGTCTCTTTTTATTCCAATGCTTGGCCACTGACATCCTCACTGCCAAGATCAGATTCCTTTAAAATGAGAATAAGTTTATTCTTTGACTCCTGGGCACTTAACCATGTTTAAAGAGCATCTTTCTTAAATAAACTCAGTGGTTGCTTTTACATGCCTGGCCATGCTCAGAATCATAGTAAAAAAATTTACAGGGCCATTTAAGCACGAGGGTGATGAGGATCTTCCCTAAAAGCCAGGGATTTTTTGAGGGAGTGGTTGGAGCACAGTTCGGAGCACCTGGGACAGGCGAAGTTAAGCAATGCGTCCCAGAGACGGAGCCGTGCTCACCCGCAGGAGCTACACTGGTGGAGTTAGGAGCTGAGGTGAGAAGTCAGAGGAGAGGATTTGAAGGTTAGGTTTGGAGGGTTAGTTGAGGAGGAAAGTATTGTCTCGAGTTATAGAATCATAGAGTTGGAAGGGACCACCAGAGTCATCTAGTCCAACCCCCTGAAATCCACAACTACCTCCCCCCACACTCACCCCCACTGACCCCTACTCCATACCCAGAAGATGGCCACACACAAAAATAGCCTCCAGGATCCCTGGCCAATCTGGCCGGGAGGAAAATTGCTTCTTGAGTTATTTTGTGTGTTCTTTCTAAATAAACTGCGTTCTTGTTCACTGTTCAAAGAAACAATCTGGTGTCTTATCTGTGTGAAGGTTCCTTGGTTGGGTGGGTTTTAAAACTCAGTCTGGGATCTTGTCCCTTTGAAGCCAGTTCATGTTCTTCTGAATGTCCCAGGAAATTGAAACGGTGATAGGAGGGGAAAATTTTATTTATTCTTTACGTTACACCTTTCTCACAGAGACTCAAAGCAGACTACCTATAGTGACTCAGTGCAGTCAACAACATGGGACATCCAGTAACCGATGCATTGGGATTTTAGAAGTCTGGAACTACCAGAAAGAACTGAAGCTTAGCATAAATACAAATAAGACATTAAACAGTACAAAAATTACATAAAAATTACATAACTTCAGGAGAGCCAGCGTGGTGTAGTGATTAAGAGCGGTGGGACTAATCTGGAGAACTGGGTTTGATTCCCCACTCCTCCACATTGTGGAGGCAGGCAGTGGCAAACCACCTCTGGACTTCTCTTGCCTTGAAATCTCTGTAGGGTTGCCATAAGTCAGCTGTGACTTGACGTCACATACCCACGCAGTTAACAATAAGCGATACACAGCAGTAGAAACCACAAGCTCCAATCATTTATCCAAGTCAGTTTGCAAACCGTTTTGTGTGGTGAAACCCTATTGCCTTTGTAGAAAAGCCCTCTTGAATAATTCAGTTTTGCATAAGAACACAAGAGCGCTTTCCTGCATGCCCCATAACTACAGGGCTGGCTGTAGTTTGGGTTGCCAATTCTGCTTTGGGAAATTCCTGGAGGTTTGGAGCGGGGCCTTGGGCAGACAGTGTTTGGGGAAAGGAGGAAGCTCAGTGGGGTGTGATTTCATAGAGTAATAGAATCATAGAGTTGGAAGGGACCACCAGGGCCATCAAGTCCAACCCCCTGCACAATGCAGGAAATTCACAGCTACCTCCCCCCTCCACACCCCTAGTGACCAGAAGATGGCTAAGATGCCCTCCCTCATCATCTGCCTAAGGTCCCAGAATCAAGGTGACAGATGGCCATCTAACCTCTTCTTAAAAACCTCCAGGGAAGGAGAGCCCACCACCTCCCGAGGAAGCCTGTTCCACTGAGGAACCGCACCAACTGTTAGAAAATTCTTCCTAATGTCTAGACGGAAACTCTTTTGATTTAATTTCAACCCGTTGGTTCTGGTCCGACCTTCTGGGGCAACAGAAAACAACTCGGCACCCTCCTCTATATGACAGCCCTTCAAGTACTTGAACATGGTTATCATATCCCCTCTCAGTCTTCTCCTCTTCAGGCTAAACATACCCAGCTCCTTCAACCTTTCCTCATAGGACTTGGTCTCCCGACCCCTCACCATCTTTGTTGCCCTTCTATGGACACGTTTCAGCTTGTCCACATCTTTCTTAAATTGTGGTGCCCAAAATTGAACACACTACTCTAGTTGAGGTCTAGCCAGCGCAGAGTAAAGCGATACCATCACTTCGCTTGATCTGGACACTATACTTCTGTTGATGCAGCCCAAGACTGCGTTTGCCTTTTTAGTTACAGCATCACACTGCTGACTCATGTTCAGTGTTTGTCTACTAAGACCCCAAGATCCTTTTCACACACACTACTGCTCAAACAAGTCTCCCCCATCCTATAATTATGCATTTGATTGTTCCTACCTAAATGCAGAACTTTACATTTGTCTTTGTTGAAGTGCATTTTATTAGTTCTAGCCCATTTCTCCAGCCTGTCAAGATCATCCTGTATCTTGGCTCTGTCTTCTACCATATTTGCTACCCCTCCCAATTTAGTATCATCTGCAAATTTAATAAGCATCCCCTCTATTCCTTCATCCAAATCATTGATAAAGATGTTGAACAACACAGGGCCCAGCACAGATCCCTGAGGAACTCCACTAGTCACTTCTCTCCAAGTGGACGAGGAACCATTAACTAGCACTCTTTGGGTACGATCTGTCAACCAGTGGCAGATCCATCTAACAATAATAGGATCTAACCCACATTTTCCCAATTTGTCAACTAGAATACTATGTGGAACCTTATCAAAAGCCTTACTGAAATCTAGATAAACTAAGTCTACAGCATTCCCCTGATCCAGCAAGGTAGTCGTTTTCTCAAAAAAGTAGATAAGATTAGTCTGACATGACTTATTCTTGAGAAACCCATGCTGGCTCTTAGTGATCAGATCCGTCCTTTCTAAATGCTCAAGGACGGACTGTTTGATGATTTGTTCGAACACTTTTCCTGGTATAAAAGTCATTCATTCTAGGACATCAATTTCTCTTAGACTCTATAGTATATAGGGTTGTGAGCTCCAGGATGAGAAATACCTGGAGATTATGAGGGTGGAGCCTAAGGAAGGTGGAGTTTGGAGAGGGAAGGGACTTCAATGGGGGCATAATGCCATAGAGCCCACCTTCCAAAGTGGTAATTTTCCCAGGTGAACTGATCTCTGTGACACCTGGAGATAGGGTTGCCAGCTCCAGGTTGGGAAATACCTGGAGATTTTTGGGGCGGAGGTGAGGAGGGCGGGGTTTGGGGAGGGACTTCAATGCCATAGAGTCCAATTGCCAAAGTGGCTGTTTTCTCCAGGGGAACTGATCTCTATGGGCTGGAGATCAGCGGTAACAGCAGGAGATCTCCAGCCACCACCTGGAGGTTAGCAAAAAGAAGCACCTAATACTAAATAGAATAGCTATGTGAAAAAATAGTATTCTGCTCACAATATTTATGCAAAAGTGCAAAATTGTTATTTACAAGTGCAAGAAGCCAACAATAATGGAGATACATGCAATAAAGTATATACAAGGATAAAGTGTAGCCAACAAGCTACTCATACAGATGGTCAATTTCAACCTGGAAAGACCTTTGAAGGTAAGTACAATGACTTTTCTATTTCTTTCTTCTAGAAAGATAGAGAAATTGAAGCATAGACGCAGCAGGGCAACGTCAAAGCTGGGGAGCGCCTTGCACTTGTAAATAACAATTTTGCACTTTTGCATAACTAGTGTGAGCAGAATACTATTTTTTCACATAACCACCTGGAGGTTGGCAACCCCACCTGCAGATCAGGAGATCCCCAGCCACCACCTGGAGGTTGGCAACCCCCACCTGCAGATCAGTTGTAACAGCGGGAGATCTCCAGCCACCACCGGGAGGCTGGCAAGCCTAATGGCATGCCGCAGAGCCTGCCCTCCAAAGCTGCCTGTTCCTCCCGCAGAATTAACCCCTGCAGCCTGGAAATAAGGTGGAAATGAGATTCCAGGAGAACTCCAGGGGCCACCTGGAGGTTGGCACCCCCAGCGGCGGTTGCTAAGGGGCGGGCCAGGAGGAGGCTCCCCGGCTCCTCCCCCCTGCAGAAGCCTCCTGGCCTCGCAGGCCCCGGGCCGCCGTCTCCATGGCGACGGTTGCCCGGGCGACCGCGTCCCGCTCCCAGGCCTGGCGCAGGGCCGCGGCCTAGGCCGCCTCCCCTGCCTGCAAAGGCCTCGCCTGGGGGTGAGTAAGGCTGCGGGAAGGCAGGGAGGGAGAGACAGGGGGGTGGGGGGCGCTGGGCTAGGGCCCAGGGCCCTGTAAGCGCCTGAGGGGGGGGGGCTGCCGACCCTCCCCACGCTGCCTCTGCCTCCCCAAGGCCGCAGGCACAGGAATCCCTGCTTTCCCCTTGCATGGACAGCAGATGCAAGAGGCGTTTGCAAAGAGGGTTGCCAACCTCCAGGTACTGGGGGAGAAACAGGCACCTCTGTACTAATACCGAAGGTTAGGAAAACAGTCTAGGAGCGAAAAACATTTGCAAACAAGGTGCAATTTTTATATAAGCTACTGAGATTCCTATAAACATACAATGTACAATATAGTGTGGTTACTTGCATTTGTACATTGTATGTTTATAGCAGCGGTTCCCAACCTTTTTTTGACCAGGGACCACTAGGACTTTTTTGTTTGGTGCAGGGACCCCAAGGGTCAAAATAAAAATTCCGACAATTTGAAAATAAACTTTAATTATAACTGTTCGTTAAACATTAAACTTAGGATAATATTTGAATATATATTTTTATAATAAGAGAACTTTTAATTGAAAATATTAATTTATTATGGGTTTATAACTTTGTTTCGCGGACCTTAATTTAGTTCTCGCGGACCCCTGGGGGTCCACGGACCCCTGGTTGGGAACCAGTGGTTTATAGGAACCTCAGTAGCTTATATAAAAATTGCACCTTGTTTGTCAATGTTTTTCGCTCCTATACTGTTTTCCTAACCTCCAGGTCCTAGCTGGAGATCTCCCGCTATTGCAACTGATCTCCAGCCGATAGGGATCAGTTCGCCTGGAGAAGATGGCCGCTTTGGCCGTTGGACTCTATGGTGTTGAAGCCCCTCCCCTTCCCAAACCCCACCCTCCTCAGACTCTGCCCCAAAAACCTCCCGCCGGTGGCAAAGAGGGACCTGGCAACCCTACTGCAGGCGCACCCCATTCTGGGAATCCCTGCTTTCCCCTTGCATTGACAGCAGATGCAAGAGGCGTTTGCAAATAGGGTTGCCAACCTCCAGGTACTAGCTGGAGATCTCCCGCTATGACAACTGATCTCCAGCCGATAGAGATCAGTTCGCCTGGAGAAAAGGGACGCTTTGGCCATTGGCCTCTACCTTACTACATGATATTTGCCTTCAAAAAGAAGAATTTGTACTCATAATTGAGACAACTTTGAAAAACTATTCCTATTGTACATATGGACACGTATTTATGGCTTTTGTAGGTCTTTGGTGTACATTTTGTCTTGTGTTGTCTTCATCTTCATGTAGTAGCTTATAAAGAATTTTGCACTTTGTTTAAATTGTTTTCGCTCCTGTACTGATTTCCAAATCTTTAGATACTGGTACAGTGGTGTCTATTTTGCTCCCCAACCTCCAGGTCCTAGCTGGAGATCTCCCGCTATGACAACTGATCTCCAGCCGATAGAGATCAGTTTGCCTGGAGAAGATGGCCGCTTTGGCCATTGGACTCTATGGCATTGAAGACCCTCCCCTCCCCAAAACCCACTCTCCTCAGGCTCTGCCCCAAAAACCTCCCGTCGGTGGCAAAGAGAGACCTGCCAACCCTACTGCAGGCACACCCCATTCTGGGAATCCCTGCTTTCCCCTTGCATTGACAGCAGATGCAAGAGGCATTTGCAAAGAATCATAGAATCATAGAGTGGGAAGACCCCTCCAGGGTCATCTAGTCCAACCCCCTGTACAATGGAGGAAATTCACAACTACCTCCCACACACACACACACACACACACAGTAGGGTTGCCAGGTCCATCTTGTAACCTGGAAGTTACAACCAAGTAGACACAGAAACAAGCTCTTATACAAATGTAAGAAATTCTTTATTATACCACAACAATTCTAAACATACTACAAGCTTACAAAAATACAAATACAAAATACAGTTTTCCAAAATCCAATATGGTATACAACCAACACATGCAATATTCCTATGTCCACAAAGGTATGTACTAGGTTCGGAACCTAGTAATATATGGAAGTATACTAGCCACTTGCTGGCAGATAATATGAAACTAATGCTACCCATGGGAGCTATGTGAAATTATTTGAGAGGATATACCAACTTGCAGTTTAAGGGTTTGAGAAGGAACTGAGGAAAGAACTGAAACGATTGTATTCCTTTTCTACCAGACACCTGTTGAAGAAAAGAAAAAAGAAAAAATTATAAAAAAGAATTTTATGTAAAATACAAATGATACTTACCTGTTTGCACTGAAAGAAAAAGTACGTACCTTTTGTGGATATAGGAATATTGCATGTGTTGGTTGTATACCATATTGGATTTTGGAAAATTGTATTTTGTATTTCTATTTTTGGAAGCTTGTAGTATGTTTAGAATTGTTGTGGTATAATATAGAATTTCTTACATTTGTATAAGAGCTTGTTTCTGTGTCTACTTGGTTGTAACTATTATATACACAGAAGTATCTATTGCTGCTAACTACCTGGAGGTTGGCAACCCTAACCCCCAGTGACCCCTACTCCATGCCCAGAAGATGGCCAAGATGGCCAGGATGCTGGGGACGCCAGCCTCCAGGTGGGACGTGGAGATCCTGCAGAATTATAGCTCATCTCCAGGCTGCAAGGATCAATTCCCCTGGAGAAAACGGATGCTTTGGAGGGTGAAGTCAATAGCGTTGTACCCCATGGGCCTCCTTTGAAAGAATAAGGGGAAAATGTTGTGTGATGAAAATGGACAGGATAAGATACACAGCAATATGTGTGTTTGTGGGTTTGTTCGTATGTTTTTATTGTGTTCTTAAACATTATTTTAATGTTTTAATGCCTGGTTTTCACCCCCTTGGGGACATTGCTTGGGTGGAAAGGCAGCATATAAATGTTTTAAGTGGATAAATAAAATTAAGTCAATGTAATATTGCAACAGGGCTAGAGGAGGGAAAGAACCAATTTGTTAGAAAGTTGTTCCCAGAAAGCATTCTTGAGGCACAGGCGTTCTGAGCTAACCATTTCCCCCCTTTTTGTTTCTTTTAAAAGTAAATAATGGAGTCGGATGAGCAAGTGAATGAAAATTTAAAAATGCAGTTTAAGACTCTTCAGGAGCAGCAGCAGAAGCGGATGCAAAATTTGCTGGAGAAAAAGAAAGAAAAGCAGCAGCAGAGTCTAACCAAGTGCCACACGGACGGACAAAAGGACATCTTTGGCGTGCCAGATGATCTTGTGTTATCCACGCTGGACTGTCAGGTGGCAAAGGAGGACTTCGGCAAAAGGTAGAAGGTCACTTCCGCTCTGTTGATCTGGAAAACTACTCAAACGCAGTGTAGGAAGTCTCCGTATGTGTTTTCCACATCCATGTTGCAGATCTGGTAACACAAGGAGAGATGCTCTTCTTGTACATTGGTATCTGGTTGAGTTGGGGTTGAGGACCCCAACAATGCTACAATCCCCATGCTAGCATCTGCATGGTATTAGAAGCAATCTTCACCACATCACTGTGGATTTAAGATGTACATAATATTATTCCACTTTAATCCATGTCAAATGAACAAGCTTTCATGGTGGGACCCTGTAAAACTGGAGGGTGAGAGATTCAAAACAGATAAAAGGAGGTATTTCTTCACACAATGCATCGTTAAATGATGGAACTCCCTGCCCCAGGATGTGGTGATGGCTGCCAACTTGGAAAGTTTTAAGAGGGGAGTGGACATGTTTGTGGAGGAGAGGGCTATCCATGGCTACTAGTCAAAATGGATCCTAGTCATGGTGCAGTACCTATTCTGCACAGTATCAGAGGAGCATGCCTATTATATGAAGTGCTGTGGAACACAGGCAGGATAATGCTACTGCAGTTGTCTTGTTTGTGGGCTTCCTGGAGGCACCTGGTTGGCCACTGTGTGATCAGACTGCTGGACTTGATGGACCTTGGTCTGATCTAGCAAGGCCGCTCTTATGTTCTTAATTATTATCGTCTTTAACAATTAACTGCAAACACTGTTTTACTAGGTTTTGCATGATGAAGGACTTGAGAACTTGCTCTGCAATCTTGTTGGGAGATACATGGGACCTCATGGGAGATACATGTGAACTTCAGCCTTTTCTGTGGCTGCTCCTATATTTTGGAATAGGGGAAGTTTGTGGGACACCTTCTCTGGCTAGCTTTAGGAAGTTATGAAAAGCCACCCATTTTCAAGTGAGACCTTGGGAAGCAACGCTCTGTATGATGAGCTTTTATAGCCTGGATGTAGGTTTCTAGTAATTTTCCATTGGGCATATGAGTGTATGGCTCTCAGTGTGATAGGTTCCAGATTGTGTGCGCTGCATATGCTGGGTGGGTCACTGTTCTTTCTGTAGCCGAACCAGCAACAGCCATACGTGCTGGATTGTCATTTTCCCCCTCTTTTGTTTTCCAGGTTGCTCGAGGATGAAAACGAACAGTTGCAGCAGCAGCTCCGGGAGACTGCGGATGAAAACGGCCGGCTGTACAGGCTGCTGAAGGAGCGAGACTTCGAGATCAAGCAGCTGCAGAAGAAAATAGAGGAGGAAAGGCTGGCCTTGATAGGTAAACCTACGTGGTCTTCTTCTTGACTCTTGACCAGCTTGTTCGATTTCTGTAGGGCCCCACTGCAGCCACAGAAAGCGGACTCTTACTTAGAAGTATAAGAGAAGGCTTGATGTACATCACTAAAGTTTTAAGTCTTTTATGCATGGGCAGTGTGATTTACCTTCTCCACTGGTCCTACTTGGTTTCTCGTTGGGGTTGTGCATAAGTTTTCAGTCCTTTAGAGATGACCTCCCGCCCAGCCCTCTTAATGTCCAGGTCTTCCCAATCCTGCTGCACCACAATTCTTCGATCTCCCCTGAGATCAGCCCGGGTCAAATCGTCCCCATTTCCACGCATAAGCCAAACTGTAGGAGAAGGGAGCTGGGGGTGGGGTGATGTTTTTCTCACAGTAAGCACCACAGCCAATTACAAAGCAGCGTTTTCAAGGGGTGGGGACTCAGACAGATTCCTGATTTTTGCTGGTGATTGTACAGTATTCTGGAAACCCCAGGACTTTCTCCAGGGCAAACTACAACATGCATAGCATTTTAAAGATTCAGAACAGAGAAGTGCAGATCAAGAGAGCCTCGAACTTCAGGTAAAACTCCCATGCATAAAAGACCGCTTTCTGTTTCTGTTTCTGTTTCTGTTTCACTGTCCACTAGTATCTTTTCTGCCTAAAACATGCTGAAAAAGAAAAGGAAGGCAAAGGATGGGAGAAAGGAAGAGGAGAATTATGATCAAGTCAGGGGAGAGCTAACTTGTCTTAACAGTATAGACAGGTAATCCTGAGGTCTAACACCAGGTGGCACTGCTGCCTGGTACCGAAAACCATAAAACAGGAAATCCACTGTCCTCCTTAAAGAGAAACAATACTTATTTGAATATGAGCTTTCGTGAGTCAGAGCTGACTTCTTCAGAGGCTGTAGTTATAGCAGACTAACACGGCACCACTGGGATAGAAAATGATGTTATCGATAAAGAACAGCTGGATTCGAGCCCAGTAGCACCTTAGAGACCACCAAGATTTTCGGAGTATAAGCTTTCGAGAGTCAAAACTCCTTTCATGAGATACTAAGAAGGGAGTGTTGACTGTTGAAAGCTCGCATCCTGAAAATTTTGAGGGTCTCTAAGGTGCTACTGGACTCGAGTCCAGCTGTTCTTTATCAGTGACATCATTTTCTATCCCAGAGGTGTAGACATGTTAGTCTACTATAACTATAGCCTCCGAAGAAGTCAGCTCTGACTCACGAATGCTCATACTCTGAAAATCTTGTTGGTCTCTAAGGTGTGGGGATTTGAATCTTGCTCTTCTACTGCAGATCAACATGGCTGTTCTCCTGGTTAGCAGACAAGATCTGACAAGATCAGGCTATCCTGGGCTATCCAGGTACTGTATCCTGGTACTGGCCTAGCTGGACCCATAGAAACGCTCTGTATTAGTGTTATTACCATTATTACTAATAAAGCCCACCAAGTCGCTACGGTTCTGCAATCAAGATGTCCCCTCCCTTGTTTTCTTACCCCCCCCCCCCCCATGCTCTTCTTTGGCAGGAACGGGTGGCTTGACAGGAGACGTCGCTGCCAGCAAAATCGTCCAGTTGGCCAAACAGAACCGGCACCTGACTGCCGAGGCCGAAAAGGAGAAGACCAAAGTCAAGCAGCTGAACAATCGGATCAGAGAGCTGGAGAGAGAAGTGAGTTCTCTCCCGGGTGCTTGGCTCGGGGCGATGCAGAGCTAGAGATCTGAGACCCACCAAGCCCATGCAGGAGGGCTCTGGTTTGTATCTCTTGGCCTCATGGGTTGCTTGGGTCCTGTCGTTACCGCTTTGGCAGGCTGCTGTGCATCCCGAGGGAGTAACATTTTAAATCCAGCAGCTGAGAGCCAGAGTGGTGTAGTGGTAAAGAGCGGTGGAGGCTAATCTGGAGAACCAGGTTCGATTCCCCACTCCTACACATTAAGCCTGCTGGGTGACCTTGGGCTAGTCACAGTTCTCTCTGAACTCTCTCAGACCCACCTACTTCACAAGGTGTCATTTGTAGGGGGAGGAAGGGAAGGTGATTGTAAGCTGGTTTGAGATTCCTTTCAGTAGAGAAAAGAGGGGTATAAAAACCAACTCCTCCTCCTACTCTTCCTCTTCTTCTTCCTCCTCCTCCTTCCTTCTTCCTTCTTCTCCCTTGCTGATATATAATTAATTCCAAGCTCTGACTTCGTGGCATCTCTCTTCTGACTTTGTGGCATCTCTGTTCCATACCAGTTTGCAGGGGCTTGTGCGAAGGATCCCCTCCCTCATATGGTACTATGAAAATGAACAGTAAATGCATTGTCTCTTTTAAAACACTCCTGTCTCCTTTTCTCTCCCTAGTTGCTTCTGTCCACGGCCATGGTCCAGTCGCATGGAGGCAAAGATGGTCAATCTGTGCGCAAAATGGCGGAAGGGCCCTTGGTAAGAACGCACACTCACTCTGTAGAGGAATACTTTGTGCAGACTGAACACAGGAACACAGGAAGCTGCCTTATACTGAATCAGACCCTTGGTCCCTCAAGGTCAATATTGTCAACTTACACTGGCAGCGGCTCTCCAGGGTCTCAGGCAGAGGTCTTTCACATCACCTACTTGCCTAGTCCTGTTAACTGGAGATGCCGGGAATTGAACCTGGGACCTTCTGCATGCCAAGCAGATGCTCTACCACTGAACCACAGCCCCTCCCATTTCTATTTCCTTAGATTCTTATGTTCTTATGTTCTTATTGGGTCAGTGTCAGATGGGCCTCAGAGATTGCCTGAAAGTTGATTTCCGCTGGCTCCTGATTGGCCAGAAAGCAAAAGCCAAAACTTTGTAAACTCTTGTACTTGGAAGGTGATCACAAGTTTTAAATGGTTATCAGCAGAGCTGAGCCTCTACCGTGTCTTCCCTTAACCGCCTTCTTTCCAAGCTAAACAGCTCAAAGAGTTTTACCCGCTCCTCGTGTAGATCTTTTAACCATTGGGAGGGGCTGTGGCTCAGTGGTAGAGCCCCTGCTGCTTGGCATTATTACTATTGTTATTACTGTTATTGTTATTATTATTGTATTTGTTGCTGCTATGTTTGAAGGCGCCTGGTTTTTATTATGTGTTTAATTTTATTGTAAATTGTGGATTGGTTTTAGATGGTTTTTAAAATGGTTGTGAGCTGCTCTGAGCCTGACCTGGTCAGGAAAGGGTGGCCTAAAAACCCAATAAACAAATTAATTAATAAACAAAAAGGTCCCAGGTTCAGTCCCTTGCATTTCCAGATTAAAGGACCAGGGAATAGGTGATGTGAAAACCTCTTCCAGAGACCCTGGAAAGCTGCTTCCAGTCTGAGTAGACAAGATGGACCGAGGGTCTGATTCAGTAGAAGGCAGCTTCATGTGTTTATGTATGAAGCGCCGCTTTAGGGGCGGGGCCATGGCTCAGTGGTAGAGCCTCTGCTTGGCACGCAAAAGGCCCCAGGTTCAATCCCCGGCGTCTCCAGTTAAAAGGACCAGACCTGTGGCCCAGACCCTGGAGAGCTGCTGCCAGTTAGAGTAGACAATACTGACATCGATAGACCAAGGGGTCTGATTCAGTATAAGACACTTCATGAGGTCCCACATGACCTTTTATCATTGTAGACATTTGCTTTCCTTTCATCCTTTAAACTTTAAAAAAATGATATTATCCTTCCCCTCCTACACCCAGAAATCCTCTAAACTAGGGTGGGTTCTGTATCACAAAACAAACATTTGCTAGGCGAGCTGCCTGTCTGTTGGCAGCAGCATTTTGGAATGAGTGAAAAGCTTTGGGTGGAGTTTGGACCACAGTTATGTCTCCAGAGCTGGACCGCACAACTTACGGCCCCCTGACAACTTGTGGTTCACGGGCCGCTTTTTTGGGGCCCGCCAGGTTGCCTGACCTCCTCCCTGCTGTTACCATCCCAGGCAGGCAGCACAGACAGGTCTTCTTGAGTCACAACTGGGCTGCCAAATGCAAGCCACTTCTGGCGCGGTGGGTCACAACCTGTGCTGGCCTGAATTGGAGTGCTCAGATTGCCGAGCCTATCTGAAGCCTGGTCTCATTTCAGTGAGGGGTGGTGGTGGTGTTTCTGTTCTCATCAAACCGTGCTCCCTTTCTCTTGCACCCTGAGAGCCCAGAGATGAAAGCCTTGCAGGAGAAATTGTCGGCGGCCAGCTTGAAAGTCTCCGAATATCGCAACCAGCTCCAGACCATGAAACAGGAGCTTAAAGTGGCACAGAAGGTAAGGGATTTAGGGTTGCCAGGTCCCTCTTCACCACCGGCGGGAGGTTTTTGGGGTGGAGCCTGAGGAGGGCATGGTTTGGGGAGGGGACCCATGTTGGGGACCCTAAGTCCACAGCCATTAGAACAAAACAAGAAAATCTTGAGAGCCGCATCAGTAGAATTTGTAAGAATCCAACACAGCAGATTAAAAGGCTTTATTGCAAAGAAGATGAATATTATAAGAACTTCTGGCAGTAGATAAAAATCAGTCATAAATGTAAAAAGACCAACTCGCTTAAGGAGGAGGGAGGGAGGGAGGGAAAGAGAGAGAGAGAGAGAGAGAGCGCCTTTCGACCTGGTGGTCAAAATAGCGCATCCACCTCAGCATTAGATGCCTTATACATGACGAGGCGTCCAGCTGCTCTGTCGTGGAACCAAGCGGCGGCACTCACCCAGCGAGCCGTCCCTCAGAAACAGCTGTCCCTTCATTAATGATCCATGGCAGGAGGGGACAATCATAGAATCATAGAATTGGAAGGGACCACCAGGGTCATCTAGTCCAACCCCCTGCACAACACAGGAAATTCACCACTACCTCCCCCTCACACCCCCAGTGACCCCCCTACTCCATGCCCAGAAGATGGCCAAGGTGCCCTCCCTCTCATGATCCGCCTAAGGTCATAGAATCAGCATTGCTGACAGATGGCCATCTAGCCTCTGCTTAAAAACCTCCATGGAAGGAGAGCTTACCACCTCCCAAGGAAGCCTGTTCCACTGAGGAACCGCTCTAACTGTTAGACAATTCTTCCTAATGTCTAGCTGGAAACTCTTTTGATTTAATTTCAACCCGTTGGTTCTGATCTGACCTTCTGAGGCAACAGAAAACAACTCTTTGCCACTATCGTGAGATTGGTCTGCACATTTTTTATATCAATAAGCAGAGGGTGGGAGAGGCGCACAATGATGTGAGAGGAGCTTCCAGAGAGAGTAGACAATTCCAAAGGGTCATCCGTTTGAGTTTGAATAGATCATCAGTCCCCAACGCGGGGCTCATGTGTGCGACGACACCTGGTGATTGTTATATAGGGAACTTAGGAAGTCCCTCCGGGTTCCACAATGAACGGATCCCAGGTGCTTGAGGGAGGATCGGGAGGTGGAGACACTCAGGAGCAGAGTCACGCAACTCCACCATGCCTTTTCTGGCCAAAAAACCAGAAGGACCATTACCACACCGCACAATGCAACACACAGAATAAAGGGGATATGGAATACTCAAGCACAAAAAAATGTTTGGTTCGATACATTTCCCGTTGACGTCTTCCTTTCAGCTTTTAGGAAGTGAAGTCGGAGAGGAGGTCAATGTCCAAAATCTCATGTCCAACCCCGGCAGCTGGCGTGGCCGAGCTCAGCAGATTCTCGTCCTGCAAGGCAAAGTAAGACGGTGTTCTTCTTTTCACCCCTCTTCTGCACAATACAGTTTGCTCGCATTCAGGGCCAAACGACATGCTGTATTGGGGATCCGTGATCAGACATCTTGAAGTGCACATGGGGATGTGTGATCAAGGAACCCCCCCCAAATGTGATTATTTATGTATTTATTTATGTTATTTATAGTCCATCTTTCTCAGCGTGGTCTAGTGGTTAAGAGCGGTGGTTTGGAGTGGTGGACTCTGATCTGGAGAACCGGGTTTGATTCCCCTCTCCTCCACATGAGCGGTGGAGGCTAATCTGGTGAACCAGGTTGGTTTCTCCACTCCTCTACATGAATCCTGCTGGGTGACCTTGGGCTAGTCACAGCTCTCTCAGCTCCACCTACCTCACAGGGTGTCTGTTGTGGGGAGGGGAAGGAAAGGTGATCGTAAGCCGGTTTGATTCTCCCTTAAGTGGTAGAGAAAGTCGGCATATAAAAACCAACTCTTCTTCTTCTTCACTTGGACTCAAGGCAGATTACACAGAGTGAGTCAATACCATCTGCAGATGGGACATTCAATAAACAGTGCAGCACGATTTGGGTTTTAGAACCAACTTGAAGTCTAAAAACAGAACTGAAGCCAAGCAGAAGTAATGAGATGACACAATAAATGATGGAAAATTCCAAAGTAGGACCCTGGTTTCAGCAAGCTCTATCATATCTCCCCTTAGCTGCTTTCTTTCTACGCTAAACAGCCCTAAGCATGCTGCCTGGTGCTGCTGGAGAAAGGCACCCGGGTGGCGCACAAAGCATCAGTGTTCCTGGGGGCCACGGCGGTGGCACTCCTAGCTGCTTCGCCCCCCCCCCCCAGCACCATCAGGGAAAGGGCATGCAGGCAATGTGGGCAGCTGTGACCGCAGGTGTTAGGAGAGCTTGCAAGCAGGCAGAGGGAAGGATGCACAGGCTGGTGGATGGGTGGGCATAAAGGGGGACCCATTCTCCGCCAAAGGCCCCTGAAAACCTCGAACCAGCCCCGGTCAAAGACATATTTTTTGTAAATATGTTGTTGCCTGGGGTCAGTTTATTTGCACCCTCCAGCCACCAGGCGAGAGGCAGTCATCCACCCTCTTGGATGCAGCTGCTGTCAGGTTCAGCCACAGTCAAGAGCTGGGGTTTGCCCACAGCTTGGTAGCCCTCAGCCGTAGGCACAGTGCTACCCCCTTTCTGCTCTAGGTCCGGGAGCTGGAGAGCCAGCTGGGCCTGGGCAAGAGCGGGACATCCTTGAGCGGCGGAGACGAAGACGCCAGTGCTCTCCTTGGCCCAGGGAAGAGATCGGCCCAGAGGAACCTGCTACGGATTAAGAGCTTGGAGAGAGAAAAGAAAGAAGCCCTGGAGGTGAGGAAGCTGGGGGGGGGGGGGATGGCTGAAGGAAGGTGGGACGGTCCTTGGGTTTCAGACAGGCCCAGGCTCTTTTTATGTGCTAATGAAGGCCCTCTATGTCCCCTGTTGTTGGACCTCCAGAGGAACTGGTTGGCCACTGTATTAGATGGGATGCTGGACCAGATGGACCCTCCCTGGGGCCATGTCTCAATGGTAGAGCAGCTCTTGGTATGCAGAAGGTCCAAGGTTCAGTCCCTGGCATCTCCAGTTAAAGAAACTAGACAAGTAGGTAATGGGAAAGACCTCTACCAGAGACCCGAGAGAACCTTGAAGAGGGGACGTGGCTCAATGGTAGAGCATCTCTCGGCCTGCAGAAGGTCCCAGGTTCAATCCCCGGCATCTCCAGTTAAAGGGACTAGGCGAGTAAGTGATGTGAAAGACCCCTGCCTGAGACTCTGGAGAGTCGCTGCCGGTCTGAGTAGACAATACTGACTTTGATGGACCAAGGGGCTGATTCAGTATAAGGCAGCTTCATGTGTTCATGTATATAAACGCAAAACCATCACAGAATAGAGTAGATGACTGAGAAACTGCTTTTAGAGATTAGTCACTGGCAAAGGGACAAATTGCACTGCAGGCTGTGATTACAAAACAAGAGCAGCGTTAAAAAACCATTTTGTAAGATCTCCCCAAATGTCACCAAGTAATGGAGTTTCACTTCCTACATTTACTTAATTTACAGAAGCTGACCAATGAACACAGCGCCCTCCAGAAGGATCATGAGGAGGTGAAAAAGAAGTTGGATGCTTCCAAGGCGAGGAACCAAGTGTTGTCCGGGGAAGTGAAAACCCTGAAGGAGCAGATCTCAACCCTGTTGGACAAAGGGAAGCACGACGATGAACTGATAGACGCTCTGATGGTATGAGCCAGTTGGTCAAATGCCTGCCAGCCACCCTCTGGGGCCCTGTAAACCTCCACCTTCTTTTTCATAGAATCATAGAGTGGGAAGGTCCACCAGGGTCATCTAGTCCAACCCCCTGCACAATGTAGGAAATTCACAACTGCCTCCCCGCCACACACCCTCAGTGACCTCTGCTCCATGCCCAGAAGATGGCCAAGGTGCCCTCCCTCTCATCATCTGCTTAAGGTCACAGAATCAGCATTGCAGACAGATGGCCATCCGGCCTCTGCTTAAAAACCTCGAAAGAGGTTTCAACCTTCTTTTTCCCTTGGTGGTGGAAACTGCCATCAAGTCACAGCTTACCTATTCTCTCCAGGGTCAGAGGAGCATGCCCATTATATTAGGTGCTGTGGAACGCAGGCAGGATAATGCAGCTGCAGTCATCTTGCTTGTGGGCTTCCTAGAGGCACCTGGTTGGCCACTGTGTGAACAGACTGCTGGACTTGATGGGCCTTGGTCCTATCCAGCAGGGCTTTTCTTATTTTCCCATGACTTACAGTGACCTGACGGGGTTTTCAAGCCAAGAGACGAAGAGAGGTGGATCACCATTGCCTGCCTCTCCGTAGTGACCCTGGCCTTCCTTGATGGTCTCCCATCCAAGGACTAAGCAGGCCCAGCCCTGTTTAACTTCCAAGATCAGATGAGATCGGGTTAGCCTGGGCCATCCAGGTCAAGACAAAAGACATACAGAGCTGGTTTGCCATTGGCTGCCTCTGCGTAGCAACCCTGGGCTTTCCTGGCACATCCATAGAGGTTTTGGTAATACCCAAATGTAATTAAATGTAATTGTAAATGTAAATGTAATGAAATGTAATCAACTAATCGATTGAGCCTCAGAGTATGTACAGAGTATGTGTATATTCTCCTTTCTTTATCGAAAAGGACTTTGTTTTGTCTTCAGCCCAAGGGAATGATGTGTATGTGTGTGTATGTGTTCTTTAACTGTGCATGACTTCAACCATTGTGAAATCAGGGCGACAGAGAGTTGAAAAATGTCAGTCGCTTACACTGCATCAGTTCGATCCATTGTCCGAGTCACAAGACTTTTCCCCTCCAGGGATACATCCCAGCTAATGGATTTTTCTATAGACACTGGCCTTTGATTCCACTTGCACTCCACAATACTCCGCAAGAGGTTTTAGGCTGTGGTTGCTGCCTTTCTGTCCATCTAAAGCAGTGGTGTCAAACATAAGGCCAGCGAGCTGGATCTGGACCCTTGAGAGCTCTTACCTGGCCAGCCAAGGCAACCACCACCACCCCACTCTCAACCTGGGCTGGCGAGGCATGACCAAGTGACATTTATGTCATATCCAGCCCTGGTAACAATTGAGTTCGACACCCCTGGTCTAATGTGCCTTCTGTACAAACCAGAGCATCCCGTGTGCCTATTCCGCTTCCCCAGAGCCAGCAGAAGGAAATGCAAGTCATCCTGAGGAATCTGAGTCAGCAGGAAGAGAGGAACAAGGAATGCCGCCAGAGTTTCGGGCAACAGCTGAACGTCCAGGATCAGAGGCAGAACTGCATCATTGAGCAGCTCAAGCAGATGCTGGGCGAGCGAGAAGCTCGGGTGAGGGAGCTGGAGGAGAAGGTCGGGCAGCTCACGTCGCAGGTAAACCAAGTCAGGGGAAACTGGGTGGAGAAGTGATTTAGAAAGGGCCAAAGCAGACGATACTGACTGTGGCGCATGGAGCCCCACAGCAGGGCAAAGAGGGGAGGGGCCGTGGCTCAGTGGTAGAGCCAGCGTGGTGTATTTGTAAGAGTGTTGGGCTATGATCTGGGAGACCCAGGTTCGAATCCCCACTCTGCCATGGTGAACTGGGTTCGATTCCCCGCTCCTCCACATGAAGCCTGCTGGGTGACCTTGGGCCAGTCACAGTTCTCTCCGAACTCTCTCAGCCCCACCTGCCTCACAAGGTGACTGTTGTGGGGAGGGGAATCCACTTAGAGACTCCTTAAAGGTAGAGAAAAGCGGGGTATAAAACCTCTTCTTCTGCTGCTTCTTCTCTTCTTCTTTTATGGCAGCATCATCTTCATCGACCAGAGGAAGGCACATCAGATTCCACTTCTCCTCTGTCTGCAGAGTCTTTGGAAGAGGAGAATTTCACTTCAGCATCCAGGAAGGGGGACCACGTTGGAAGGAACACCTCTGCGAGGTAAGAGAGTCCTATGTTTGTTGTTTTTTTAGTTTAAAACCCCTTATTAAAGGACTGCGGTCTCCTATCAGAGCTGGTAGCTCCGTCATGGTTGATAAGAAGCTCTTGATAGTTTGATCAGCGCGACGTTTGTTCTGGGATTCAAAGAGGGCCGTTCAAGCACAGCCACTGGGATATCCGACACACAGCTCTCCTTTCTTGAGTCAGAAAATATTCACTTGCTGAAAATGATTTGCTGCCGTCTCTTCCTAGAAGAAGGGCGTCAAATGGGCAGAGACCACCAAGTCCCTTTGGGTCAAGGGGAGATTTCTTCCACACCATAAAGTATGCCGCTCAGATAGACTACACCTGGCCAAAGCATATCTTCAGTCAAGGAGCCCACCCTGAAAGATTCTCGAGGTTTCTGCTAATGCTGTCTCCAGTGACGGATCATAGGCCAGCTTTTGTCTGGGGATCCATGAGGGCAGCCACCCTTTTTCATGACTACGCCTACCACAACTTTGTAGCAGGCAGATTTGGCTGCGTCTCCATGCTGGAGAAAACTGGACCTGTAGGATTTGTTGTGCAGTTTTCCAGCAGCTAAAAAAGTACCAACCACGATTTATCGATCTGTATCAATGACCTTTTTCAGACCAAGATTCCAGGGGGATTAGACTGAACTAACTCAAGCACAAGGTGGAACTGTGAGCACACAGAGAATAATTTTTAGCATAGTGTAGTGGTTAAGAGTGGTGGACTCTAATCTGGACAACCGGCTTCGATTCCCTGCTCCTCCACATGAAGCCTGCTGGGTGACCTTGGGCTAGTCACAGTTCTCTCTAAACTCTCTCAGCCCCACCTACCTCACAGGGTGTATGTTATGGGGAGGGGAAGGGAAGGCGATTGTAAGCTGCTTTGAGAAAATTGGGGTATAAAAACCAACTCTTATTTATTTCACCTGCTCTTGCAGACTGGAGATTTCTGTATATCTCAGCTGTAATACCTTGTCCCAGTTTGCAGAGAAACCAGTTCAGGGGCCTCAGTGAACGTTGCAGGTTTTACATAAAAGTGATAACACCTGCAAATTAGAGGGACCTCATTCAAGGGCCGTAGCTCAGTGGTAGAGCATCTGCTTGGCATGCAGAAGGTCCCAGGTTCGATCCCTGGCCTCTCCAGTTAAAGGAACTAGGCAAGTAGGTGATGTGAAAGACCTCTGCCTGAGACCCTGAAGAGCTGCTGTTGGTCTGAGTAGACAATACTGACTTCAATGGACCAAGGGTCTGATTCAGTAGAAGGTAGCTTCATGTGTTCAAGTTGTTCTCAGAGATGGTCGCATGCACAGATGTTGGAGGGCAGGTGGGTTAAATGTGGTGGTGGTTGCGGAAACATGGACAATGCCTTCTCCTTTTCAGGATCGTGTCTCACATGGGGCACACCCTGGTGGATTCTGCTGCAACTTCATTTCCCACGGCTGTCTCTCCTGGCAGGTATACACAAAGACCCCACAGGCAGGCCAGCAGCTGAACCTCCACTGGTGACTTAGCACAGAATTCCTGCTATCTCCTCAGTCCCCAAGACCCTTCCCATTTGTGTTGATCCTTGCAAAAGTCAAACTCCCCCTTCCTTGCCGCAGTCCTAATCTCGATTGTGCCCTCCCCCACTTGCTGTGATTTCCCAATAACTCCTCAAGTAGGGTTGTCAGGTCCCCCATGGGCACCGACGGGGTTTGGGTGGGGGTAGGGTTGTCAGCTCCAGGTTGCGAAAGTCCTGGAGATTTGGGGATGGAGCCTAGGGAGGACAGGGACCTCTGGAGTAAAATGCCATAGAGTCCACCCCCCCCCCCCAAAGCATCCATTTTCTCCAGGGGAACTGATCTCTGTAGTCTGGAGATGAGCCGTAATTCCAGGGAATTCCCAGGTCTCACCTGGAGGATGGAATCCCTGTCCTCCAGAGAAACATTGGCCTGTCTGCCAATCCCTTGCCTCCTTTGTTTTTTCAGCCGCCCGATGTACATTTTAAATATTGTTTTCTTTTTCCTAATTATTTTATAAGATGGTTGTTGTTTTTTTGTTTTTTTCTCCTGTCTTTGTAACCCGCTTTGGACAAATGCTGGACAAGGGGCATGTAAATGCTAGAAATAAAACCTCACCCAAAATCAACCCGGTCCCTTCACTTCATGTCAATTTTAGGCCTCTTGGTCCTGACGACTCAGATGCGGAAGCCCTGAAGGTCCAGATCGCGGAGTACAAAGCTCTCTGTCACGCTGCCGAAGCGGAGCGGGACAGGCTGCTCGAAATGGTCGGCATCCTCCAGAAAAGGTGAGGGACAGTTCTTGTGAGCAGAACGTAGCAGCGTGGTGGGAGCGGCCTCTTCTTCCTTCTTTTTTAAGGAGCTCGCACCTTTTGCCAACCACTTCACTTGTCACAACAGCTTAGGCTGAGTTCATCAGAGCTTGGAAGCTAAGCCGGGTCTGCCCTGGTTAGCACTTGGATGGGAGACCTCCAAGGAAGACAGGGGCTGCTACATGGAGGAAGCCACCTCTGCTTATCTCTTGCCTGGAACACCCCCTGGATGGGGTCGCCATGAGCCGATTGCAACTCAGCGTTTGCACATTCTTCTTGTTTTGTCAGGAGACCAAAAGTTGACCATAGAGCAGAGGTGTATACGTTATGGCCCGAGGGAAATTTTCACCCAACAATTGAGTTGTTTCACCATTTGTCAGGCCCCTTGGCCTGCTGGATGGCAGCCTTGGCTAGCGGGCCAATGCTTGTGAGAAATCGTCTTGCGGCTTGTGATTTGAGTGCCGTTCAGGACAGCCAAGTGGGGAAAGAAGAAGAAGAGGAAGAGAAGAAGAGTTGGCTTTTATATTCCGACTTTCTCTCCCACTAAGCCAGTTTGATTCTTCTTAAAAGGTAGAGAAGATCAGCATAGAAAAAACAACTCTTCTTCTTGTTCTTGCCTACACCTGCTTGTGAGGGCTTCAGAATAGATACCATCTTTTCCTCTTCCCAGTGCTAGTAATGTCCAAGACAGAGAAAGCCAGCATTCAATTCAGAGTCCTCAAAAGTGCATAGATTCTCAGATGCGGCCCTCAAGTAAAAAAACCATTTGTGCACCTTTACAGTGAGGGGGAAAAGTATTTGATCCCCTGCTAAATTTGCCCGTTTGCCCTCTGACGAAGAAATGACCAGTCCTTAATTTTAATGGTAGGTTTGTTGTAGCTGTGAGAGACAGAATAACAACAGGAAAACCCCCAGAAACCCAGAAGACAAAAGTCAGAGATTGATGTGCATTATACTGAGGGAAATAAGTATTTGATCCCCTATCAACCAGCCAGATCCTAACCCTAACCCTAACCCTCAACCTCCCTCGGTCTGGGCCTCCATGCAAGATCCCATCTCGTTGAGTTGCAATGATCATGAGAATGGTGATGAAGCAGCCCAGAACTACACGGGGGTAACTTGTCAATGATCTCAGGGCAGCTGGGACCATAGTCACCATGAAAACAGTTGGTAACACACTACGCCGTGAAGGACTGAGATCTTGCAGAGCCTGCAAGGTCCCCTTGCTCAAGACAGCACATGTACAGGCCCGTCTGCAGTTTGCCAATGCACATCTGAATGACCCAGAGGAGAACTTGAGGCTTCCTTGAAAGGTGGTGAGCCTCTCCTTCCCTGGAGGTTTTTAAGCAGAGGAGGAGAAGAAGAAGAGATGGTTTTTATATGCCGTCTTTCTCGACCACTTAAGGGAGACTCAAACCGGCTTACAATCCCCTTCCCTTCTCCTTCCTACAACAGACACCCTGTGAGGTAGGTGGGGCTGAAAAAGTGTGACTAGCCCAAGGTCACCCAGCTGGCTTCATAAGTAGGAGTGGGAAAACAAATCCAGTTCACCAGATTAACCTCCGCCACTCATGTGGAGGAGTGAGGAATAAAACCTGGTTCTCCAGATCAGAGTCCACCGCTCCAAACCACCACTCTTAACCACTATACCATGCTGGCCATCTGTCAGCAATGCTGATTCTGTGACCTTAGGCAGATGATGAGAGGGAGGGCATCTTGGCCATCTTCTGGGCATGGAGTAGGGGTCACTGTGTGTGTGTGTGTGTGGGGAGATAGTTGTGAATTTCCTGCATTGTGCAGGGGGTTGGACTAGATGACCCCGGTGGTCCCTTCCAACTCTATGATTCTATGACCTTGACCGCCAGGGTAGATGATAGCTGCGCGAAGGTTTGGGAGGCCGAGAAGATGCTTCAAGAGCAACAGCGCAAGATCATCGCTCTCGAGCAGCAGCTGGAGAGACTCAGAACGGACTCCAGGAAGAACAGCAGCATACCAAAGCCCCCCTCCAAGGGCAAAGCAGGTAAGGTGGCAGAGGGTGTTGCGGGAAGGGGCAGGGCCCATATGCCCTGCGTGGGGCATTTATTTATTTATTATTCAGATTTATAGCCCGCCCTCATTCCCAGCCAAGGCCGGGCTCAGGGCGGGTAGCAACCTTTAAATTACATAAAACCATGGAGCAATAATTAAAAAACTCATATTAAAACCATAAACCAGATGGCCTTAAAACGACTCAGACGCCACAGGGTAACTGGGTCACAGCAGGTCAACCCCCCACAGATGTGAAGAGTATGTGTGTGTGGGGGGGGGCGAAGGATGGGGAGGCCAGTAATGACAGATGAACTTGCGGCTGCCCTCCGTTGTAGGCCTGGCGGAGTAGCTCCATTTTGCAGGCCCTGCGGAATTCCTTGAGGTCCCGCAGGGCCCTGATGTCACTAGGGAGACTATTCCACCAGGTTAGGGCCGAAAAAGCAGATTTCAACTGGTGTTCATGGCCAAAGTGAAAGGTACAGGGACAACTCTGGCACATTGTGGGTCAGAAAAGCCGTTGCAAAGCTAGGCCTGGAGCCTGCTGTTCTCGGGGGCCCTGCTTGCTGGGGTTTAGAGACCAGGCAGGCTGACACAAGAATTAAATCAAAGAGTTTCCGTCTAGACATTAGGAAGAATTTTCTAACAGTTAGAGCGGATCCTCAGTGGGACAGGCTTCCTCGGGAGGTGGTAAGCTCTCCTTCCCTGGAGGGTTTTAAGCAGAGGCTAGATGACCATCTGTCAGCAATGCTGATTCTGTAACCTTGGGCAGATCATGAGAGGGAGGGCATCTTGGCCATCTTCTGGGCATGGAGTAGGGGTCACTGGGTGTGTGTGGGGGAGGTAGCTGTGAATTTCCTGCATTGTGGAGGGGGTTGGACTAGATGACCCTGGTGGTCCCTTCCAACTCTATGATTTTATAAGAGCCACTGCCACACCGGCTAATGTTCCACCTATTCATGCTGGCCATGTGAGAACTTCAGGAGTCCATGCACTGAGTGACCCTTCCTACCCATCCATTACAACTCTGCCTACCCTGCTGTTTTCCCGGGTGGGTGTAGGGGCCGTGGCTCAGTGGCAGAGCATTTGCTCAGCATGGAGAAGGTCCCAAGTTCAATCCCAGCCATCTCCATCAGGGTCAGGTAGTAGGTGAAAGACCTTTTACTTGAGACCCTGGAGAGCTGCTGCTGGTCTGAGTAGGGAGCCAGCGTGGTGTAGTGGTTAAGAGCGGATGCAGAAAGTCCCAGGTTCAATCCCCAGTATCTTCAGTTAAAAGGATGAGGTGATGGGGGAGACCCCTGCCTGAAACCCTGGAGAGCGGCTGCTTGCCTGAGTTGACAGTACTGCCCTTGATGGACTGAGGGTCTGATTCAGTGTAAGGCAAGCTTCATGCTCGGGCAGAGAAGAGTCTTTCGCACCATCTGTGGCTCAGTGGTAGAGCATCTGCTTGATATGCAGAAGGTCCCAGGTTCAATCCCCGGCATCTCCAGGGACTAGGCAAGTAGGTGATGGGAAAGGCCCCTGCCTGAGACTCTGGAGAGCTGCTGCCGGTCTGAGTAGACAATGCTGACTTTGATGGACCGAGGGTCTGATTCAGTAGACAATACTGACTTTGAGGGACCAAGGGTCTGATTGAGTGTAAGGCAGCTTCATGTGCTTCTGTGACTGTTTGGCCTTCTGCATGCTAAACTTTGAACACATGAAGCTGCCTTATACTGAATCAGACCCTTGGTCCCTCAAAGTCAGTATTGTATTCTCAGACTGGCAGCAGTTCTCCAGGGACTCAGGCAGAGGTTTTTCACATCACCTACTTGCCTAGTCCCTTTAACTGGAGATGCCAGGGATTGAGCCTGCGACCTTCTGCATGCCAAGCAGATGCTCTGCCACTGAGCCACAGCCCCTTTGTGTCCCACCACTGAGCTGCAGCCACTTTGGTGTTCAGGCCAAAGCCGGGGTCAGCTGCTCCCTTTCACAGCAGCCTCCGCATCAACAGGTCAGTCCCTCAGTAGCACCAGGCTCAGCTGGAACTCGAGCGAGAAGAAGGATCCTCCACCTGCCGAACTCTCGGAAGTGCCTCTGGAGTCCCAAATAGAAGACCTTTCCGCAAGGTAGGAACTTTCCCCCCTGTTGGTCTGTATCTATTTAAGCTTCCCAAATTCACATGGACCTTTCTGAGCTTGCAGGTGCATTTGGGATCCTGACCTGGCGCGGTGGGCACAGCCACAAAATGGCTGCCATGGCGTACCGTCAGTCACGCACCGAAGATCCTTCAGGTGTGGTGACAGCTGCTGCCAAAGTAATGTTTCTAAAAATCTGCACAGGCAATCATATCTCCAATGGCCAATCAGAAACCCTGCTGGGCAAAATGTGCACGGCGTCCAGCACTGTAGAAACGCATGCAGCCTTTAAGGTTGCCAGCCTTCAGGTACTAGCTGGAGATCTCCCGCTATTACAACTGATCTCCAGACATCAGAGATTGGTTCACCTGGAGAAAATGGCCGCTTTGAAAGGCGAAGCCTACAGCATTATACCCAATTGAAGTCCCTCCCTTCCTCAAACCCCGCCCTCCTCAGGCTCCACCCCCAAAATCTCCAGGTATTTCCCAACCCGGAGGTGGCAACCCTAGCAGCCTTCCAGGTTGGTCAATGAACACGGGTGTGCTCTGTTCCCAGCATGCATCTTGCTGGCCCACGTTCCGGGTGAGACTGACTGAGGTGATGTCCCGGTTGGCTTATAAAAACCAACTCTTCTTCTTATTCTTTTAACGAGCATGGCATCCAGCACTGTCAGAATGCATTTAGTCTTTAAGGTTGCCAACCTCCAGGTGGTGGCTGGAGATCTCCCACTATTACAACTGATCTCCAGGCAACAGAGATCGGTTCACCTGGAGAAAATGGCCACTTAGGAAGGTGAACTCTATGGCATTATACCCCATTGAAGTCCCTCCCCTCCCCAACCCCCACCCTCCTTGGGCTCCACCCCCAAAAGCTCCAGGTATTTCCCAGCATGGAGCTGGCCACCCTAGCAGCCTTGCAGGGCACGCGCGTTTCCCAGCTGGCCCATGTCTGGGCGAGAGTGACCAAGGTTATGTCTCCATAGGCTTGCAGTCCAACTAGACGAGAACGCCAGCTTGAAGACTGCCTTGGAGAACCTGGTGAAGATAAAAGAGGAAGACTTCCGGGCGTACCAGGAGACCATGGGCCAGATCAAGGAGATCTTCCTTCAGGCCCTGAGGCAACAGAAACAGGAGAGAAGCTAAACCAGGGCCATCCAAAGTGCCCTGCCATGGGCGAAGGAGTTGTCAGGGAATCCCGGCCTTCCTTGGAGACACCATGGTTACCTCTCGCCAGGTCCCTGCCCCTCCCCCACTTATATCTATTAAAGACTCACGGGAGGGGAGTGAGAAAGGGAGGTGATCTAGATCCTGCTGAGGATGCCGCTGCCATGACAAACCCCTGCCTGCCAGAGAAGCGTAGAGGTCAGCGCTTGCCACACGTAAGGATGCTTGTCGAGTTGCGCTCGCCGGCACACCGGTCCTGGGTTCTAAACACAGACCCTTCCCTGGGTACCAGCCGCTGGACCAATGTAGCAGCTGTGATGTTGCTTTTTTTAAAAGTCTGTAAATATAGGACATTTCCCACCCTTCCTTTTTGGTTTTTTCCTCAAATGGCGTTTTACGATTTCTGCTGTGATCCCTGTTCTTCTTTAGAGGAGACCGCACAAAGGCAGGCTGTTCCAGGGGTTTAGCTCTCCATGGGACTCTCCCACCCTGTTTCTGTTAGACCCAACTTGTCTGGACCCCAAAGCGGACCATGAAGCCTGTGAAAGTAGGGCTTTTGCAGTTTTATTGATTTGTGCCCTAAGCAAATTTGGACTTGTGGGTCACCATATTTAAAAGGCTGGGAATCACTCTCATAGAATCATAGAGTTGGAAGGTACCTCCGGGGTCATCTAGTCCAACCCCCTGCACAATGCAGGAAATTCACAACTACCTCACCCCCCCCCACACACACACAGTGACCCTTACTCCACGCCCAGAAGATGGTGACAAACCCTCCAGGATCCCTGGCCAATCTGGCCTGGAGGATTGCTTCCTGATCCCAAACTGGTGATTGGCATTACCCAGGGCATATAAGAAAGTACCATGAGAGCCAAACACTGACTCAGCCTTCCATCCTTCCAAGGTCGGTAAAAGGAGTACCCAGCTTGCTGGGGGTAAAGGGAAGATGACTGGGGAAGGCACTAGCAAACCACCCCGTCAATAAAGTCTGCCTAGGAAACGTCGCGATGTGATGTTACCCCATGGGTCACGGTGCTTGCACAGGGGACTACCTTTACCTTTAAGGCTGAGTCAACACTGAACCTGCTACCTGAACCCGACTTCCATCGGGATCGACTCAGGTCATGAGCAGAGCTTGGACTGCAGTACTGCAGCTTACCACTCTGCGCCACAGGGCTCCTGCCTAAGATATTAAAATGGTTTATTGAGAGCCAGCGTGGTGTAGTGGTTAAGAGCAGTCGTTTGGAGTGGTGGAGAACCGGGTTTGATTCCCCACTCCTCCACATGAGCGGTGGACGCTGATCTGGTGAACCGGGCTGGTTTCCCCACTCCTACACATGAAGCCAGCTGGGTGACCTTGGGCTAGTCACAGCTCTCTTAGAGCTCTCTCAGCCCCACTTTCCTCACAGGGTGTCTCTTATGGGAAGGGGAAGGGAAGGAGATTGTAAGCCGGTTTGATTCTTCCTTAAGTGGTAAAGAAAATCGGCATACAAAAACCAACTCCTACTCCTCCTCATTATCAGGCACAGTGAACAAACCAGCAAAGGGAATAATCAAATCAAACATAGCATGGAAGCGGTGAACATTTCAGCCAAAGGACATTGATCCCTAGGGTCGCCATGAGTTGGAAGCGGCTTGATGGCACTTCACACACACACAGCCCCGATTGCAATGAGGCACAGGAGTGTCGTGTGAAAAATGAAGAGCAGCAGGGAAACGTCTGCTTTCACCTTTAAAACATTGGCAGGCCTGGCATGCTCGGGGCTGCAGTGTGGGCCAAGAAAGTGACCTTGGAAACACACAGAGCCCTGGCATCTCTGAAGCCCGCCTTTGAAATCAGACTCCGGCTAAGCCGCTGCTATTTGGAGGAAAGAATGCCACCCCAGCAAACAAGGGTCGGGACTGGCTGCAATTGCAATCCCGTACCCAGCGGGAATGCTGCCAGGGGCACCTATTTATACCCCCTTCTCTTCACAAGAATGGCAGAATGCGGGGAGGGCACCAAGGAGCATGTGCGACGGGGGTAGGCTCAGAGGGGAAATAGACAGGAGATATGGGCTGGGTTTTCTGGACCACGTGGTACCCTTTCGTTGAACTCCCCCTTCTCCATTTAAATTCAGAAATGGTCCATCAGGGAAGCGCTAAATTCGGGTTAAAGTGTTGGACTAGGGTCTGGAAAACCTGCTCTGCCATGGAAGAAGAAGAGTTGGTTTTTATATGCTGACTTTCTCCACCACTTAAGGGAGACTCAAACCGGCTTACAATCACCTTCCCTTCCCCTCCCCAAAACAGGCACCCTGAGAGGGAGGTGGGGGCTGAGAGAGCTGTGACTAGCCCAAGGTCACCCAGCTGGCTTCATGTGTAGGAGTGGGAAACCAACTCGGTTCACCAGATTAGCCTCCGCCGCTCATGTGGAGGAGTGGAGAATCGAACCCGGTTCTCCAAATCAGAGTCTACCGCTCCAAACCACCGCTCTTAACCACTACACCACACTGGCTGACCTTAGCCAGTCACACACTCTCAGCCTTGACCATGGCAAATATTTGGACGGGAGACCTCCAAGGAATACCGGGGTCGTGATGCAGAGGCAGGCAATGGCAAACCACCTCCAAGCATCTCTTGCCTTGAAAACCCCACCAGGAGTCTCCATAAGTCAGCTGTGTCTTGACGGCAAAAATATATAATGTACCTTAGAGACCAATAAGAGTTTTCTGGTATAAGCTTCCGAGAATCAAAGCTTTCTTCATCAGATGTGTTTGTGGTCTTTTCCTTGGCAATTCCCACTTCTGAACTGGTTCCTAGTTGTGTCTGTCTGCATCCACGCAAGTTCCTTTCCAGAAGGGTTGCATTTGTGCTGTCACACTGCCACTGGGGAGCTGTATTTGAGGAAGAAGAAGAGTTGGTTTTGATACCCTGATTTTCTCTACCTTTTAAGGAGAATAAAACCAGTTTATAATCTCCTTCCCTTCCTCTCTCCACAACAGACACCCTGTGAGGTAGGTGGGGCTGAGAGAGTTCAGAGAGAACCATGACTGGCCCAAGGTCACCCAGCAGGCTTCACACATAGGAGTGGGGAAACCAACCTGGTTCACCAGATTAGAGTCCGCTGCTCCCAACCACTACATCACGCTGGCTCTCTGCATGGGCAAGCACACTTTGCACTATGTGACACAGTCGCACGCCTCGCCCTTGGGACGTATGTGAGACCTTCCTTTTTTGGCAACGGGTGGACTGGAGACTCCGGCGGAGGAGTTGGGAGCCAGGCAGCCATTTTGCAAATTGCATACTTTGTGTTTCAGTTCCCGGGTCATTTTCAGCAATCAGCCCCCATGCTTCTAATTATGGACACGGGAGATGCCTTTCTGAGCAATTCCTGGAGGAATGCATGCTGTGCAGATGGCAAAAACGGAGCATAGTCTCTTCCGTTTTAAATTAGAAGAAGAGTTGGTTTTTATATGCCGACTTTCTCTACCACTTAAGGGAGACTCAAACCGGCTTACAATCACCTTCCCCTCCCCACAACAGACACCCTGTGAAGTAGGTGGGGCTGAGAGAGCTCTAAGAGAGCTGTAACTTGCCCAAGGTCACCCAGCTGGCTTCATGAGTAGGAGTGGGGAATCAAACCCACTTCTCCAGATCAGAGTCCACCGCTCCAAACCACCGCTCTTAACCACTACACCATGCTGGCTCCCAGAATATATTGGGGGGGACGGGACGGACAATACAAATGGGATACGTTGGCCTTTGGTGCTCCTGATTTCTGAACTTTGGCCCCATTACTTATTGGTGGAGGAAAGTGCTGTCAAATCACAGCCGACTTATGATGACCCCAAAGGGTTTTCAAGGCAAGAGAAGTTCAGGGGTGGTTTGCCATTGCCTGTCTCTGCATAGCAGAGGGGAACTGATCTCTGTAGTTTGGAAATCAGTTGCAAATCCAGGAGACCTCCAGGTTCCACCTGGAGACTGGCAACCCTAGAAGAGTTCTTTGTTTTGTTTGCCTTTAACGTACTGCCTATCAGCTTTCTCCGCTCACCCCAAATATTGGTATTTTGAGAGAAAGCAATTCCCAATATAACTGTATTTGAAACTTGCTTTACTGGCCCAGATCTGCCTCTGGAAGCAATGTAATAACCAAGGTTACAATGAAATAATGGGGAGGGGCTGTGGTTCAGCGGCAGAGCATCTGTTTGGCATACAGAAGATCCCTGGTTCAATCCCTGGCATTTCCAGTTAAAAGGATCAGGCAGTAGGTGATGCGAAATATATCTGCCTGAGAGCCTGGAGAGCTGCTGCCAGTCTGAGTAAACAATACCGACTTTGATGGACCAAGGGCCTGATTCAGTAGAACGCAGCTTCATGGGTTCTGGGGTGGAGCTGTGGCTCAGTGGTAGAGCCTCTGCTTGGCATGCAGAAGGTCCCAGGTTCAATCACCAGCCTCTCCTGTTAAAGGGACTAGGGAAGTAGGTGATGTGAAAGACCTCTGCCTGAGACCCTGGAGAGCCACTGCCAGTCTGAGCAGACAATATTGACCTTGATGAACCACGGGTCTGATTCAGAAGAAGGCAGCTTCATGTGTTCAGTATATGAGAGCCAGTGTGGTATAGTGGTTAAGAGCAGTGGTTTGGAGAGGTGGAGTCTGATCTGGAGAACCGGGTTTGATTCCCCACTCCTCCACATGAGCGGCGGAGGCTAATCTGGTGAACTGGATTCGTTTCCGCACTCCTACACACAAAGCCAGCTGGGTGACCTTGGGCAAGTCATGCTCTCTCAGCCCCCACCTACTTCACAGGGTGTCTGTTGTGGGGAGGGGAAGGGAAGGCAATTGTAAGCCGGTTTGAGACTCCCTTAAGTGGTAGAGAAAGTCGGCGTACAAAAACCAACTCTTCTTCTTCTTCATTGTCGATATCATTCCAGGCCTGGGTTTGGGGGCTCATCCTTTGGACAAAGGCTTGAACTCCTTCTGCCCCCATATTTCTAACAAGAATTAGAATACTTTCTACTGAATCAAAGAATCTGATCCATCGTTGATTCCTGGGTCGTTTTGCTCCCTGTACCACACTCTGGATTGTCCCTAACAACAGCAACTGTATCCGAGCTCCGTTCCTTCACAATACACCCTATTGTGCTTTTTTGGCTGTGGAAGAATCAGATCAGCCGGTAACTTGGGTGACAGCGCTGTTCCTAGGGCTCCTTTCTGATTTTCTCATGCCCTGCTTCAATGTCCCTTTCCATTAGCATCCCATTAAGATGCATACCTGCAGCAACCATCCCATCCTCCCAAATTTAGGACCAGGGAGGTGGTGTGTTAACTCTTGGGGTGCTGGAGAGCTCACCAGATGCATAGGAAGACATCCATCCCTACCACCTCCTCTGAAATTGGCTGCAGAGGGGAGCCAGGAGTGGCAGGACGGCTAAACAGCCCAGCGGAAACCGCAAGGCAGAGGAAACACAGTGCTTCATCAGAAAACATAACAGCAGTTTTGGAAACCAAGCAAGCATTTGGTGGCATTAGCAGAGTGGGAAGACGATGGATTGGACCACGCCAAGAGAGAGGACCTCTCTGGGAGATCTCAGGTACATTTTTAATGTGCAGAACTGTGCGCAACTTGTGGTCCGTCTATCATGTACTGAAGCCTACCCTGATGGCAAAAAAGAGAGTTTGATAGGTCGGTGCACCTTTCTTGTTCATTTATCTGAAATATTTCCCTCCTACACTTAGGCCATTTATGCAGGGTCAATGTTGATGCTCGCTCAACGCTGTTTTTTAAAAATGCGACCTTTAAAATGCTTGTTCACGGTCCCAACGTGAAAAACTCAAAAAAAGCTGCAGGGCACTTCAGCCTGGAACCTGCTGCTAATTATCAAGCATGAATGGCCTTAGTTTAAGCATCGTTCACCAGGCAGTGTCTAGATCATGATGGGTAGCCATAGCCATGTTAGTCGTCTGTCTGTAGCCATAGAAAAGAGCGACAGTCCAGTAGCGCCTTAAGGATTAACAAAACTTCTGGTAGGGTGTGAGCTTTTGTGAGGCACAGCTTGCTTCTTCAGATTGAAGAAACGAGCTGTGACTGACGAAAGCTCATATCCTGCCGGAAACTTTTTTGTTAGTCTTTAAGGTGCTACTGGACTCTCGCTCTTTTCTATGGCTACAGGGAGCGAATATCAGTAAAAGAATGAAACCACACGATTGAGATCTAAGAAGATAAGGAATCTGCCATTCCGGCTGCTGCTCAACAGAAGTGGCCTTATTCTCAGTCCCGCAGAGAGGCTGGCTGCTAGGGTTGCCAGCCTCCAGGTGGGACCTGGAGAAGTCTTGGAATTGTGACTGACTGATCTCTAGACTGCAGATAGCACATGGAGAAAATGTGAGCTTTAGAGGGTAGACTCTATAGCATTATACCCCGCAGAGGTCCTGCCCCTCCTCAAACCCCGCAGTCCGCAAGCTCCACTCCTAAGTCTCCAGGAATTCCCCAGCCCAGAGCTGGCAATCCTAGTCGATAGAGGTAAGGGAGCGCTTGGCCAAGCAGGCTGGCAGAAGGAGCCCGCTTCTCTCTCCCTCTCCTGCAGTTTGCAAGCTGCGAGTTGTCCCTCTGATCTGGCAGGGTTCCTGGTTTAATCTTTGAGCTGAGCACTTAATAGGCTGAGCGCTTTGGCAATTGGACTCTATGGCATTGAAGTCTGTCCCCTCCCCAAACCCCGCACTCCTCAGGCTCAAACCCAAAAACCTCCTGCTGGTGGAGAAGAGGGACCTGGCAACCCTATTTGTAGACAACAGAGATCAGTTGCCCTGGAGAATAGGGCTGCACGGGACGGTGGGTTCTATGGCATTATACCTGCTGAGGTCCCTCCCCTCCCCAAACCCCTCCCTCCCCAGGCCCCCAAATTTCCAGGAATTTCCCAACACGGATTTGGCAACACTAATTACTGTTGCAGGTTGTCAACTGAGACACCAGGCAACCAAGGAAGTCCTCCATATGGCATCTCCCTGATGAACTGCCTGGCACATCCTTGCTAAGTACTTTTCCTCTAAGTGCACAGTGAACGGTGCCCAGGATTGACTCAGCGTATTTCCACAGACAAGAGCAGAACCGAAGATCCGTTGGACGGAGGTGGGTGGGGGGAGCTTCTGAACTGTATGTGTCAGTTATCAGGACTATAAAAAGATGGTTTAGATCTGTTCAGGGTGGTTGTTGTTTTTAAGCTTGCAATGAGACTACATCATGCAAATTAAGCAAATTGATTTTCACAAATGCGCCCTAATTTATTCCAACTAGCCTTGCTGTTCTTTGGAGATTTTATGGGAAGGAACCAGGCTGATAGAAGAGAATGTGTACAATGAAACTCAACCAAGAGGGCAGGATAGGGATGCCAACTTCCAGGAGAGGCCTGGAGATCTCTTGGATTTACAGCTAGTCTCCAGTCATCAGAGGTAAGTTCCTGGAGTTATGCCGGAGACTTCCAGCTGCCACCTGGAGGTTGGCAACCCTACCTGAAGGTTCCCAACCCCCGCCCCCGAGTTCCCCTGGAGAAAATGGCTGCCCTGAAGGGTAGACCCTATGGCAAAATACTTGCTGAATTCCCTTCCCTCCCCCCATCCCACCCCAAAATCTTCGAGTTTTCCAACCTGGAGTTGGCAGCCCAGGCTAGGATAGCGCTGCCTACTGTGATCTGTGCAGTTAAGGTTGGCTTGTGGATAGGGTTGCCAACCTCCGGGTAATAGCTGGAGATCTCTTGTTATTACAACTGATCTCCAGCCCACAGAGATCAGTTCCCCTGGAGAAAATGGGCGCTTTGGCCATTGGACTCTATGGCATTGAAGTCCCTCCCCTCTCCAAACCCCACACTCCTCAGACCCCACCCCCAAAATCTCCAGGTATTTCCCAACCCTGAGCTGGCAACCCTAGCTTGGAGAGTGGGATGGGGGGAGAGGGAAGGGAACTCAGCAAGTCCCTCCCCTCCCCAAACCCCACCCTCCTCAGGCTCCACCCCAAAAACCTCCCGCTGGGGGCGAAGAGGGACCTGGCAACCCAACTTTCAGATCAGTGTACCTCACTTGATTTCTCTGGGTTTGATTACTTGTCACTTGACGAATATCGGTTGCAGGTGGTTCCAGTGGAAAGTGTTGAGTTTGAGCTGATGTGTGGCCTAGCCTATGAAAACTTCGGATGCACTGTATGTGTTATCTTGCAAAATGCCACAAGACTCTACTTCCTCAAACCAAGACAGAGATCGATGTGGGATTTTTGTCTCGTACGTGGATCTGGGCCAGTCCAACTTCCCCCACCTGCCCGCCCATTTATTTATTTATTTCACTCTGCCTTTTTCTGCATAGCCACCCCTTTACCGATCCACAGTGGCTTTAAACCAGTGGTTCCCAACCTTTTTTTGACCAGGGACCACTAGGACTTTTTTGTTCGGTGCAGGGACCCCAAGGTTCAAAATAAAAATTCTGAGAATTTGAAAATAAACTTTAATCATAACTGTTAGTTAAACATTAAACTTAGAATAATATTTGAATATATATTTTTATAATAGAGAACTTTTAATTGAAAATATTAATTTATTATGGGTTTATAACTTTGTTTCACAGACCTTAATTTAGTTCTCGCGGACCCCTGGGGGTCCATGGACCCCTGGTTGGGAACCAGTGCTTTAAACAGAGCGACGCCCGATTCCCAGCAATCGAATCTCCAAGGCAGGACGGCACACTTTCCCTTTAAAGGGACTCTTTTCAGCTCTTAGGCTCACGCCAGCACTGCGTTAGCGTCGGTTGGCAAGAGATGGGAACAACCCAGCCAGGAATGCGTCGCTCCCAAGAAATTGCCCCGCGATGGCTGCTTCTCTGCCCCCAATCCTCGGCTGCCCTGCAGAGCCGAAAACTCGAGACGTGGTTCGGAGGCAAAGGAAAGGCGTTGAATGTGGGATTTCCGGGACCTCAGACTGGGAGACGTTTCGAGTGAGACAAAATTCCAGGGTGAGTACGGATGCTCCAAACCGATATTCTTCTTCGGGGCTGATCTTTCCGTCCCTGATCTAGGTTGGCTGTTCCTAGATCAGGGACGGAAAGATCAGCCCCGAAGAAGAATATCGGTTTGGAGCATCCGTACTCACCCTGGAATTTTGTCTCACTCGAAACGTCTCCCAGAGGCCTGACGTACATAAATTTGCCAGGTGAAGCTTACCCCAACTTCTTATCGACCCACCAGGAAAAGATTGTCCTTCCTACAAGGTTTTTTTGGGGGGCGGGGGGAGGGCAGAGAGTGCCCTAGGGATAGGGTTGCCAGCCTCCAGGTGATGGAGGAAAAAAGACACCTCTGTACAAATATCCAGGGGATAAGAAAATCAGTACTGATTTTCTTAGCCTCCAGGTGATGGCTGGAGATCTCCCACTATTACAACTGATCTCTGGGTGACAGAGATCAGTTCCCCTGGGGAAAATGGCCACTTTGGAAGGTGGGCTCTATGGCATTGTACCCCACTGAAGTCCCTCCCCAAACCTCGCCCTCCTCAGTCTCCGCCCCCAAAATCTCCAGGTATTTCCCAACCCAGAACTGGCAACCCTATCAAGAGCCAATAAAAATGCAGCACAATGCCAAGGAAATGAATGTAGCCACTATAGCTTGGGAAAGGCCAGACTTTCCCTAAAAGATGGCAAGGGGACACATTGTATAAATGTAAGGCTGCCAACCTCCAGGTGGTGGCAGGAAGGTAAGTTGGTCACCCTAACGTGGGCCTTGCTGCACATGGCTGAGAGGTAGGGTTGCCAACCTCCAGGTACTAGCTGGAGATCTCCTGCTATTACAACTGATCTCCAGCCGATAGAGATCAGTTCACCTGGAGAAAATGGCCGCTTTGGCCATTGCACTCTATGGCATTAAGTCCCTCCCCTCTCCAAACCCCGCCCTCCTCAGGCTCTGCCCCCAAAACTTCCCGCCGGTGGCAAAGAGGGACCTGGCATCCCTACTGAGAGGACAGCCACATGTTGAGGCTCAAGAGGCAGAGCCTTGGAACTTAAGGGTGTGGTCTGATCCAGCAGGGCTTTAGTTATGTTCTTATGATGCATACCTATTCTCTCCAGGATCAGAGGAGCCTGCCTATTCTATGAGGTGCCATGGAACACAGGCAGGATGGTGCTTCTGCAGTCGTCTTGTCTGTGGGCTTCCTAGAGGCACCTGGTTGGCCACTGTGTGAACAGACTGCTGGACTTGATGGTCTGATCCAGCAGGGCTTGTCTTATGTTCTTAAGCTGCATCTCCCCGGATCCTCTCTTGGAAACAAGAATTAAAAGTCCAGGATCCCTGTCCTCTTTTGTATGTGGCTACTGCAAGGCAGCAAGAGGCTATCTATCTCCATGGCCTCCTGCCATGCGGTGCCCCTCCTGGCTGCTGATGGGCAATGCTACCGTCCTGTCCACTCAGCCGGTGGGGGACAAAAGGCCCAGTGGAGGATCTGTTTGGGGTTGCATCTGCCGCCTCCTCCTCTGGGGCCTCCTCGGAGCTTGAAGGGCCCAGGCACAATCTTTGGGTTCCTAGCATTTACTGCTTCCAAGCAAACCAGCCGCTGTGGAGCAATGCTACAGTCTTGAGGGAGGGGGTCCAAAGGATCACTGGAGATCTTTGCAGTTGCTTCCTCCTTCTCCTCTGGGGCCACCTCATAGCTTGAAGGGCCCTGGCACAATCTCCCGGTTCCTGTGGCATGCCTCGCGTGGATTTAATTTACTGCTTCCAAACAATCCAGCTGCTGTGGGGCTGTGCTACAGTCGTGGAGGGCCAAAGGATCAGTGGAGGATCTTGATGGGTTTGCTGCTGTCTCCTCCTCCTCTGGGGCCACCTCGTAGCTTGAAGGGCCCAGGCACAATCTCCCGGTTCCTGCGGCACGCCTCGTGTGGACGTGATTTATTGCTTCCAAGCAATCCTCCCATCCTGAGAGACAGGCAGCTCCGGCACACGTGTTGTCTCAGGGTGCAATTTAACACCACTGACCCAGAAGCCGGAGCTGTGTCCAGATAGGGAGCAAACTGATCCCCAGAGCGCACAGTGCCAGTCGGACGCCCCGGGGCAGCTGGCTTCCACTGTTCCTCTGACATCGTCCAGGATTAACTTTGGCTGCCGGTGTTGCCTCTGCTGCTCCGGATCGTCTTCAGCAGCCGTTTTGACAGGCAGCTCCTGGACCGGCCCCCCTCTCTGCAGTACGGCTCCAAAATAAAAATATCTGCAGTCTTCTGCTCTCTGCTAAACTCACACCAGGGACCTGCCCGGGACACCCGTTGGCCAATGCCTTCTGAGAGCCTCTGGACCAGACGCCTCGTCTTCATGTCTTTATAAAGTTTGGACTGCCCCGGTTCCCGAAGAGAGAGCCCCCCCAGGACCCCCCCTCAACCCCGCTCCCCCTTAATCCCGAGATCGGCCCTGGTGGTGAACTCTGCCATCTCTGTCTCAAGGTCAGTGAGAGGGAAGAGCATGCTACCGAGGGTGGGTGAGCATCTTGCCTTGGGGGGTGACTTCAGTTGCTCTCCCCCCCCCATATCTCTTTACAACTTGGCTGCGCCGCTGCTTTGGAGTGGGACGTGCAGGTTGCGTGGCTGGCCAGCATTGCCTCTGCATCGAGCTGGCACAAGAAGGCACATTTCTTCTAGAAGAGCCCGAGGATTTCAACTTGGAGCCCCCCCACACACACACACACAAATGCATTAATCCTCAGGGCGAGCGTCTACCAGTAGCGCAACTCTGAAGTGTCTCTGGTGCATCATGTGCAGGTGTACCGCAGCAAACTAGAGGAAAGGCAGGAGACTTTCATCTCTGCCACGACTCACGTCTATGCCTCCTTGCATGTTTGGGGCAACTCGGAAGGGTCCTGCCCCAGAGAAAAGGAGCCCCCTGTGCTATCATGTTGCCCGGGGCCGCAGATAGAGCACTGGCTAAGCTAAAATTGGAAAGGACGTCTGCTTTGCAGCTGATTTGGCCATCCACCCCTTCCTTGCCTGCCTGCCTCCCTCCAGCTTCAGCAGCACTGCCTCCTGCTATTTAAGTGCTATGCACCGTTAACTGTCTCCGTTCCTCGGGAACAACAGCTCGGCTTCCTTGAAAAAGGCTCAATCGAAGAAGCAAAGTTTAGCCGAGAGCGTTTTCTTTAAAAGGCACGCTGGGGAGGGAGAGAAAAAGAGGTCAGTTGTAGGGGTGCCTAGAAAATGCAGGGCGGGTGGGACAATCCTGCCAGAAGGGACGCACCATGAAATGGCAGCATTGATTTCCATGGGGGAGAATTGAGCGGTCTTGGCCGTGTCCCACTGTACTCTCACCCGCTGTGCTTGGCTCTCTTCTATCGAAATCCACGGGAGGTTGGTTTCACAGGGGTGAAGCTGTTGTTCCAGACCCATAAGCCGGGACCAGTGGACTCGCTGGCAGCCCCAGAACTAATTATTTGAGGGTGGACTCAGTAGTCTTATACACTGCTGAGGTCCCCAAATTCTACCCTCCCCAGGCTCCACCCCCAAAATCTCCAGGCATTGCCTTATCTGGAGTTGGCAACCATAATAGAGGCCTACTTAAGTGTATTGCTGTGCTGGCAAGACATAAGGACTCACCTGTGGACTTTTCTCTTGCAGGGGTCTCCTTTAAACTTGGCTGATACACTAAGGTTGCCAACCGCCAGGTACTAGCTGGAGATCTCTTGCTATTACAACTGATCTCCAGCCGGTAGAGATCACCTGGAAAACATGGCCGCTTTGGCAATTAGTTTGTATAGCATTGAAGTCCCTCCCCACTCCAAACTTTGTCCTCCTCAGGCTCCGCCCCAAGATCTCCAATAATTTCCCAACCCGGAGCTGGCAACCCTATCGGGGGCACTGGAGCAGAGCTAACACCTTATTTATTTATTTACTTTAATTATATCCCACCTTTCTCCCCAATGGAGACTCAAAGCAGCTACATCGTTCTCCTCTGCTCTGTTTTATCCTCACAACAACCCTGTGAGGTTGGTTGGGCTAAGAGTGTGTGACTGGCCCAAGGTCACCCAACGAGCTTCCATGGCAGAGTGGGGATTCGAACCTGGGTCTCCCAGCGCCTAGTCTGACACTTTAGCCACTACACCACACTGGCTCTTACCTAAAGTTCTCACCTTAAGTCCTCAACCCGCTAAGCGGAAAATGCTGGATTCCCGTGATTCCTGCCCCTTTCCTTGGAGATCCTGAGAAAGGTGCTGAAGCCCTGAAACCAGATCATGCTTTGAGGCATGGCGCCTGCAATTTCCCACCCTTCCAGCAACAGGCCTGTTCCCTTTAAAATCCCCTCTGGCTAATGTTGCAGAGAGCATGTTAACTCGACATAGGCAGGATTAGAAACCGCCTCATTGCTGCCGATCCATATTTAATCACATCTCAGTGTGACGCTTTGCAAGAGAGAGCTCCCGGCTCCATGTTCTCATCTTAAGAAGGTTTAAGGATCATTGGGAGGGAAGAGGTTAACGTCTCATGGGATGCCACTCTCATGGGATGCCTCTTCTGAAATGCTGTGATGTCAGAGTATTCTGTCATAACCAGGGCATCCGGTGCTGTGCGACCTTCAACTCCACTGCCATTTAGATCTGCCCACTACGGTGGGCACGCGTTCTCAGGTGTGCATTTTGACAGCATTTGGCAACTGCACAACTGGGATGGGGGGCAGGCAGGGGGGTGGATTCGGTTCTGAAAAACCCACCCCAGTCTGTCACCTGATTTGTCCTTGTGCCCCACTAAAGTTTTAAAAGTTTATACAGGGAATGGCTGCACACATGAACATGCCTTATACTGAGGGTGCTTTCCCACATGCCGAATAATGCACTTTCAATCCACTTTCAATGCACTTTGAAGCTGGATTATACTGTGGCCGTTTATGCAGGGTCAATTTTGATGCTCGCTCAAAGCTGTTTTTTAAACTGCGACCTTTAAAATGTCTATCCATGGTCCCCATGCAAAAGGAGAAATTCCACCCCCCCTCCACTTGCCTGCTCCTTCATTCCTGTTTGCATAGCCATTAGCGTATGTGCTAGTGGGGAATTGTGCTAGTGGGGAATTGTGGTAAGTGGTGGGGGGTTTCCCCACTATAGTGGGAAATAGGGTTGCGAGCTCCAGGTTGGGAAATACCTGGAGATTTGGGGGTGCAGCCTGAGTAGGGCGGGGTTCGGAGAGGGGAGGGACTTCAATGCCATAGAGTCCAATTGCCAAAGCGGCCCTTTCCTCCAGGGGAACTGATCTCTGTCACCTGGAGATCAGTTGTAATAGCAGGAGATCTCCAGCTAGTACCTGGTGGTTGCAAACCCTACCAACAACCTGAAGGGGGGAAAAAAAATCCTGTCCAGAGGCTTAAGATGTGGGAATGGGCAGGTGAAGCATTTTGTAGGGAAGTAGATAACACCACCTGGTAAATAATGTCCTGTTTAGCCCCTGTTAAAGGGGCAGGACATTTTTCTCTCTCTCCAGGATGTTGGCAACCCAAACCCTGTGGCAAATGTGTCCAAAGGGAAGATAACAAGCAAGCCCGGGTGTGGTGGTGTAAAGCTGTGGATTAAGAACCCAGAGCAGATAAGAGGGGTTATTTTTGCAGGAAGAATGCAGTTATGGGTTACAAGATATCAGCAAGAGCCAGCAATGAGCTGTACTGGGTGTGTGGCACTTACCTGTTATTGCAGGTAAAATGCTCTCTCTGGCTCTCTGTCATTAGCACCATATCCATAGGTTGCCAGCTCTTTTTTTCTGGCCCTGCTCCTGTGCCTTTAACAGCAGCCTAACCGCTAGAAATCAAACTGGTGAAAATGAGCATTTGTCCTTCAGCCAAGGAAAAGTCTCACTTGCCAAATTTTTACATGTTAAAACCGCTGATTTAAAAAAAAAAACCGAGGCTAGAAAAAAAGGTTGGCAACCCTATGTAGCACTTCAAGGGGCAGTTTCAGGAGGATAGCCGTGCTGGTCTGCACTAGAACAGCCAGATTTGAGCCCAGTTAGGGTTGCCAGCTGTGGGTGGGGAAACACCTGGAGATTTTGGGAGGGGGGGTAAAGCCTAGGGAGGGCGGGGTTTGGGGAAGGGAGGGACTTCAGCAGGGTACAGTGCAATGAAGTCCACCCTCCAAAGCAGCCATTTTCTCCAGGTGAACTGGTCTCTATTGCCTGGAGATCAACTGTAATAGCAGGAGATCTCCAGACCCCACGTGGAGGTTAACATCTCTAAATCCGGTAGCACCTTAGAGCTTTTTCAGGGTACGAATTTTCGAGTCTCAAATGTCCCTTTGTCAGATACATCCAATGAATAGGGTTGTTCAAAAAAAAATATTCGGTAAATTTCGGGTTTGGTTTTATTGGGGTCCCCCTTTTTTGTTTTTGTAAAGCCATACCAGAAAATATTGGTATTCGGCTTATTTCTGGGTTTATCAAAAAATTCAGATTCATTATTAGTCTATCGGGATTATTTTCAAAGCTCCTGTGGGAGCATTTTTGGAGGTAGAGTCACCAAATTTGCAGCGTGGCTGCAAGGGACTCTCCTTAGATGGTCATCAAAGTTTGGTGAACTTTGGGACAGGGGTGCAATTTTATGGGACTGCAAAGGGGTCTGAACTGACCCTAGAAGCTAAAATGACTAAACTGAGGCTATTGTATTTTGGTCACGTCATGAGATGACAAGAGTCACTGGAAAAGACAGTCATGCTAGGAAAAGTTGAGGGCAGCAGGAAAAGAGGAAGACCCAACAAGAGGTGGATTGACTCAATAAAGGAAGCCACAGCCTTCAATTTGCAAGATCTGAGCAAGGCTGTCAAAGTTAGGACATTTTGAAGGACTTTCATTCATAGGGTCGCCATGAGTCGGAAGCGACTTGACGGCACTTAACACACACACACAAAGGGGTCACCCCCATCCTCCAGGCACTTGTGAGCCGAGCTGTCCATCAGTTTTCAGGTTCAGAAGTTCAGCACTACTGAGGACTGGCAGAATGAGACTATTGACAGGCTGGCGCCTCAAAATCTGGGGGCTCCCTTCGCATCTGGGGTGCATAGCATGAAGTCCATGCAAATTAGCTTCCAAACTGAGGGAAATGACTTAAACTGGTGACAAATGACATCCTGTGAACAGTCCTTTATTATGGCCATCATAAAACTGATTTCAAGAGATGGTCACAGTGCCCCATCATAGGGAAACGAAGCCTCTACTTGGGGAGACCTTTAGTTTGACAGCAGGTTTTCGGGGAGGGAGTGATATCGGAGCCAGCCGAAGTCATGACCAAGGCAGCTCTTGTGAAGCAGATTGCTCATCCGCATGGGTTTTCAGTCTTCTTCAAAAGCCCAATGAGCCGCTGAAGAAGTTGGCGTTTTTTAGTTGGAGAGTATATCCCTCCGGACGGGACTGGGTGAGCCCCATCTTTTAAAATGACCCTTCCAGACTAGTATGGTCAGACCAAGTTGGCTCCGATTACATGACCCCAACCACCAAAGGACAACCAGTTTTAAAAAAGGATAGCAACCCTAGTCATTCCAGTTTTTGGATGTCCGGTTAAGGGATACTCAACCCGTATTCTGTATCATGCATTTATTAAGGGCACAAAGATGATGCCCATGACATGGGTTCGGAGCACAACATAATTCAAGTGATTCCCATTATTATAACCTACAGCCAAGGCTCTGACATATTTCTTCCTCCTCTCTCCCTTTGCAGAGCTTGATCCCGTGGAGGCGGTTCCTGCGGTGGTAACCCTGCAAAATGGGCATTAAAACTACTCTGCCTGCTTATGAACTGGGCCTGTATGCTCTTGTGGTGTTGTGTGCCATCGTTTATAGCGGCCATGACATCTTTGAAACCTCTCGAGGTAACTAAATTAGAAGGGAGTGGGGCTTTGAGTGGGTCAGGACCAGGATCGAGACAGAGATCTCCCCCCCCCCTCAAAAAAAGCATAGTCTTACCAATGTAGTCTTCTGCAGAGAAAGCTCTCTAGATTTTACAGTGTTTTAAATAAGCAACAGTTTGGGCTGATTCTTTCAGAAAGTAGTGTTGTTGTGGAACGTCTGCTTTCAAGATATTCCCTTGTATTAGTCTAGTGTGTTAATCTGAAGTCTTTCCCTGAAGTCACATGTTCAAGTAGGCATTCCAGTTAGTTGAGAGTGCTTGCACAAACCTGCTGGAGTTGCTCCTTAGATTAGGGCGGTTTGAACTGGTCCTCATTCTTTTGGTCTCTGTTTTGGAATCCAGAAACATTACAAGTAGCCATTTTGCTTTGCAGTAGAACAGCTAGATTTGAGCCCAGTAGCACCCTAGAGTCCAACAAGATTTGGGGGGCGGGCGGTCTGAGCTTTCAAGAGTCAACGCTCCCTTCAAATCTGACTCTTAGCTGCTACTGGACTCGAATCGAGTTTGAGCTGAGTCCACCAGATGTCCACATCCCCCCTAGGGTTGCCAACCTCTAGGTACTAGCGTGAGATCTCCTGCTATTACAACTGATCTCCAGCTGACACAGGTCCATTCCCCTGGTGAAAATGGCCGCTTTGGCAGTTTGGACTCTATGGCATTGAAGTCCCTCCCCTCCCCAAACCCCACCCTCCTCAGGCTCTGCCCCCCAAAATCTCCCGCCAGTGGTGAAGAGGGACCTGGCAACCCTAGTCCCCCCAGGGATGATTTAGGGCTGCCACACTAATGTGGACGTTTCTTCCCTTGCTGGGCTCTGAGTTCAGGTTCTATTTGTTCCTGGGCTGAAACGAAGATTCCTTGGACTCTGATGATCATTTCAGGAGGGTAGCCGTTTTTGTCTGCAGTAGAAGAGCTAGAAGAGAGTTTTGAGTGTAGAAAAAGTATACCTGAAAATCTTGTTGATCTCTAAAGTGCTACTGGGCTCACATCTAGCTCTTGGACTCTCCTGGGTTCTGGGTCCCATCCATAGGCTTTCAGGCTGCTTAACAGTGTAGCCAGATTCTCTTAGCAATGTTTGTTTTAACCTCTCTTTTTTTTCTTTCAACCACCTGGCTCTCAGGCTCACCTAACACAGACTTGGATCCTGCATTAAATATCCGCTGATGGAAGGGATTCTCAGCAGGTGGACAGGATTCCCTCACTTCCTTTTTCCTGTTGCAGCCCAAAATGTTGCCTGGGGGGGGGGGGGGTTAGGAGGAGCCAGAAGTTTGTAGCAGGCAATGGTATCAATGAAAAGTCCCCCTTCCATTAATCAAAACTTCTGCAGGATCCAACCCAAATTCTGCCTTCTGTCAGTTTACTCACCCTGATGCTACTTCTTATGTGAACTCATAGGTAGATGACTCTTACATCTTTTCCCTGCTAACCATCTATGTTGTTTCCATGTTGTTGCCGAAGCTTCCTGAACGCGACACGCCTTCTTCTTTTTCAGAGAGCATGAACCGAAAGACCTTCCGAGAGAACGTAAGACCAGGATGGCATTACTTTGGCAGGAAGATGGTGAGTAAGACGAAGGCCCGCCACTCTTTTGGCAGATCATTTTAAGGGCACAGATAATGCTAAAACTTAGAAATATACACTGCTTCACTTATTCAGACTTGATGACATCTTTATGACTGGGATACCTTGATCAGTGCAACATAGTAGGTAAGATAGGTGGAGTATACTATATATATATCTATATATAGAGAGAGATTTATATATAGATATAGCATATTTTAATTCTTGATTTTTATATATACTCTTATATGATGATTTTATCTTAAATATTTTTTACATATATACTTTTTAGGCAAGAAATTGAACATCTCCCCATTCAAGAGGGGTTTTATAAAAGAAATTAAAATTTTACATTTATTGAAGCCTAAATTTGAAAAGGAACACAGATAGAGCTAGCCATGAAACGAATATTTGCAAAATTTCAACTTTTGCGAATATTTCTTCTTGCCTGCTGAGTTTTCAGGAGGGAGGCAAACCCAGGAGGTGAGGATTTGGGCAACTGCAATTCTCAGGTCATGTCGAATGCTAGGGACGCTCCATCAAATGCAAGCGGATACAGATGCATGCCATTAATTCCACTGCAAATTAGAGGTGCCACGAATTTTGTAGCAAATGTGTTCGTGGGGGAAATCCTGTATTCGACAGCCTCGAATACAGGATCTTTCCCCTTCATTTACATTGGGATTGAGCAGCTGACCAGCGGCCCAGTAGCTGTGGAGGTGGAATCTGCCCTTCTGCCTTGCGGCGTTTTTTTCATCTGCAAAACAAGTGAAATCCGCTCCTGCCCAGGGTCATGGATGATCAGGTCTGTTAATTAAATGAAAGAGGGGCCATGACTCCCAACAGTTTGGGCAGAAATCTGCAGGCCCGAACTGTCGATGATGTGAACTTAGCACCAAATGGTTAAAAAAGAAACTTCAGAAACACAGGGTTTATTTATTATCGCTGGCTGACTGGTTTGTTCATTCAATATTTAAATGATTAGCTGAATGCAATGAAAGCAGCCATTTTCTCCAGGGTCACCGTCCTCCGGGTGAGGGCTAGAGATCTCCCGGAATGACAACTGATCTCCAGACTACATAGATCGCTTGTTTATTTGTTTGTTTAAAACATTTATTCCTCTTCCCCTAAAGAAAATGCTTTAAGAGGGGAGTGGACATATTCATGGAGGAAAGGGGTATTCATGGCTATTAGTTAGAATGGATACTAGTCAGGCTGCATACCTATTCTCTCTAGTATCAGAGGAGCATGCCTATTATCTTAGGTGCCGTGGAACATAGGCAGGATGGTGCTGCTGCAGTCGTCTTGTTTGTGGCTTCCTAGAGACACCTGGTTGGCCACTGTGTGAACAGACTGCTGGACTTGATGGGCCTTGGTCCGATCCAGCAGGGCCTTTCTTATGTTCTTAAAATGGCTGCTGTGGAAGGTGGGCTGCATGGGAATGGGGGTCCTTCCTACTGGGGTCCTTCCCTTCCCTAAACCCTATCCTCTCAGGCTCTCCCCGCCCCAATCTCCAGGTATTTCTGAACCTGGACGTGGCAACCCCATCTCTATAGTCTGGAGATCTGTTGTAATTCTGGGAAATCTCCAGGCTTCACCCAGAGTTTAGCAACCCTAGTCTGAAGCCATCTTCTGGACCAAAGAGATTTTTATATGTTTGCTCATATTGTGGTGAGCAATAAATCAAACCTTCCATAAGACGTGGTTCTTTTCTGACAGGACACAGCTGATTTCGAATGGGCCATGTGGTTCACTTCATTCAGGAACTTCATCATATTCGCCCTGTCGGGTCACGTCCTCTTTGCCAAGATCTGCTCCATGACAGCTCCTCAGGTAAGCCGCTTCACCTTAGTGGCAGACGGGCCTCAACCAGAAGCACTGAGCAGGTGCACAGCACCCCCTGCTGACTGATTTAAAAAATATAAAGAGTTATATCTCAAAATGTTGCATAATAGCTACATATGAAGTATACATGAATCATACCATTTATGACATCGAAACAGCAGGATTAAAAAAAATATATGAGAGGACATGGGAAGAAGATGATAAAAGTGCAAACTGAGGGCCTAAATATATATTACATTTTCTCTAGTCCTCCCTGGGTCTGTATGCAATTAAATGTTGGATTGAGATCATGGTTTATGAGGAGAGGGGGCCTTAAGAAGAAGTCCGCTGCCCCCTTTCAGCTGGCCTGCTTCCACCCCGCCAACCATCTGAGCCAGCGTGGTGTAGTAGTTAAGAGCAGTGGACTCTAATGTGGGGAACCGGGTTGGTTTCCCCACCCCTACACATGAAGCCAGCTGGGTGACCTTGGGATAGTCACCGAACTTTCTCAGCCCCACCTACCTTGCAAAGTGCCTGCTGTGGGGATGGGAAGGCAAGGCAATTGTAAGCTGGTTTGATTCTTCCTTAAGCGGTAGCGGAAGTCGGCATATAAAAACCAACTCTTCTTCTCTTCTTCTTAATTGGTGGGCAATTTCAAGCCATTACCAGGTATCTGGCAACCCTACTTCCAACTCTTAAATAAATAAATCTCTGCCCACTCTCTCCACCCCTGGCATAATTTTACAAACCCCGATCGTGTCCCGTCCCCCTACAAAGTGGTCTTCTCTCTAAACTAGAAATGAAGCTTTTCTTCTTTAATTAGTCCTCTTGTCAAAGAATGGAATGCCTCGTGGGTTTATTGGTAGAGGCGTGCGGATTAATAAAATGTCCCTTTGTGTCCTCACAGCACCGGTCCGTGGTTTACATGGCGTATGGAGTACTGGCTGTGTTGGGCACGATGGGAGGCACCTACCTGATGATCGTCCTTTCTCACTGTCTGGTGCTGTACACCGTTGCCCTGGCTAAACAGAAGTGGTTGTGCTTCGTCGCAGGGCTCTGTAGCCTGGCCTCCTTCAAGGTGGAGCCGTTCAGCACTTGGCAGGTATGCGTATAGCAGCCTGTACATCCCGAGCCAGCGTGGTGTAGTGGTTAAGAGCGGTGGTTTGGAGCGGTGGACTTTAATCTGGAGAACCGGGTTTGATTCCCCACTTCTCCACATGAGCGGTGGACACTATAATCTGGTGAGCCGGGTTGGTTTCCCCACTCCTCCACATGAAGCCTGCTGGGTGACCTTGGGCTAGTCACAGCTCTCTTAGAGCTCTCTCAGCCCCACCTACCTCACAGGATGTCTGTTGCGGGGAGAGGAAGGGAAGGTGATTGTAAGCCGGTTTGATTCTCCCTTAAGTGGTAGAGAAAGTCGGCATATAAAAAACAACTCCTCCTCCTCCTCCTTCTCTACCTCCTCCTCTGTACAGGGCTAAACCAGGTGTTTATTTTCTTTTATTTACTTCATATATACCAGGGGTGTCAAACATAAGGCCCACAGGCCGGATCCAATCCCTTGAGAGCTCTTATACGGCTTGCGAGCCAGCCGAGCCAGCCCCCCCCCCCCACTCTCGATGTGGGCTAGCGAGGCATGGGACTGCCCGACCAAGTGACATTTATGTCATATCCAGCCCTCGTAACAATTGAGTTTGAAACCCCTGATTTATACCCTGGGAGGTAGGTTAGACTGCGAATGTGTGACTGGCCCGAGCTCACCACAGCAAGCTTCCACAGCAGATAAGAGATGCTCTAGAACGGCCAAGCTGCAGGTAAAAATTCATCAGGTTGAGTCTTCCTAAACATGCATCCTTTCTACCCATCGTCCAAGGAGCACAGAGAGCAAAGTTGGTTGTTGGGTGCCAAATGATCAGGTTTTATTCTGGGTTGGGATGGTATTTTATGAATTGTAATTTAATGTTTTGTAAGTATTTTTATCTCTATTTATAGGTGGTTTTATTGAATGTTGTGAGCTGCCCTGAGCCCTGTGACCTAGGGGAGGGGCGGGTACCAGTCTAAAATAAATAAAATAAAAAATAAAGTTGTCCACTCCATCTAGCAGACTTCAGACACAGCTGAGGTCGGATCCAGAAGAGTGGGAACGCGTAGTAAAAAATCAGGCATTTGCAAGGTAAATGGCGCAGGAGGAGGATCCATGTTTAAACAGTAAAGTTTAAATCAGGAATATTTGAAGGAAACCCTCTCCAGGGCAGCTGAAGAGGTGTCCTTAGCCGCAGACAAGGATCTGAAACAAACTCTTTTCCTCAGTATACGTGGTAACTATTCTCTTTTGTCTAGAATGGGTTTGTAACAGGAACTTTTGATCTTCAAGATGTCCTCTTTTACGGAGGAACCGGCTTCAGCATTATGCGCTGCATGAGCTTTGCGCTGGAGAACTGTGACAGGAAAGAAGGGAACTTCTCCATCTTTGCCCTGCTGAAATACAATTTCTACCTCCCCTTCTTCTTCTTCGGACCTGTCATGACCTTTGACCGATTCCATGACCAGGTGGGTGCATGCCTCTGTTGACAAGCATGGGAAGTGATAGAAATGTATTATCTTTGGTGTTTGAACACATGAAGCTGCCTTCTACTGAATCAGACCCTTGGTCCCTCAAAGTCAGGGACTTTGTCTACTCAAACCAGTAGCGGCTCTCCAGGGTTTCAGGCAGAGGTCTTTCACATCACCTACTTGCCTGGTCCCTTTAACTGGAGAGGCTGGAGATTGAACCTGGGACCTTCTGCATGCCAAGCAGAGGCTCTACCACTGAGCCACAGCCCCTCTCCATGGCTCTCCAGGGTCTCAGGCAGAGGTCTTTCACATCACCTACCTGCCTGGTCCCTTTTACTGGAGATGCCCGGGATTGAACCTGGGACCTTCTGCAAGCCAAGCAGGTGCTCTACTAACTGAGCCACAGCCCCTCCCCTAAGTTCTCCAGGGTCTCAGGCAAAGGTCTTTCACATCACCTACTTGCCTAACTGGAGGTGCCGGGGATTGAACCTGGGACCTTCTACATGCCAAACATGCTCTGCCATTGAGCCACAGCCCCTCCCAGTTGGGGCAGGGAATCCCCTGCCTCCAGCTTCCACTGCTGCTGCCACTCCAAGTAGTGGCAAAAGAAGGGGGCAAGGCAGTGTCGCTTGCACCTGTACATCATTTCTGTGGAAAACCCGGAAGCGACAGAGGGTAGCTCTAGGAATCACCGGACACTCTATGGTTTTACCATAGACTTTCCTGCAATTCCTAGAGCTACCCCATGTCACTTCTGGGTTTTCACAGGAAGTGACATAGTGGTGCATGCGATGTTGCAGGCCCCGTATGTCCCCGCCCTCAAACCACTCACTGGCTGCCAGGCACAGCCTATTGCATTTCTGCCTGGCATGCTGCAGTTAAAGGTACAGGTACGATTGCCAACCTCTACATGGTGGCTGGAGATCTGCTATTACAACTGATCTCCAGGTGACAGAAATCAGTCACCCCTGGAGAAAATGACCTCTTGACAACTGACTGTATGACATTGAAGTCCCTCCCCACTCTAAACCCCGCCCTCCTCAGGCTCCACCCCAGAAATCTCCAGGTATTTCCCAATCCAGAGCTGGCAACCCTAGGTACAGGGGCTCCCCTACCAGATTTTTTTTAAGTTGGCATTTTTAATTAGTATTCCCTTTAGAGTTCACAGTTGTTAAACAGATTTTTTTCTAAGATGAACTTGTAGACTAATTCAGATTATCTAGTTTGTATAATGTTTAGAACACCACAAATAAGATATTAGAAATGAGTGAAAATCAAAGTATTTAGAAATGATTAACATAATGGGCTGAAAAGAATTAAATATAGAAACGACAGGAGAAATATAGAGGATTATATATTTAACGTACTGTCTCTTCAAAAAATATAAAATGTAAAGTTGTAACCTGGATTTTTCAAAGATCGCGCAGAGGATGGTAGTAGGGTTGCCAGGTCCCTCTTCGCCACCAGCAGAAGGTTTTTGGGGGAGAGCCTGAGGAGGACGGGGCTTGGGGAGGGGAGGGACTTCAATGCCATAGAGTCCAAAGCGGCCATTCTAGGTGAACTGATCTCTGTTGGCTGGAGATCAGTTGTAATAGCAGGAGATCTCCAGCTAGTACCTGGAGGTTGGCAACCCTATAAACAGCCCCCCCATTCTTCAATGACTCAGCTCTGCCATTATAGTATTTGGCAGAACGGCCGTGTTTTGCACGCAGCATTTCAACGACAACACCCTATAGGTGAGGCCCTGTTTCCAGGGGGACAAAAAATAAACTTGAAGAGCTTGCCAAACACAGAAGCCTTCTAGTCCAAATGGGATTTTAATCCAGCTAGGCTCAGCTGTTCCCTTTTGCTAGTGCTGGGCCATTGACTTTCTGGCTGGCTGCCGTACCCCATTTACCCCAGAGAAATCCTCTTCAGAACCACTCAGCAATAAACCATGCTATGGATGGTGGTCTTTGCTTAGGAAGTAACACAGATTCTGAGAGGTGGGGAAATCTAGGGGACAGCTTGGTGTGGGGAGAGAGAGGCTTAACCGCATCTCTGTTTCCAAAGCTCTCCATAAGCAGTATTACAGAGGACGCCTCACCCTACTCTGGGTGGTAAGCGTCAGTCGTGCCCTTCTCACCGCAATTCAAGGTGTTGTTTTGACATGTAAAGCCTTGGGGTTGCTAACTGGTGGGGTTGCCAACCTCCAGGTATTAGCTGGAGATCTCCTGAGCCTGAGGAGGGCGGGGTTTGGGGAGGGGAAGAGAGGGGAGGGACTTCAATTGGGGAGGGGAGAGTCCAATTGCCAAAGTGGCCATTTTCTCCAGGGGAACTGATCTCTATTGCCTGGAGATCAGCTGTAATAGCAGGAGATCTCCAGCTAGTACCTGGAGGTTGGCAACCTTACCATGCCTCTTCCCCATCCTTTTCTTGGCAACAGGTACACATCAGCGACCTGCAGCGTAAACAGAATGAGATGTGGTACATCCGACTCCATGCGCTCGTCCACCTTGCGGCCATCGCGGCTGTGGACGTCTTTTTCCATTATTTCTATATCCTGACCATTCCTTCGGACATGAAGTTTGTGAACCGCCTCTCAGACTGGGCGTTGGGTAAGCAATTTTCTCTGGACACGGGCATGCTTGATTTGTTTCCTGGGGGGCCTCTCCCGGAGGTTTTATTTACTCTGAGATTGCTTTCATAAGAGAAGCTTGCGCACAGTTCAAGCCATTCACTCTGGAGAACGACTTGCAGTCCTATATATCTGAACAATGGGCAGTGTTTGGTGGAGAGGCTAGGGCTGCCAACTTCCAGGTGGTGGCTGGAGATCTCCTGCTATGACAACTGCTCTCCAGGTGACAGAGATCAGTTCCTGTTACCTCTCAGTAGGACAGAAGAACCTATGGGTCTGGAACCCTTTGGGGTGGGATTTGAAACTGTGTTGGAAGAACTGAGGAAGAATTGGGCTGTGTGCCTTGAAACGATCGTTTTCTCCTTCAATTAACCAACTGCTGCAAAGAAAAGAAGTACATCTTTAAGGACATTTCAATTGACTTTATTTCAATTCTTACCTTACATAGGAATTGTTGTGAATTTGGTTTTTGGGCAAACTTTATATGAAAAAGAAATAAATACATATGCTTTTGGGGAATATATATTGTTGGTGGGTATATTACCACGTACTGTAAATATATAGCCAGAATATTTTGGCATTGCTCACAGCTATTCCTATACTGAATTTCTCATCTTATGATAAATGTATAGAGGTGTCTGATTTGTTTTCCAACTTCTAGGTGGTGGCTGGAGATCTCCTGCTATGACAACTGCTCTCCAGGTGACAGAGATCAGTTCCCCTGGAGAAAATGGCTGCTGGGGCAATTGGAATCTATGGCATTGAAATCCCGCCCCTCTCCAAACCCCACCCTTCTCAGGCTCCACCCCCAGAATATCCAGGTGTTTCCCAACCCAGAGCTGGCAACCCTATGAGAGGCCCATAGGAGTGCTAATCCTGGCATGGGAAATTCCTACAGATTTGAGGTCTATTCCTGTGGAGGGGGGAACTTGGGGGGGGGATTTCACCTAGAATCCATAGTATTCCATAGAATTTGCTCCTCTGAAGCTGCCATTTTCTCTAGAGGAACTGATCTCAGTCATCTAGAGATCAATTATAATTCTGGGAGATCTCACGTGAAGCTGCCTTATACTGAATCAGGTGATGGGTCCATCCAAGTCAGTACTGTCTACTCAGACTGGCAGTTGCTGTCCAGGGTCTCAGGCAGAGGTCTTTCACATCACCTACTTGCCCAGTCCCTTTAACTGGAGATGCCAAGGACTGAACCTGGGACCTTCTGCATGCCAAGCAGATGCTCTACCACTGAGCCACAGCCCTTCACATCAAGCTGCCTCCTATTCAATCAGACCCTCAGTCCATCAATGTCAGTATTTTCTACTCAGACTGGCAGCGGCTCTCCAGGATCTCAAGGAGAGGTCTTTCACATCACCTCCTGCCTGGTCCTTTTTAACTGGAGAGGCTGGGGATTGAACGTCTGTAGTCTGGAGAACAGTTGTGATTCTGGGAGATCTCCAGCCCCCACGTGAAGATTGGCAACCCTTGTTCCATCATGGCTGCTACCAGAAGAGATGGAAATGTTAGAAAGCAGTTAATGCCAAGCTTTCCTTCAAGCCAGTAAAGGACAGGTGTCCCTCAAAGGCTGGTGCCTCAGGCAATTGCGTAGGTATGCCTAAAGGTGGAGCCGAACCTGCTTGCCCCTGTCTCTTAGGAACCTAACCTGGATTGACATTATAAATAAGATATTACGAATAAGAGACAGTTAAATAATATAGAAATTTGATGTGGAAACGATGAATTGGTGAGATTTTTTTCTAAGATGAACTTGTAGACTAATTCAGATTATCTAGTTTGTATAATGTTTAGAACACCACAAATAAGATATTAGAAATGAGTGAAAGTCAAAGTATTTAGAAATGATTAACATAATGGGCTGAAAAGAATTAAATATAGAAACGACAGGAGAAATATAGAGGATTATATATTTAACGTACTGTCTCTTCAAAAAATATAAAATGTAAAGTTGTAACCTGGATTTTTCAAAGATCGCGCAGAGGGTGGTAGTAGGGTTGCCAGGTCCCTCTTCGCCACTGGCAGGAGGTTTTTGGGGCGGATGCTGAGGAAGGCGGGGTTTGGGGAAGGGAGGGACTTCAATGCCATAGGGTCCAATTGCCAAAGCGGCCATTTTCTCCTGGTGAACTGATCTCTATCAGCTGGAGATGTTGTAATAGCAGGAGATCTCAGCTAGTACCTGGGGGTTCAACCCAAATCACACAGAAACTCAATTATATAATAAACCAATTCTGTAATCCAAAATACAATTCTTCCACATAGTCAACATACATTCACTGGAAAATACATTCATGTCCTAGAGTATCACACAAAAATATGTTTACGAAGGTGAGTATACATAGAGGTAAGTCCATATACGGTCAACCCAACTTTCTAATAATACAATCTTGTCTTATTACAGGAACGAAATTCCTTGATTAATCAACAGATGTCAGGTTGAATGTATGTTGACTATATGGAAGAATTGTATTTTGGATTATAGAATTGACTTATTTATATAATTGTGTTTCTGTGTGATTTGGGTTGAACTGTTAGGTACACAGAAGTATCTATTTTGATAGCACCTGGGGGTTGGCAACCCTAGGTGGCAGTTAGATATTTAGTCAAGCATGTGAGTGTAATTGTATGCCTAGTAGCAATCTTAGCATGCTAGATTAATTTTATGTCCGGTAGCAACCTCAGTTTGGCTTAGTATATCTATTTGTCTTTCCAATTTTTGTACTCTTTTTGTATTTTGCTTGTAATTTTGTATGTTCTGAATTATAATATATTTTCCGTATAGTTTTTAAATATTTATTACTATGTATTAAAATAAACATATAAAACCAAACAAAAAAAAGCAAACCCCTGGATTGACACATCTCCTAAAACAAAGCCTTTGCTTTCCTGCCCGCCTCCCTCCTTTCCCATCCGACAGCCGGCCTGGCCTACTCCAACCTGGTGTACGACTGGGTGAAAGCGGCCGTGATGTTCGGGGTGGTCAACACCATCGCTCGGCTGGATCACCTGGACCCCCCTCAGCCTCCCAAATGCATCACCATGCTCTACGTCTTTGCGGAAACGTGAGTGCCCGCCCCAAACGCTGACGGGCTGCAAGTAGGGTTGCCAACCTCCAGGTAGTACATATATATAAAGAGAAAAAATATCGCTAAACACCTGAATTTAATGAATTATATAATTTTCCAAAAAGGTGATTTATAATTTTAAATATCAATTTATTCGATACCGACTAATGAAAAAAAAACTTACGATAATAGTTTTTAGTTAATGTTCATCTTTGTCTTGCAGGCATTTTGACAGAGGAATTAACGACTGGCTATGCAAGTAAGGATGCCCTTCAATCATAGAATCACAGAGTTGGAAGGGACCACCAGGGTCATCTAGTCCAACCCCCTGCACAATGCAGGCAATTTACAACTACCCTCCCCCACAACCCCAGTGACCCCCACTACATGCCCAGAAGATGGCCAAGATGCCCTCCCTCTCATGAGCTGCCTAAGGTCAAAGAATCAGCATTGCTGTCAGATGGCCATCTAACCTCTTCTTAAAAACCTCCAGGGAAGGAGAGCTCACCGCCTCCCAAGGAATGTTGCTTCCATTTTCTTGGAGTCTCTGGGAGATGTCTAGGTCTTGGAACAAAGCACTGCTTGTGAGAAGGGAAACGTTATACGTTATTGGGCCTGGACAGTGTCTTATAGTGCCAGGCCACGCCAGTGGGAGACCAGGTAGGGCAAGGAATATGGAGCGGGGTTGCTGTTATTGATGTTGTGACATCACTTCCAGAAAAACACAGAAGTGGCATCATGCCTTTCTAGGAATTGCCAGAAACTCTATGGGAAAAACCACTGAGTTCCCAGCAATTCCCAGAATGTCATGATGTCACCAATGGCCATTTTTTTAAATGGCCACTGGAGTGACTCCATTCTTGGAGTCCACTATAGTGTGGTGACTCCACTGTTTTTTACAACTGTGGGAAAACATCCCCATGCTTCACCCAAAAATGTATTTTGTGAGCATCATTATAGAACACATGAAAATCTTCATTTTGTGAGTGTTCAGTGGGATGCTTGCAAAACTCAAGTGCATGGAAGTGTATATGCACAACCACATATATACAAACACAAGTCCTTTCCCCACCTCTCCCCCACCCCAAGCCACAAATGGAACCTTTCTGAAGAGCTGTTGTGGGGATAGTTCTTGTCAACGCCACTTTCTTCTCTTAGGATCTCTGAGAGATTTCCAGCTGAGGCTGGCCTTTCCTGTAAATTACTTGTTCCTATCATGATTTCTTGCCATGTTTGATGGGAATCGTAGTTTTCATGGCCTGCTGATTTGAATCAGGAGTCCTGGATAACTACGATTACCATCAACCCAAGAGAACCAATAAATTCTGAGCATGCATCAACAGGGGTCATCTGCCTCCAAATGATGATAAATGACACCAATGGCACAGATGCAAATACGATCAAAATATTTCTTGTCTGAAATTAAGAACGAGTCAGCAGTTTGAAAACATGGGGTGCTCAATTCAAGAGAAAACAGGAACAACGAATGGGATCAGTTTGATTTTTGAGCATCTTGCTTGCGAGGATCGCAGCCTCTCTGCTTTCCTTTGCTTTTGTGTGGCTCCCAGGTATGTCTATGATTACATTGGCGGGAACCACGACAACATCCCGAAGGAGCTGCTAGCGACCATCTCCACCTTTGCCGTCACCACCCTGTGGCTGGGTCCCTGTGAGATTGTTTACATCTGGTCCGTCTGCAACTGCTTTGGCCTCAATTTCGAGCTCTGGGTACAGAAGTTCTTTCAGCGGGAGACGTTTGCTGAGATAGAGGTGAGATGTGGGTCCACGATACACTTTCACCCTTACGGGATCTTCCCGGCTTCACCAATGGTTCCATTCAGCAACAACTCTCACCGGGTGTAGCGTGGTTCAGAGCGGTGGTTTAGGGCGGTGGACTCTGATCTGGAGAACCAGGTTCGATTCCCCACTCCTCCACATGAGCGGCGGAGGATAATCTGGTGGACCGGGTTGGCTTCCCCGCTCCTCCACATGAAGCCAGCTGGGTGACCTTGGGCTAGTCACAGCTCTCTTGGCCCACCTACCTCAAAGGGTGTCTGTTGTGGGGGGGGGGAGGGAAGGTGATTGTAAGCCGGTTTGATTCTTCCTTAAGTGGTAGAGAAAGTCGGCATATAACAACCAACTCTTCTTCTTCTACATAACATGATGCTGGATCAGTAGGGTTGCCAACCTCCAGGTACTGGCAAAGATCCAAACAGCACTCACAAAGTACTAGAAATAAGATATTAATTTATAAAGGTGCAAATAAGTGCAAAAAGTGAGCATATATACAAAATGAAATACAATAAGATACACATACAAAATTTCAATATCAATCCAGCATAATATAAAATTCAGTAGAAAATATGGATGTCCTGTAAGTCAGGTAAGTCAATATGTACTGTCCGTAATAGACTTTTTTTGTGTGCTTATTGGCAGCTGGAAGGCTGCCAATACGTTTTGGAGACCTATGTAGAAGTCCTTCTGGTCCCGTTTGAAATTATATTTATTCCAAGAACTTCTTTGGATACATGTAGCTGATGAAGCCATATGCGAAACGTGATCTTGATCTAGACGACACGTCCCTGACATCTTCCTATTGTGGCTTTTGCCTCAGACATCTGCCTTCCAGCTGCCAATAAGCACCAAAAAAAAAGTCTATTACGGACAGTACATATTGACTTACCTGACTTACAGGACATCCATATTTTCTACCGAATTTTATATTATGCTGGATTGATATTGAAATTTTGTATGTGTATCTTATTGTATTTCATTTTGTATATGTGCTCACTTTTTGCACTTATTTGCACCTTTATAAATTAATATCTTATTTCTAGCACTTTGTGAGTGCTGTTTGGATCTTTGCCATTATCCGTACAGCACTGAGCCTTTATTTTCCCCAACCTCCAGGTACTAGCTGGAGATCTCCTGCTATTACAACTGATCTCCAGCCGATAGAGATCAGTTCCCCTGGAGAGAATGGCCGCTTGGGCAATTGGACTCTATGGCATTGAAGTCCCTCCCCTCCCCAAACTCCTCCCTCCTCAGGCTCCGCCCCTAAAACCTCCCACCAGTGGTGAAGCGGGACCTGGCAACCCTATGGATCCGGCAATCTCTCTCAGAACCCTATGAAGAATTAAACCCCCCCCCCCCCGCTCTCCCCACATGCCATGACAGTTGGCAAGTTACCCTGGCAACTGGCGGGGGCAGAGGAGACTTACTGGGGGCAGAGAAGGCCCACGCCAGCCTCTCAGCGTGATTGTTGGCTGGCGATGTGGGTACACGCTGGTATTTGGGCAAAAACTATACGGTAGAAGCCATTTTTAAAAAATATATATTTTTTTTTATTTTCATCATTTAATATATCAACATAGGAACAGCATCCAATACTAAATAATAATAATAAAAATTTAAAAAAACTAATATCACTAATTTAACAGTAAAATGACTTCCCCCTCTCCCTCTTCCACCTAAAAATAAATTGTATAAATATTGTCGAAGGCTTTTGTCGCGGTTCGGGCCGTTAAGTGCCTACACTCTTAGAATGTACCATTTACTGAGAAATGGAGTTATCTTATTCAGCGAGACACCACTAGACCGGAATCAACGGTTCCTAGAAACTTGTTATTGCTTCTAGGACATCTCTTGAACACGCCAATAAATTTATAATAATGGACAAGAGTAGAAGTATATATAAAAAACACATTTATTTACATTATACAATATATGCTTTTTGGTTGCAAAGCCTTAAAATATCATATAAGGATAGACATCATTAGTCTTAAACATGTTTATGTAGCAAGTAATCATTCACATTCTCTATGCCTCCATAAAGGAGTATCTTAGTCAGAATATACTCATAAAGTATCCTTAGTGCAATGCACCTTCATTCAGAATATAAGGTTACAGAAATCCTGCCAAAATATGGTTAATTCTTTAGAGAAAGATTTGGTTAGAAACATCCTAACTTAAATCATTCAAAACATCATAACATTTCTGTACAGAAGACACACTATACCTTGCTGTGTCATCTGTGTATGTGCATTGTGCATATCTCACAGAGTACAGAGAGTCTCCTTTCCTTTCTCTGGTCTCTTGCTCTGAGGAGGTTCAGAAGTCCCTCTGTTAAGTAGAGGACGTTCTGACACAATCTCAGAGGTCTAGCTATTATCCCTGTATTCAGGATGCTTCTTAGCATTGGTAAGCCAAATAGGCTTAGTTTGTAAGAATCCATAAATACAATGGACTCTCAGTGTTCCATTACATGGAAAGATCACTGCACTTAGATTCCTATTCAAAGAATAGGAATTCTAAGGGTCTCTATCCTCTTCTAGGAATAGAGCAGTCTCACAAGAAGACTGTAAGTAAGATATGTTGAAATATCCAGATCTTGATATTTCAAGATATCTGAGAACTTCTGTCCACGCAAGGATCAGAGTCTCAATGTTTTACATCTCAAGCCTTTTGAGATGGAGGTGCTATGCCAGACAGCTGCAGTCTGCCAGCCATAGAACTCTAAAATGCAAGCTGTACTGTGGCTCTATTTATACTGTTTCTAGACCCATTAAGAGTGAAGATTGTTCCTTTCCCCTCAGGAACTTTTCTTCCTTAGCCCTTGAAAGGATAATTTTATTTCCCTTTCGTATCCAAAATCAGGAGCTTTAGTGGTTTCTTTTCCTGTCTTCTGATATCTTATTGCCCAAATATGGACATCCTTTCCTTTCAGTCCTCTGTGCCTAAAGTATAAATCCTTATTTCTGAGTTACATGATCAAGTTACATATTTAATTTCTATACCATCCTCTTCGTTAGGACTATACGCATTAAATGAAACTACTTAGAAACCTGTAGCACAACGTTTAACTATATAACTCATGAAACACAATTATAGCTGACATTGTCACTTTACAAACTGTTTTGTTTACATTAGTTTAGCAGGTTTGCATTCTGCTGCATTCTCTGCTGCATTTACAGTAGAGCAAGGAAGCATATTATTCTTATGTTGAGAGAACTACTTTTTAAGCACACTGCCAACTATTAATGCACTCTTAGTAGATTAAGATTCTGACATCTGGCAGCTAAGTCAGAAAGATGATTTTTACGCTGCCCCTTCAAGGGCAAGCCAGAGTAACTTTAGTAGTTAGCTTTGATTAGAGCTAACCTTGAGTTGCCTGTCAGCATGACACAGAGTTGCCTGTCAGCATGACACAGACTTTCATTATACATTACACAAACCTCTGTATGTGTATGATGTGTTTAAGCCCTATATGGAATTAATTCTGCACATGTTCATAAGATACCATGATCATGTCAGAGACTGCTACACTTTCACGGTCAGAGTTCATTTTAGTTCTTGTGGGTTATCTGGGCTGTGTGACCGGGGTCTTGGTATTTTCTTTCCTGACGTTTCGCCCGCAGCTGTGGCGGGCATCTTCAGAGGAGTAACACTGAAGGACAGTGTCTCTCAGTGTCAAGTGTGTAGGAAGAGTAATATATAGTCAGAAAGGGGTTGGGTTTGAGCTGAATCATTGTCCTGCAAAAAGTATCAAAGGTAATTATTGTCCTGTAAGTATCAAGATAATGTGCTAATGAGGGTGTGGTATGTTAATATGGAACCATTGTATCCTGAAGTGATCTGTTAATGTGTGAATCCAAAGCTAATCTGCATGGCTATTGTGGACTATAGTCATTAGCACATTATCTTGATACTTACAGGACAATGATTGCCTTTGATACTTTTTGCAGGACAATGATTCAGCTCAAACCCAACCCCTTTCTGACTATATATTACTCTTCCTACACACTTGACACTGAGAGACACTGTCCTTCAGTGTTACTCCTCTGAAGATGCCTGCCACAGCTGCTGGCGAAACGTCAGGAAAGAAAATACCAAGACCACGGTCACACAGCCCGGACAACCTACAAGAACCAAATTGTATAAACCTTTGCTAATGGAGCTAATCCCGATATTATTTTAACCTGTTCTTATCCTATCCAACATTATTAAATCAATACCTAATATAAAATTTATACAAAGTGTAGATAAGGGATTAGATCAAAGAATATCCTTTAAATGATCCCATTGAAAATTGATTTTCAAGGTAAGTTCTCCAAGCCTCCCATTCTCCCCAAAATTGTACATTATCATTCTGGTTTATCAAAGCTGTAAGCTTCACCATCTCGGTCAATTCCAGCATCTAGAAGCCATTTTTTTACCATATGCCCAAATACTAGATGTCACCAGCAACATGATGATGTGCCGGACGTTACATCAGCACGTTGCCTGCGACAACGCTGAGACACTGGTGTGGGCCACCCCCACTGCCGGTAAGTCCCTCTGCTGGCCAGCTGACCGACAGTGGGCGTGGGGCGTGGGTTGGGAGATCCCCCCCCCACCACACTCCCAGCAGGGAGATAGAAACCCTATGTGCCACTGTTCCAGTCTAAATCTCCCACGTGACTTTCAGACGGTAACCATGTCGGTCTGCAGTAGAAGAGCTAGATTTGAATCCAGGAACACCTTAGAGACCAACAAGATTTGGGGTGGGGAGGGTAGAAGCTTTCGAGAGACCATGTTTCCTTCTTCGGGTTCTGACAAAGGGAGCGCTGAGTCTTGAAAGCTTACGCCGCTATTCTAACTCGTAGCCATGGATAGCCCTCTCCTCCATGAACATGTCCACTCCCCTCTTAAAGCCTTCCAAGTTGGTAGCCATCACCACATAAGAACATAACAAAAGCCCTACTGGATCAGACCCAGGCCCATCAAGTCCAGCAGTCTGTTCACAAAGAGGCCAACCAGGTGCCTCTAGGAAGCCCCCAAACAAGACGACTGCAGCAGCACCATCCTGCCTGTGCTCCTCTGATCCTGGAGAGAATAGGCATGCATCATGACCAGTATCCATAAGAAAATCCCTACTGGATCATACCAAGGACCATCAAGTCCAGCAGTCTGTTCACATAGTGGCCAACCAGGTGCCTCTAAGGAAGCCCACAAACAAGACCACTGCAGCAGCACCATCCTGCCTGTGTCCCACAGTGTAATGCCTTATTAACTTCATTTATGGGGAAAACATATATTCTTTCACATGTATGCATATTCACAAGCTAACATAAGATGCCATGCTCATATATAAGAGCTTAGGCATCAGACACATATATTCTGATACATATGTAAAGACACTATGCATGATGGGTAAAGTAGAAATCTTTGGTCAAGAGATTCACTAGTGTGAGGCCTGGGTCAGGCTGACCCAGCACCACTTCTAGTCAAGTGCTGGTGAGATCTTTCTCTATCTCTCTCCTGGTACAGCCAGGCTCCCTAACAAGACTTAAACCTTGATGTAAGAGATCAGAACTGTCAGCCAAGAATGTTAGTTTTCGGTTCCGCCTGAGGATCAGATGGCCAAGCTAAGTCAACGCCTTCAGGCCACTCCATAGGATATGTTAATTGTTCTGTATACGAATCTAGTTTGCATTGGCTCTAATATTCTACGTAATAGTAGTGCTGTCTGTCTTAATGACTATAAAACCTAATGTCTCCCTTTGTTTGGTGTGGAAGATCTCTGACATTTTAAGAGAGCTTCCTCCGCGTGCGCTCTGCTCTTTTATTGGCCAATAAAAGACTTGTTTGATTGTTAACCTCTCCTTGAATTACTTAACTGAGTGCTAAAAGTAATTAGGGCTTTACAACAGCACCTCATAGAATAGGAATGCTCCTCTGATGCTGGAGAGAACAGGTATGCATCATGACCTGTATCCATAAGAACGTGAGAAAAGCCCTGCTGGATCAGACCAAGTCCTATCAAGCCCAGCAGTCTGCTCACTCAGTGGCCGACCAGGTACCTCCAGGAAGCCCACAAGCAAGGAGACTGCAGCCGCATTATCCACAGCACCTAATATAATGGGCTGCTCCTCTGATCCCGGAGAGGATAGTTATGCATCATGACTAGTATCCATTTTGACTAGTAGCCATGGATAGACCTCTCCTCCATGAACATGTCCACTTACCTCTTAAAGCCTTCCAAAGTGGCAGCCATCGCCACATCCTGAGGCAGGGAGTTCCACAATTTTGTTCATCTCTAAAGTGTTACCGGACTCGAGTCTAGCTGTCCCCATGTCACTTGTTGCCCAACAGAACGAGGCTGGGGCTATCGAAAAGTTTTGAGACTTAGAACGGTTGGAGAAGAAACCTTCCCCTTGCCCTCCCTCGAGCTCCTGTCTGGTGCTTCTTTCCTGTGCAGGCCAAGATGCCGGAGGCGATGTCCCGACGGATCAGAGGCTTCTTTGGAGCAGCCAATTTTTGGGCCATCGTTCTCTACAACATTCTCGCCCTCAACAGCTTGGACTTTGCCCTCGTTGTCACTCAGAGGATTCTCCTAACAGGTAAACTTCCTCACAAGGCTCTTCATTCCTCCGGCCCCTCGGCATGGCTGTGGAGTGTTTCTCCTATAACCATACCCAGCTGGCAGAGAGCCAGTGTGGCGTAGCGGTTAGAGCGCCGGGCTAGAATCTGGGAGACCCGGGTTCGAATCCCCACGTGCCATGGAAATTTGCCGGGCGATCTTGGGCTAGTCGCCCTCTCTCAACCAAACCTACCTCACAGGGTTGTTGCGAGGACAGAATGGAGGAGAGGAGAATGATGCAGGCCTCCTTGGGTCCCCACTGGGGAGAAAAGCAGGGTATAAATTGTATTAAAATTGTTTAAATAAATTGCATTTAAATAAATTAAATTGTAAATTGCATTTTAAAAGGTTTTATTGTTTTTATTATATTTTGGATCATGTAACCCGCTCTGAGCCGGGCCTTCGGGTTGGGGAGGGCGGGGTAAAAATGCAATGCAACAAAATAAAGAAATATAAATGAAGCAAATAAATAAATAATAAATGGAACAAATACGCAAATATTAAATCCACTGAAAAGCTGCGGCTAAATCCTGGACTTGTCACTTGGGATTCGCGTTGCCAACCTCCAGGTAATAGCTGGAGATCTGCTATTACAATTGATCTCCAGCCGACAGAGATCAGTTCCCCTTGAGAAAGTGGCCGCTATGGCCATTGGACTCCATGGCATTGAAGCCCCTCCCCTCTCCAAACTCCGCCCTCCTCAGGCTCCGCCCCAAAAACCTCCCGCCAGTGGCCAAGAGGGACCTGGCAACCCTACGAAACAGCCATGCATAAATGGCCTTACCGTTGACTGTCTCTCCTTCTTTCTCGAACTCAGGTTTCCCCCTCAGCACTTTATCCATCTGGTTGATCACTTACTGCGGCGTGCAGCTGATCAAGGAGCGGGAACGACTGCTGGCCATCCTGGAGGAGAAGGAAGGCAAGGAAAAGGGCGAGTGACGGAGAGAGGGAAGCCAGCCTCCAAAGTGGCAGCTGTCACTCAATGTCCTAACAGGCTGGGCAATGCTAAAGCCCCCGAGTACTCCGTCCCCTGCCACGAAACTGTACTTCAGCCATGTACAAACTCACCTGTTGAATAATACCTGTTTTCCCATTTAAATAAAAATATTTTCTACAACATGTCAGCGCAACCAGTACCAAAGTTTTCACTGCAAAACTCTGTCATGCGCGTCTGTATTTCTGTTTCACACTGCATGTGGCGAAGGGTTGCCAACCTCCAGGTGGGCCCTGGAGATCTCCTGGAATTACAACTGATCGCCAGACTACCAGGGAATTAGGGTCGCCAACCTACAGGTACTTGCTGGAGATCTCCTGCCATTACAGCTGATCTCCAGCCAATAGAGATCAGTTCCTCTGGAGAAAATGGCTGCTTTGGCAATTGGACTCTATGCATTGAAGTCCCTCCCCTCCCCAAACCCCACCCTCCTCAGGCTCCGCCCCAAAACCTCCTGCCAGTGGCGAAGAGGGACCTGGTAACCCTACGGGGAATTGATCTCTGTAGTCTGGAGATCAGTTGTCTATCTATCCACCTTGTCTATCTAGCAGTCAAACTGGAAGCCAATTAGGGTTGATGAAAATCTAAAGCAGGGGTGTCAAACATAAGGTCCGTGGGCTGGATCCGGTCCCTTGAAAGCTTTTATCTCAACCGCGAGCCAGCTGAGGCAGCCACCCCCCCCTTAGGGTTGCCATGTCCCTCTTCGCCACCGGCAGGAGGTTTTTGGGGTGGAGCCTGAGGAGGGCGGGGTTTGGGGGAGGGGCTTCAACAACATAGAGTCCAATTGCCAAAGCGGCCATTTTTTCCAGGAGAACTGATCTCTTACCGGCTGCAGATCAGTTGTAATAGCAGGAGATCTCCCGCTAGTACCTGGAGGTTGGCAACCATACATTTATGTCCTATCCAGCCCTCCTAACAAATGAGTTTGACACCCCTGACCTAAAGGGTTCTTGAAAGCAGGAGATGTAGTTGTGGTAGACTGATTGATAAAACCTTATCTGTTTCCAATGGAAGGAGTGTTCCTGGCCCTAAGGAGACCAAATCCTGCTGATTGCTCACCTGGAGCAGCTAAGAACAACCTGGAAGCTTCACCCAAGCGCATTGTATAACCCATCTTCTTCGCAATGACAGTCATACTGAAGATGTCAACAGTCACTCATTTGCCAGACCTTCTGCGTGACTTGGGTTATGGGTCATTCCCATAAGGACAAATGGGTGATTCGCTACCTACTTGACGGCCCGGTCGGTACAGTTCCATGATGCATGAATGAGAAGCCCTTGACGGCTGAATTCCACCCCTTGTTCCAGGAGAACTGACGCACTCGATACACTCACAAAGAGTCTAAATTTAAAGAGGCAGCTGGGCTTGCTGGAATTTTGCAGAAGGGTCTAAACTTAGATGCCAACGGAGCAAGTGATCCACTGAAGAGGCTAAACAGGAGAGCAGACAAGCGACCTTTCTGTTTCATATGGTTCAGGACTCTCCTTAGGGTTGCCAACCTCCAGGTTCCAAACAAATTGGAGCGTGCTGAAGTAGAAATTATGCAAAAAACCCTAAGGAAAAATTATCAGTACGCAGCCACTGGAATGCTAATTAATTTTACTACTCTTGAGGTACTTTCTTACTTATACAAAACTATATGCCAACATACAAATCAATGATACAGTGAGCTATTTTTCATACGATTACACAGTATATAACAAATGGGTATTAATTGTAAACAATACGGACAGAGTCCCCTGAAATCAATGAGATCCTATGCCGTTCTAGTCCCGTGCCGTTTGCAGATCAAAATCGTAACTCTATTGTAATCCACTATATAGTAATTCGGTTCGCCAGGGATTTTTAAACATTAAATTCAACGCGGCTGCGTGGATCCATTGCGCCGCGAATGCCAAAGAGATGCACTTGCTCCTGTAGTCAGTTGATCATTGCTGGCCAATCGGGCAAGGTTACGCAAATATAAAATCCACTGAAAAGCTGCGCTAAATCCTGGACTGGTTACTTGGGATCCGCGTTGCCAACCTCCAGGTACCAACCCAAAATCAAAGCACTTCCGTGCCAATACCGCAAGGTTTGGAAAACAGCACAGGAACAGTATAGTACAAAATGACAACAATTATATTGTGTTTAAACATGCAAAAACAAGCAAGTGGGAATACACACAAGTAGCACTTATAACAAATATATACAAAATATACAATCAATGTTCGATGCAGTCTCGACATTGATTGTATATTTTGTATATATTTGTTATAAGTGCTACTTGTGTGTATTCCCACTTGCTTGTTTTTGCATGTTTAAACACAATATAATTGTTGTCATTTTGTACTATACTGTTCCTGTGCTGTTTTCCTTAAAAAAAATTTTTTATTGCTTTTATAATTAAACACAAAAATAAACAAAAAAGAAAAAAAAGATTTGTTAACAAAAAAAATACAAAATAAAACATAAAACATACAAAAACATATATAGAGCACTGTTACATCTATTATTAATACATTGTTTACTATCTTTAAAAAGTATATAGTGCCCAAACCTCTACCACCCACCTCTGTGCCCTCCACCTTGGACTTCCGGAGGGGTGTTATGACAGTATATAAAAACGTTTTATTATAATCATTGTTTAAAAAACACATAAATCTATAATTCATTAACTATACCTTTAAAATCCGTTTTTGCCAATTTATCCCAATATGCGGCGGCCTTTGACCATATTTGTTTAAATTCATCCATATCTTTACCATGTAAAGAATCTGTAATTTTGGCCATCCGCATATACATCCAAAGCTTTTCTCTCCACTCTTTGATTGAAGGTTTATTTATTTGCTTCAATTTCTTAGCAATTATAATCCTAGCCGCTGCAAAACTGTATTGGCATATATCAGCGTAATCTATATTCTTATCGGGAATACCCAATAAGCAAAAGGCAGGATATTTTTTTATATAAAAAAAAGATCCTGTGCTGTTTTCCAAACCTCCAGGTACCAGCTGGAGATCTCCTGTTGTTACAACTGATCTCCAGCCGATAGAGATCAGTTCGCCTGGAGAAGGTGGCCGCTTTGGCCACTGGACTCCATGGCATTGAAGCCCCTCCCCTCTCCAAACCCCACCCTCCTCAGGCTCCGTCCCAAACACCTCCCACCAGTGGCGAAGAGGAACCTTGTAACCCTAAACTGGGAGAGCATTGGATCTGTTCAGTTGATCTCTTGTGGAGAAGAAACGTGAAAAAGATGTAATGTACAAATGACTGAAATGCGAGGTGGGGACAAATAGCCTTTTGTATAGCTCAGCAAATCCAGGTCTGGCCGGAGTCTGGATGGTAGAAATCCTGGCCACCTGGAGTTGCCAACCTCCAGGTTTATGCCACCGCTAGCCAACCCCCAACCCAGCATCACAAGTAGGGTTGCCAACCTGCAGGTACTAGCTGGAGATCTCCTGGGATTACAAATGATCTCCAGCCGATAGAGATCCGTTCCCCTGGAGAAAATGCCTGTTTTTTATTCACTGCCGAAGATACATAAAAGGTTTACCCCACCCCCACCCCACTTGGCTGCCCCATCGTAACCGGGAATCAATCTGTCATAAAACCTCCAGGTGGTGGCGGGAGATCTCCCGCTATTACAACTGATCTCCAGGCGACAGAGCTCAGTTCCCCTGGGGGAAATGGCCGCTTTGGCAATTGGACTCTATGGCATCGAAGTCCCTCCCCTCTCCAAACCCCGCCCTCCTCAAGGTCCACCCACAAAATCTCCAGGTAATTCCAACCTGGAGGTGACAACCCTGCTTCCCTTCCTTCTGTATCAGAACACCAGTGGAGTATTTCCGGTCCCATAGGGCATCTGTGACGGCTGCATATGGGATCCTTACACGTTCAACGGCCATCACAACATCACGAAGGACCGGCCCTTCTGAAAGATTAAAGAGTCAGTCAAAATGTTAAGTCCCCTTGGAAAGGGGCAAATTAATACAGATGGGAAAATATAATCCACAGAAGCAGAGAGGATTAAGAGCACAGCTTGGAGGAGCTTCACTAACCCTTTATTCGCAGGAAAAGGCATGCCAAGTACTGATCGGATTATACGAATTGCAGCCGCCTCTCCCCTGCCGTTACACCTGAAAATGGAAATACCTAGAATCAATCCGCTCTGAAAAAAATCCTACTTCTGGGATTGGAACACGACTATATAAATCAAAGGAGGGGGGAATTGCGCATGGTTACATACTTTGCAAAATGCACGCCCTTTCCATGGTCCAGGTTTTCAAATCGCTGTAGAAAGTAACTTCTTGCTTTTGACAGATTCAATCTGTAGGCCATACCTTTGAGAGCCAGCGTGGTGTCGTGATTAAGAGCAGTGGTTTGGAGCGGTGGACTCTGATCTGGAGAACTGGGTTTGATTCCCCACTCCTCCACATGACTGGTTGAGGCTAATCTGGTGAACTGGATTTGTTTCCCCACTCCTCCACATGAAGCCAGCTGGGTGACCTTGGGCTAGTCACACTCTCTCAGACCCACCTACCTCACAGGGTGTCTGTTGTGGGGAGGGGAAGGAAAGGTGATTGTAAGTAGGTTTGATTCTGCCTTCAGTGGTAGAGAAAGTCGGCATATAAAAACCAACTCTTCTTCTTCTTTCTTCTTCTTCTTCTTCTTCCTGTCAATCTTGAATCAGCAGCCACAACATGGCTGTATTTGAACCAATCCACTAAATTGTTCTAGAATTAAACGTAAGTATGCAAAGTGACTGTCAGATGAGCGAGAATGCTCAAACATATCCTAAGGAGAACCAGATTTGGGTTAAGGGCTCACAGTATGAGAGTATGGTTGCCAACCTCCAGGTGGGGCTGGAAGATCTCTTGTAATTACAACTGCCATAAGGGTCATGGCTCCCTTTATTGAGTCAATCCATCTCTTGTTGAGCCTTCCTCTTTTCCTGCTGCCTTCAAGTTTTCCTAGCATTATTGTCTTTTCCAGTGACTCTTGTCTTCTCATAATGTGACCAAAGTCCAACAGCCTGCGCTTAGTTATTTTAGAAGAAAAAGAAGAGTTGGTTTTTATACCCTGCTTTACCAAAAAGAGTTTCAATGCGGCTTACAATCGCCTTCCCTTCTTCTCCCCACAACAGGCACCTTGGGAGGTAGGTGGGGCTGAGGGAGTTCAGAGAGAACTAGCCCAAGGTCACCCAGTAGGCTTTGTGTGTAGGAGTGGAAAAACCAACCCTGTTCTCCAGATCAGAGTTTCCTGCTCATGTGGAGGAGTGGGGAATCAAACCCTGTTCTCCAGATTAGAGTCTGCAGTTCATGTGGAGGAGTGGGGAATCAAACCCGGTTCTTCAGAGTAGAGTCCGCTGCTCTTTACCACTACACCACGCTGACACACCCCACCAAAGTGCTCACAAAACAGTATGTGCCTGGAAGAATAAAAATCACAGAGACTCCATCTCGGCCATGCAAGGATCAGGGGCCTTGGGAACGCAGACTGATTTCCTTCTGTTGCAAGGAACCTCCGATCTGTTTCTTCATTATTCATTCAGCTCCGACTTTGCAATATATTTTTAGCATGTTAAGCCTCGCTCTGGATTTAGAAGGGTACAAAGACGCGTGTTGCCAACAAGCTCCCGCGGTGCTCGAGGCTGATCCAAGGGACAACTTTGTCTGTTTGATTCACACCCAAACAGAAATCTGTTTTCCGCCGGTGCGGTTCCTAAGGCACCCAGTCACAAGTCTTTTTCGGGAAGGGCCCCTCCAGGAAAAGACCGCTTGGTAGTGAATCGGGAAAGCTTCGGCCGAGGAGGATCTAGAATTACCCTTACAGCTGTTACCGAGCTTCCTTGTGTCATTTCCCCCCCACCGTCCCTCCCCGATGGGCCAGTGTGTCATATTAAAAAAGCGATCAGCTTACACACATGCTCCAGAATGGATTCCCTAAGCTTTGTAACCCTGAAGCTATATATAAAAACCCCTCTTGCAGTCGAAAGCGAACCAGAGCCATCTGCGTCCCCAGCCGGAGCTAGATCTTATTCCTGCTCCTTCTGAAAGCGAGAGAATCTTGCACGGGCTCCCGCCAAAGAAGAGCAAGAAGGGACCGGGCGATGTCCACCATGGCTTTGCCTTTCGACCAAGCCGAAGAGTTGCGTCTCTACCAGCAAACCCTCCTCCAGGATGGGATCAAAGATTTGCTCGATCACGGCAAGTTCCTCGACTGCGTCTTGAAAGTCAAGGGGAAGGAATTCCCGTGTCACCGGCTGGTGCTGGCGGCATGCAGCCCTTATTTCAGGGCCTTGTTTCTCTCGGACACGGAAGAAAGCAAGAAGAAGGAAGTCAGCTTGGAGGACATCGACCCCGAAGTCATGGGCAAGATCCTCCACTACATCTACACTTCGGAGCTGGAGCTCACTGAGCAGAACGTCCAGGACATTTTCTCCGTGGCCAACATGTTTCAGATCCCATCCATTTTTACCGTCTGCGTCTCCTTCCTTCAGAAGAGACTTTGCCTCAGCAATTGTCTGGCCATTTTCCGGCTCGGGCTGATGCTGGATTGTGCCCGCCTGGCGGTGTCCGCCAGGGATTTCATCTGCCACCGCTTTGCCTTGCTCTCCCGAGACGAAGAGTTCTACCAGTTCTCCGCGGATGAGCTCATCGCAATCATCTCCAGCGATTCCCTTAATATCGAAAAAGAGGAGTCCGTCTTCGAGGTGGTGATGAAGTGGGCCGAAGCCAACGATCGTGAGAACCGGGTGAAGGCCCTTCCGGTGGTCTTTGAGAGCATCCGCTTCCGTCTCATGGACAAGGATTACCTCAAGAATAAGGTGGAGAAGCACGCCTTAGTCAAGGCTAGCCCTGAACTTCTCAAGAAGATCCAGATGGTGAAGGATGCTCACGAGGGGAAATTCACGGTGGTGAGAAAGACAACTGGGAAGAAAAAGGCGGAGAAAAAAACAGGGGACGTCGTAAATGGAGGTGTGGAGGAAGGGGAGGACAAAGAGGAAGAAGAGGCCCTTCCGGGGATCTTAAATGATACGATGCGTTTCGGGATGTTCCTTCAAGACCTCATTTTCATGATCAGTGACTCAGGGGCGGTGGCCTATGACCCGGTGGGAAATGAGTGCTACTTTGCTTCCATCTCTGCACAGATTCCGAAGAATCACGTCAGTTTGGTCACCCGTGAGAACCAGGTTTTCATAGCAGGTGGACTTTACTACAACGAGGACAATAAAGAGGATCCCATGAACTCCTATTTCTTGCAGGTATTGGGTGAATGTTCTGACCGTGAGCCGGAAACGACATACAGCTTTTGGCTTCTGGGCAGAGAGATAAACAAGCTTCTGCTTGGATCAGAGAGGCAGCCTAATTTTATTTAGGATTGGCTTGGGTATCGGTTATAATGATAATAATAAACTTGTATTTATATATCCCGCCTTCCCCCAGCAATGCCAAATTCAGGTCATTTCTAATTCAAACTGGCTTGATTCCATTTCAGGTTTGTGTGTTGGCTAGGGGTTCCATACCTAGGGTTGCCAACCTCTAGGTACTAGCTGGAGATCTCCTGCTATTACAACTGATCTCCAGTTGATAGAGATCAGTTCCCCTGGAGAAAATGGCCGCTTTGGCCATTGGACTCTATGGCATTGAAGTTCCTCCCCAAATCCTGCCCTCCCCAGGCTCTGTCCCCAAAACCTCCCGCCGGTGGCAAAGAGGGACCTGGCAACCATAGGCTGCCAACTCCAGGTTGGGAAATACCTGGAGATCTTGGACGTGGACCCTGAGGATTGGCTTTGGTGAGGGGAGGGACTTCAGCGGGGCAGAATGCCATAGAGTCCACCTTCCAAAGCAGCCATTTTCTTCAGATGAACTTATCTCTTTCACATGGAGATTAATTGTAATAGCAGATCTCCAGCAACCAACTGGAGGTTGGCCAACCCTGTTGGAAGGCCTACTTGACAACCCAAATATAACCTGCGAGGGTTTCTTTCTCTCTTTTTTGTACACTTCCTTGGTGATAGGGGTTGTGCAGTGAGCTCTTTTTGTTTCTCCGAAGTACGACCACCTGGATTCGGACTGGCTGGGCATGCCTCCTCTGCCGTCCCCACGCTGTCTCTTTGGCCTCGGCGAGGCCGAGAACTCCATCTTCGTGGTAGGAGGGAAAGAGCTGAGAGAGGGAGAGCAGACGTTGGACTCCGTCATGTGCTACGATCGACTGTGAGTGCAAATCAGCCCAGGGTCCCATGGGTAGGGTTGCCAGGTTGTCTTCGCCACCAGCGGGATGTTTTTGGGGTAGAGCCTGAGGAGGGCGGGGTGTGGGGAGGGGAGGGACTTCAAGGCCATAAGGTCCAATGGCTATGGTGGCCATTTTCTCCAGGTGAACTGATCTCTATCAACTGGAAAGCAGTTGTAATAGCAGGAGATCTCCAGCTAGTACCTGGAAGTTGGCAATCCTAGTTGCCAAGTCCATCTTTGCCACAAGCAAGAGATTTTTGGGGCGGAGTCTGAGGAGGGCGGGGTGTGGGGAGGGGAGGGACTTCAAGGCCATAGAGTCCAATTGGCAAAGCAGCCATTTTCTCCAGGGGAAGTGATCTCCGTCGGCTGGAGATCAGTTATAATAGCAGATCTCCAGCTAGTACCTGGAGGTTGGATAAATATAGGTTAGCCTGCTATGTAGTTAGTTAGCAAATCTCAAGATAGCAGAAAACTTACGCATTCAATAATATGCAGTTAAATATCTTCAGTTAGACATGTGTATTTCCAATAATATGCTTGTGATTTAATATGCTTCTGGTTTAAGAGCATACATAAGAATTTGTTGTAATCAGAGAATATTTGGATTAATAATGAATAATAATTATTGGAAATACATATGTCTAACTGAAGATATTTAACTGCATATTATTGAATGCATAAGTTTTCTGCTATCTTGAGATTTGCTAAGTACCTGGAGGTTGGCAGCCCTAATAATGTTACAATGGAATCCAGTGCATAAGGTTGCCAACTCCGGGTCCAGAAATACCTGGAACTTTGAGAGTGGAGCCTCAGCCTGGGGGGGGGGGGTTAAGAAGGGGAGGCACCTCAGGAAGGTATAATGCCATACAATCTACCTTCCAAAGCAGCCACTCTCTCCAAGAGAAGTGGAATAAATGTTTTAAATAAGTAAATAAGCAATCTGTGCAGTCTACATATCAGCTGTAATTCCAGGAGATCTCCAGGCTGCACCTGGAGGTTGGCAACCTTATTTGGGACTGGAACACTGCCCAGTTACTACAAAGGAAAGCAGAAAGGAGATGAGGGCCAGGAAGAAAACTCTCACAAGGTCTATGGATGGGGAAATACCCACTGTTGAATATATGCCTATTGCGTAGGATGCAAAAGATATTTGGGTGGGGGGGAATGGAACCTTCTGGGGGGGAGGTCATGAAAGCCAAGGAAACTGTGGCCTTGCTGTCTCCCAGGCAAAGTAGTGTGTGTGTGTTTGTGTGTGGCTTACGTGTGTTGAGAGTGCCATTCCCGGAGGTTTTTAAGAAGAGGTTAGATGGCCATCTGTCAGCAATGCTGATTCTATAACCTTAAGCAGATGATGAGAGGGAGGGCATCTTGGCCATCTTCTGGGCATGGAGTGGGGGTCACTGGGGGTGTTGGGGGGGAGGTAGTTGTGGATTTCCGGCATTGTGCAGGGGGTTAGACTAGATGACCCTGATGGTCCCTTCCAACTCTATGATTCTATGATTCTGGGAGCCAGTGTGATGTACTGGTTAAGAGTGATGGATTCTAATCTGGAGAACCGGGTTTGATTTCCCATTCCTACACATAAGTGGTGGAATCTAATCTGGTGAGCCGGGTGGGTTTCCCCACTCCTCCACATGAAGCCTGCTGCGTGACCTTGGGCTAGTCACAGTTCTCTCTGGGCCAGCATGGTGTAATGGTTAAGAGCGGTGGTTTGGAGTGGTGGACTCTGATCTGGAGAACCGGGTTTGATTCCCCGCTCCTCCACATGAGCAGCAGACACTAATCGGGTGAGCCGGGTTGGTTTCCCCACTCCTCCACATGAAGCCAGCTGGGTGACCTTGGGCTAGTCACAGTTCTCTTAAGAACTCTCTCAGCCCCACCTACCTCACAGGGTGTCTGTTGTGAGGAGGGGAAGGGAAGGTGATTGTAAGCCAGTTTGATTCTCCGTAAAAGGTAGAGAAAGTCAGCATATAAAAACCAACTTTTCTTCTTCTCCTTCTCCTCCTCTGAATTCTTTCAGCCCCACCTACCCCACAAGGTTCCTGTTGTGGGAGGGGAAGGGAAGGAAATTGTAAGTCACTTTGAGACTCCTTAAAGGTTTAGAAAAGCAGGGTATAAAAACCAACTCTTCTTCCTCCTCCTCTCTGTCCGACAGATCCTTCAAATGGGGCGAAGCAGATTCCCTTCCCTACGCAGTCTATGGCCACAGCGTGGTATCGCACAACAACCTCATCTACGTCATCGGAGGCAAAGGAAATGATAAGTAAGAGAGGCCGCCGGAGCAGCTTGCAATGATTTATTTTTATTCCCCCGCGGGGAACATGCTAAGCGCAGCCCTTCTTTCCCCACCTTCACAAAGATCTTCCCTAAACCCTGAGGAAGGGAGACCAAACTGGCCAGACAGGAAGGCCAACATGGTGGTTACCCATAACCGCCCACCCCTGGCAACCATCTGGGGCACCCAAATCCCAAAATGTACCTGCATTCGCTGTGCATCTATCTCACAGAGGCAGCTGCTGCCTGCACAAGAACGTAAAAGTAACCCTGCCGGATCAGGGCAATAGTCCATCCAGGTCAACAGTCCATCTAGTCCAGCATCCTCTTTCCAACAGTGGATAGTCATACAACTAAGGTTGCCAACCTCCAGGTACTAAAAAGAACACAAGACCTATGCTGTCAGGAACTAAGTAAATGAGAACAACAGCACGTGGCTCAGTCCCAATAAATGCAGCTTCAAACATATATGGTGCAAAAACCTTTGTTCATATTCATGTAATAATCAAAATAAATAAACATCCAACCAAATACAACAAAGCAATATTTCAAAAGGAATTCAAGTACATTCCCAGTTCATAGGAGAGTCCAATTTTCAAATCAAAAAGAGTCAAACCTGACTTCCATGAAGAGTTCAATATGTTTGCAGGGTGGTTTGCCAGTGCCTTCCCCAAATACTGGAAGGAAAATAACACCTATGCTATAACAAAATGGTAGTCGGAAACAATATTGTTATTTTTTCCAACAACCTCCAGGTACTAACTGGAGATCTCCTATTACAAGTGGTTTCCAGCGGATAGAGATCAGTTCCCCTGGAGCAAATGGCCGCTTTGGCAATTGGACTCTATGGCATTGAAGTCCCTCCCCTCCCCAAACCCCGCCCTCCTCAGGCTCCGCCCCCCCCAAATCTCCTGCCAGTGGCAAAGAGGGGCCTGGCAACCCTAGCAGGTTGGCAGAGAATCCCATAAGTAGCTACTTGTTGTGTAACATGGTCCCTCCTTTTGTCTGCACTTGTGGAAGATTGCAAGAAGTGGGGTAGGGTTGCCAACTTTTAAATGGGGCCTGGAAATCTCCTGGAATTACAACTGATCTTCCTGGAGCAAATGGCTGCTTTGGAGGGCGGGCTCTATGGCATTATGTCCCACTGGGGTCCCTCCCTCTCCTAACCTTACCCTCCCCAGGCTCCACCCCTCCCCCAAATCTCCAGGAATTTCCCAGACCAGAGTTGGCAATTGATATTTCTTTATCTGCACCATTTCTATCTCACCTTCCTCCCAAAAGAGTGTTCCAAAGCAGAAAGCAATGAATCTAAGACCTTTTATGCATGCCTGTTTCCCTCACGGTACCCTCTATGACGACTTCAGGTCTTTTTTTTTTATTATGCATGCCCTTTCCGACTGTCAGGGGTCACTTCGCTCTCCACGTGCCGTTTCCACATGTTTTGCCCGCATTTTCAAATTCATGATAAAACAGGTCCCTGAAAACACGGGTAAAATGCGGGGAAATGCAGGGGGAAAGGGGGGCGGCCTCTGATGGTTAGAAACGGCATGCATAATCAACCCAAAGGCCCGAAGTCGTTGGAGGGGACACCGTGAGGGAAACAGCCATGCATAAAAGACCTAAGACAAACTAATGAGCATTGCCTAAAAAATGCACTGAATCGCATAAATCCCGAATGGCAGACAGGAGATCCCCCCCCCCCAGATTTGAATTCTCCCCCACCTCCAACTCTGTTGCAGAAAATGCCTCAACACTTTGAGCGTCTACAACTTCAACAAGTTTGAATGGAAGGAGTTGGCCCCGATGAAGAACGCCCGTTCCCTCTTTGGGGCCACCGTGCACAAGGGCAAAATTTACGTGGCGGCAGGGGTGACCGACTCCGGTTTGACCAACTCGGTGGAAGTTTACGACATCGCAGCCAATCGGTAAGTGTCCCTTTAGGATTCAGTAGAAGGGTCTTTATTGTTCTAGAGGGCATTGTGAGATCTAATGGATCAGATTGGAGGAGGGCGCGTTTTGGTTGAACATTAGGAGAAACTTCCTAATGTTAATAGCATTTGGACAGTGGAGCAACTTACCTGGGGGGAGGGCCGGCCCCTTACTAGGACAGAGCCTGGACAGTCATCTGGGATGTTCTAACTTTGAATTTCATGCACTGAGCAGAAGGCTGGTCTAGATGACCTCAAGGGTCATTCCAAACTCTCAGACTCTGAAATATCTCTTGAGTCCATTCGTCCAGTTAGGCCAGAATACCATGTTAGAAAAGAAGAAGAGTTGGTTTTTATACCCTATTTTTCTCTACGTTAAGGAGTCTCAAAGCAGCTTACAATCACAATCCCTTCCTCTCCCCACAACAGGCACCTTGTGAGGTAGGTGGGGCTGAGAGAGTTCAGAGAGAACTGTGACTGGCTCAAGGTCACCCAGCAGGTTTCATGTAGAGGAATGGGGAATCGAACCCGGTCCTCCAGATTTGAGTTCGCTGCTCTTAACCACTACACCAGTGTTGGATAGTTTTTGAAATATGGATTGGACCACTAGGCTATGCTCTGACGTTACCCTTGGCCTAGAATCATAGAGTTGGAAGGGACCACCAGGGTCATCTAGTCCAACCCCCTGCACAATGCAGGAAATTCCCAACTACCTCCCCCCCTACACCCCCAGTGACCCCTACTCCATGTCCAGAAGATGGCCAAGTTTTAGTGCCTGTTGATACACAGATGCAGACAATGTGTGCTACTCTAATATAGTGGTAGTGATCATACCACTGGCCCACCTGTTGTTCCCATCCTCCAGCTGGGGCCTGGAGATCTCCCGGAATTGCAACTGGTCTACAGAGTCCAGTTCCAGCTTTGGAGGTTGGAATCTATGACATTATACCCAGCTGAGGTCCCTCCCCTTCCCAAACCCTGCCCTCCCCAGACTCCAACCCCAAACTCTCCAGGAATTTCCCAACACAGAGTTAGGGTTGCCAACCTCCAGGTAGTAGCAGGAGATCTCCTACTATTACAACGGATCTCCAGCCGATAGAGATCAGTTCACCTGGAGAAAATGGCTGCTTGGGCAATTGGACTCTATGACATTGAAGTCCCTCCCTTCCCCAAACCCCGCTCTTTTCAGGCTCTGCCCCCAAACCTCCTGCCGGTGACGAAGAGGGACCTGGCAACCCTACACAGAGTTGGTAACCCTAGCACTGGCCAAATGAGAACGCAAGGCCCGCTTCCTTTTAATACCCCAAACGATGTACTTTTACAGTGTGTGAGATTAGAAATTGTTCTCTGCCCCTTCCTGGAGGTGACTTGTTATTTCTGAATGAGTCACTGGTCTGGAAAAGCCTCCTGGTTGGAAAGAGGCAAGCGCAGAGTTCACGCAGAGGTGTAACAGGGGGTCTGTTTCAAAGACAGGTCATTCTTTGGCATCTCTGAGTCAAAAATACTTGAATGATCCAACCCCACCAAGGGAAGAATTGCTCAAATCAGAGGCAGATGATGCAGGCAGTAATTCATGCCAACAGATCGGTCATGTTTGTTGAGTGCAGGCAAAGGAAAGGAAAAGCCCTGTAGCTTCTCAAAGACAACCTGTTTTAGCCTAGCATAAGATTTCCCAAACTGGAGATGACAACTCTACCTGGTGGCTACTGTGCAATTTGGTGCACAGAAATTTCTTCTCTCCTAACACGCCTTGTCTTTTCTGCTGTGGCAGATGGGAATCCTTCACCGAATTCCCCCAGGAACGCAGCTCCGTCAGTCTGGTCAGCCTGAACGGCACCCTCTATCTCATCGGGGGGTTTGCCACCGTCGAGGCGGAGTCGGGAGAACTGGTTCCCACTGAGCTCAATGACGTCTGGAGGTGAGGCACCGTTGACGCTGTGATTCAGCCTCGCTGGCATTTGTGAGATGAAGACAACCGCTGCAAGCATGCAGGGGTTTTCATTTATCCAAAGGGTGCCTATTAGCTGTGGTGGCTGTTGAGAAGACCCAACGGTTCAGCAATGAGCCAGCAATGAGCCTAGTGGTTCAGCAAAATCCCATAGAAAACCAGTGTTACCAGACCCTATTGGGGACCCTGACCTAAAAGGTTCAAAAAGCATGCAAGAAGAAGCCGGTGAATTCCAAGGAAGATAGCAGGAGTGGCCTACTCATTCCTAACCCAGATATTTGATGGTCCTCTTTTTTCCCCCAGGTATGATGAAGAAGGGAAGAAATGGGAAGGCATTCTCCGGGAAATCCAGTATGCCTCCGGGGCCACATTTCTGCCCGTGAAGCTCAACATTATGCGACTAACCAAGATGTGAAATTGCTGAAGCGTCGCTTTGGCTTTTTTCTTACCTTCTCCCCTCCCCTCCTCATTCTTTTTTTTTTTTTTTTTAATCTTCATGTAAGGATTCGATGCTGCTGTGTCACTTTTGGTAAAATAAAACATCAAATACCTGCCGTTTCCCTATTTTCCATACAAAAGGAAACCTACACATGAACACATGAAGCTGCCTTATACTGAATCAGACTCTTGGTCCATCAAAGTCAGCATTGTCTACTCTGACAGGCAGCGGCTCTCCAGGGTCTTTCACTTCACCTGCTTGCCTGGTCCCTTTAACTGTAGATGCCGGGGATTGAACCGGGGACCTTGTGCACGCCAAGCAGATGCTCTACCACTAAGCCACAGCCCCTCCCCAACATGGATGGGCTGCAATTTGTGCAGGAACTGGATATGGCCAAAATGGTTGAACTTTATGTTCCTATCCAGAGATCTACCAACCCTTGTTTCAGTTCTGGTCAGTATAATTTGGAAGATTCAGAACAGTCAGAAAAGTCTGACAGGGTCGCCAACCTCCAGGTACTAGCTGGAGATCTCCTGCTAGTACAACTGATCTCCAGCCGATAGAGATCAATTCCCCTGGAGAAAATGGCTGCTTTGGCCATTGGACTCTATGGCATTGAAGTCTCTCCCCTCCCCTCCCCACACCCCAAAAATCTCCAGTTATTTCCCAACATGGAGCTGGCCACTCTAGTAGGTCTGGAGGCTGAAGACTCATAGAGAATTCTCTGGGACAGACACACGGAGAGCAAAACCGAGAAAGTTCAGTTTTATTTAGGTGTGCGGTTGAAACAGTTCTCCCATTCCTTTAAAAAGAAACAAAAGACCTTTCCAAGAGTACATTAGGGTACCTGTCAAATGAGGGGGGTCTTTCTTCCCCTTCGAGTGTTTCATATTAACTGGAAGAAGCACGACCCATATTTAAAAACAATAGTATTTGGAATGTTTGTGATTAGCAGTGGGAGAGAGATCCTTAGCAATATGGGATGGTTTAAAATCCCCTTTTCTCAGTAATAAAACAAGGGAATACCTACTGTTTATGGATTTCAGAGGGCAGCTGTGTTGGTCTGCAGTAGAACTGTTAGATTCGAGTCCAGGAGCATCAAAGAGAGCAATAAGATTTCCTTTTGAGAGCTTTTGAGAGTCAGATAGGGACCTCCATTTAGTGTTGCCAACCTCCAGTTGGTGGCTGGAGATCCCCTGCTATTACAACTGATCTTCAGCTCATAGAGATCAGTTCTCCTGGAGAAAAGGGCCGCTTTGGTAGTTGGACTCTGTAGCATTGAAGTCCCTCCCCTCCCCAATCCCTGCCCTCCTCAGGCTCCGACCCCAAAATCTCCAGGTATTTCCCAACCCAAAGCTGGCATTCTTACTTATATCTGGCAAAAGGAGCATTGACTGTCAAAAGCATATATCCCGAAAATCTTGTCGGTCTCTAAGGCTACTGGACTCGGATCTAGCTGTTTTACTGTTTATGGGGAAACCCTAAAGAAGTTAAGTAGCCTGTAAGTTCCAGGACCGCCCCGCTCATGGAGATGATCCTGCCATTTCCACCAAATATTGCTTTTCCAAGGGGAGCATAGTGTACGCCACCAAATCAGAGCTCCAGTGGATAACCAGAAGCCCTGCTTGGCAAAAGCCCTACCTGGCCCCACCCAATTCCTAAAAACACTGTTTACCAGAAAGATGTCGGTGAGTGCTACGGTGTCCAATGGTCACCATGTTGGAGACCGGTGGTATATGCAGGAAATGCTTGCTCAGAAGTCACCATTGGTATGCCTCCCGGAAGCATTTTCCACATAGTTGCACTGATGCTCTCCTTCTCTGCAACACTGCCAAGGAGACGGGGTCGGCCTGCTGTGGAAATGCAGACGTCCAGCTGCAGCTGTAGGAAGGGAAGCGATTCTTCGGAAACCTCCGATGATTTCTGAGGCCCCACCTTCATTAACCGGCACAGCCCAGCGGCAAAGAGGAAAGGCCTATTCTTCAAACCCATCTCGGCGCGAACCATCGGGAGGGCCAGCTACGCAAGCCACCCCCTCTCAGCCTCGGCTCCCCCATCTTTAAAGTGAAAACACTGGCTCAACCTCACAGGGCTGTCGTTGCAAGGATCACTGAGATAGAACATGAGAAGCACTCCCCCACCCAATAATCTCATCCTTTTATTACACGAATATTCATACAGCCCTTTTGGATTTTAAGTGCTTACATGTATGCCTGCCAAGCAGGGCTGCCAGCTCTAGGTTGGGAAATACATGGAGATTTTGGGGGTGGGATCTGAGGAGGGCGGGGCTTGGAGGGACTTCAATGCCATAGAGTCCAATTGCCAAAGCGGCCATTTTCTCCAGGGGAACTGATCTCTGTCGCCTGGAGATCAGTTGTAATAGCAGGAGCTCTCCAGCCACCACCTGGAGGTTGTGCAACCCTAAGGAAATAATCTCAGTACACTACACCTGGAGGTTGGCAACCCTATTCCCAGTCCAGGGCCATAGTAGTTGGGCCTAGGATAATGCTGCTAATTCAGGTTCTAGAAATGAGATGGGAGGATGCCTAGCCCATCCCTCTTAAATAAGGTTTCCAGGTCCCTCTTCGCCGTCTGCGGGAGGTTTTTGGGGCAGAGCCTGAGGAGGGTGGGGTTTGGGGGAGAGTCAGTTCGTGCGTTCGATCCTGGCTGAATCCTGGCTGGAAACAGGGAAGAAAGGAGGCTAAAGCGACCGTGTGTTTTTGCCCTTACTGGCAACAAACTTAGGCTGAAGTCTCTGGCATGAGCAACGCGGTGATGTACTTTTCGGCACGCACCAGATGTGATGTCATCCCGCCGCTGCCGACGGCAGGGGGACACATTGGTATTCAGGCAAAATTCTATGGTCGAAGCCGTTTTTACCATACAGTTTTGCCCAAATACCAGGGTGTCCCTGCAGTCATCAGCCATGTGATGACATCACTTCCAGCGCCTGCCAAAAATGACACCACCACGTTGCAGACATCAGAGTAGAGTTGCCAACCTCCAGATGGTGGCTAGAGATCTCCCGCTGTTACAACTGAACGCCAGGGATCGATTCGCCTGGAGACAATGGCTGCTTTGGAAGGAGGAGTCTATGGCATTGTACCCCATTGAAGACCCTCCCCTCCCCAAACCCCACCCTCCTCAGGCTCCACCCCCAAAATCTCCAGGTATTTCCCAACCCAGAGCTGGCAACCCTACATCAGAACCCTACTTATTTCTGTCTCAGGCAGGCCAAGGAAAATTCAGAACGGGAAAGGGGGTAGAATCAGTGAAGGAGAAACAAGAAAGCCTGCAAATTCTCACTTGAACTCATTCCCCTCTCCCTCATATTAGCATTACACAGCAAAAATAAGTTGGGAGTCCCATCTTAAGCCCTGGAATAAGTAGTGCCACTCTCAGAGGAAGAGGGGAAAATAGGCATGCCCTGCTGAAAGAAATGCAGCTGCAAAGATGAAGGTGAACGCTTCCTCTGGATTTGAAGATGTACCAAAGAAATACAACGTCTGCCTCAGTTATTTATGATGTAGTTCTGTTTCCTGCAGGCACCAGGAATAAAACATATACGGATTATACATGATGGTTAAAACGAAAGTCGTAATATATTTCCTAGGATAATTTCTGAAGAGGCTGCTGAAAGAACATGGGTAAGGACAACGGTCCACCTTCCTACTTCTGCCCCAACCACCCCCAGCCCATACAGAATAAAGTGCTTCATTGCAATTTTTGTTCACGCTGAAAGAAAGTCACCGATACTTGCTTTCCATTGCCTTCTTGGTACAGGTGGCCAACGGATGCCAAACGCCAGAGAAGTAATACACGGCCCCTCTGTTGGGCATTAAGAAAATTCATTTGAGGCATGTGAAGGGCTGTGTTTCCCCCCCCTTCTCCTGTTTTCTTCCAAACCATTACATGCTACTGAAATGAGGGGGCAAGAAAAGTGCCACTCTCTTCCCCAATTTTAACAACTTCAGTGTCGTCCCTTGAAGAGTTTGTCGGGTAGGGTCTTAATTGAGAAGGCTCTGATCCAGAGAGACCAAACATCTCAACGCTTCCTCCCAAAGAGTTCGTATTGTGGCTTGTCTCAACATTCCCACCTCGATCCAGAGAGAGACCAAACATCTCAACACTTCCTCCCAGAGTTCGTATTGTGGCTTGTCTCAACTTTCCCACCTCTTCGCGATTATTGCACCATCCTGATTCCCCACCCCCTGGGCCACAACGTCCTCCTTGCACCTTTCGTGTCCATTCACATGTTATGGCTGTTGTTCCAGGGGCCAGCCCTGCTTTAGTACAGATACACAAAAACATACACAGAGAGGCAATGTGGTCTGGATATCCTAGCTGAAAAGGTTTCTCCAGGTTTGGGACACGGGGAGGGCAGGGACAAGGAAACCCCCCCCCCCAATAAGACATCCAGCACAACTTGGACGTTGACCGTGGACTTCTTTGTGCAAACAGGTTCAGGGGCAAAGCCGTCAGTGCTCTGCCGGGACAGAAGCTTCATCCATTTCAAGGGGGTTAAGAGCAGGCGACCCATGCGGGGGTCTTCACCATGAATGGAGCTTGCTTGGCCGCAGCGCACTGAAGGGTTGACGTCACCCCTGGGGAAATTTCGTTAACCAGCAACAGAGTATAGAATAACTTGCAATTATCCTATCGAGGAAGAGTTATTATGATGGGTTAATAAAGTGCAAAAAAAGTTAAAATAATAAATTCTTGCCGTTACAAAAAGGCCAGGTTTTCTTCCCGCGCTCCATAGCTTTCGACAGAGGGGAGCTTAAGCGAGTTCATTTGTGGATGAGTTTGCGTTGTCGGGCAGGAACCCACTGAAGAACAAGGTCTCCGTGCTAGGACCCGAGAAGGATGTAGACCAAGCATAGGACAGGGACCACGCTCGAGGCTCTGGAGGCCCACCCAGAAAGCCTGAGTGACTAAAGGAGGGCTGGAATCGCCACAGAACTGGGGGGATGAGACTTGGGTTTGTGGCTTCTATATACATGTGTATGAAAAGGGAAGAAGGGGACAAAGAGGAGGCCAGAAGTGCTTCGCTGGTGCCATTTCCTAGATCACACATTCAAAACCTCACCTCTACCTATATGCAAGAAGGAAGAGGCCACCCGTAAGGGGAGGGGGCTGTGGCCCAGTGGTAGAGCATCTGCTTGGCATGCAAAAGGTCCTAGGTTCAACCCCCGGCATCTCCAGTTAAAGGGATTAGGCAAGTAGGTGATGTGGAAGACCTCTGCCTGAGACCCTGGAGAGCCATGGAGAGTGGGTAGAGCCTCTGCTTGGCCTGCAGAAGGTCCCAGGTTCAATCCCCCGGAGTCTCCAATTAAAGGGACTAGGCAGGCAGGTAATGTGAAAGACCTCTGCCTGAGACCCTGGAGAGCCGCTGCCGGTCTGAGTAGACAATACTGACTTTGATGGACAGAGGATCTGATTCAGTATAAGGCAGCTTCATGTGTGTTCATATGTTCATAATGCAAGGAGAGAGAAGTCGGAAGTCCCACCGAGTGACTGATGATATTGAGATGAGGACAGGGAGGGGATGAGAAACTCTAGTGGAGAACCCACACATTTGACACCCCACCAATCACGGCTTCACCATCCCTTGATATTGTCACATGAACACATGAAGTTGCCTTATACTGAATTAGACTCTTGGTCCATCAAAGTCAGTACTGTCTCCTGAGATCGGCAGCAGCTATCCAGGGTCTCAGGCAGAGGTCTTTCACATCACCTACTTGCCCAGTCCCTTTAACTGGAGGTGGCGGGGATTGAACCTGGGACCTTCTGCATGCCAAGCAGATGCCCCACCACTAAGCCACAGCCCAGTGTGGTGTAGTGGTTAAGAGCAGCGGACTCTAATCTGGAGAACTGGGTTTGATTCCCCACCCGTCCACATGAGCAGCGGACTCTAATCTAAAGAACCGGTTTGATTCCCCACCTCTACACATGAAGCCGGCTGGGTGATCTTGGGCTAGTCACAGTTCTCTCTGAACTCTCTCAGACCCATCTACCTCACAAGGTGTCTGTTGTGGAGAGGGGAAGGTGATTGTAAGCTGCTTTAAGAGTCCTTAAAGGTAGAGAAAAGTGGGGTATAAAAACCAACTCTTCTTCTTCTTCTCCTTAATGGGAATAGACTGTGTCTCAACCCATTTCCACCCAAGGAAGAAAACAAGGGGCCAGGTGTGGTGCTTCCTAGCTGTGGCCCAGATTCCAAATGAGACACATGCACCCATTCCCCACTATACCACAGGTGAGGAAGTGGTAGAAGAAAGGAGAGATTCTTGTTTGCATCATGACCATCAGCAAAATCTGCCCTAGTGCACCCCTAGATCTCCACAATGAGGGGCCTTTGGTCTACACCCTTCCACGTGCAAACAAAAGAGAAGGTTTCCTTCAGATTATACGCAAAGTGGGAAGCAAGGATGGCTTGCCGACTCTGGCCGAGAAATACAACCCCTTCAGTTTTGCGGACCAAAGGCAGAGCCCAACAACCACCGAAACCCAACTCAATCTTCTCCCCATCCCTCAACAACATTCGTGATGGAGACACCTTCTGGCCATTTCCTGAATTGCAGAACAGTCAATGAGCAAGACCAGCAGAGAGACCTAGTGGTTCAAGTTCACTCTGCTTGCCGGGAAGAGGGGCGGCGGGGGTGGTAAATGAGGCGGAGGGGGGAGGCTTTGAGCATGCATGAGCGGCAAAGGGAGTGCGTGGGAGTGCGGTGTCGCATGGAGCGGGCCGCCGGCGCCCAGATGAGCCGGGTTGGCGCTCTGGGCAGCAGGGAAGCCGACGGAGTTCGGGTCGCTGTTGCTGATCGGATCGCTGTTGCTGACCCGAAAGCATTTCTCCTTGTGGGCCTTGAGCATGTTGGAGAACCGGAAGCGCTGGCCGCAAACGTCGCAAGGGTAGGGCTTCTCTCCCGTGTGCGTCCGACGGTGCCGCTTCATGTTCGGGCGGCTGGTGAAGCTCTTCCCGCAGATCTCGCAGATGTAGGGCTTTTCACCTGGCGGGGGAAAGTGGCAAGGTGGGTCAGAGGTAGGGTTGCCAACCTCCAGGCGGGGGCTGGAGATCTCCCACTATTACAACTGTTCTCCAGGCGACAGAGATCAGTTCCCCTGGAGAAAGTGGCTGCTTTGGAAATTGAATCACAGAATCATAGAGTTGGAAGGGGCCATACAGGCCATCTAGTCCAACCCCCTGCTTAATGCAGCTAGAGCGGTTCCTCAGTGGAACAGGCTTCCTTGGGAGGTGGGGAGCTCTCCTTCCCTGGAGGTTTTTAAAAAGAAGCTAGATGACCATCTGTCAGCAGTGCTGATTCTATAACCTTAGGCAGCTCATGAGTGGGAGGGCATCTTGGCCATCTTCTGGGCATGAAGTATAGGTCACTGGGGGTATGGGGGGGAGGTAGTTCAGATTTTCCTGCATTGTGCAGGGGGTTGGACTAGATGACCCTGGTGGTCCCTTCCAACTCTATGATTCTATGGATCAGCCTAGAGCATCCCTGAAAAGGGTCGGCTAGCCTCTGCTTAAAGACTGCCAGTGAGGGGGAGCTCACCACCACCCTAGGTAGCTGATTCCACCGTCAAACAACTCCTACTGTATAAAAAAAATTCCCCTAATAACCAGCCGGTACCTTTTCTCCCGCAATTTATACCCATTATTGGGAGTCCTATCCTCTGCTGCCAACAGGAACAGGAAAGAGAGCAATCCTGTCCCCCCATCAACCTCCGCTTCTCCGGACTGAACATTCCCAAGTCTCCAGCCTTTCCTCATAGGGCTCGGCCTCCAGGCCCCTGATCATCCTCATCTCTCTCCTCTGCACCCGCTCCATCCTGTCCACATTCTTTCTGAAGTGAGGCCTCCAGATCTGCACACAATACTCCAGGTGTGGCCTGACCAATGCAGTGTACAGAGCAATGGACTGTATGGCGTTGAAGCCCCTCCCCTCTCCAAACCCCGCCTTACTCAGGCTCCACCCCCAAAACCTCCAGGTATTTTTCATCCTGGGGCTGGCAACCTTTAGGGGGACGGAGGCAGCACACGGGGTGCTGTTTCCAAGGGTGCACCGACTCTGCAGTAAATGACAACTATTTATATCGTAGATATAATTATACATGAAGGCTGAATCCTGCAGAGTACTGCAACATTAGAACACGAGAGCCTGCGTTTTTTCACCCGTGGAAGGATGTGCTTCTTCCCATCTTCAATATATAAAAGGAATATAATAATGACAATTAAACGCTGTCCAGTCTCAACCGACTTATGGCGACCCCGTAGGGTTTTCAAGGCAAGACATGAACAGAGGTGGTTCACCATTGCCTGCCTCTGCGTAGCATCCCTGGACTTCCTCGGTGATCTCCCATCCAAGGACTAACCAGGGCTGATCCTGCTTAGCTTCCGAGCTCTGACCAGCTTGGATTAGTCTGGTCTTGTAATTCCACTGCTGTGTTGGACGAGTACATGGGAGACCTGGATTCGAATTCTCAGGAAGAGGAGGAGAACATAAGAAAAGCCCTGCTGGATCAGACCAAGGCCCATCAACTCCAGCAGTCTGTTCACACAGTGGCCAACCAGGTGCCTCCAGGAAGCCCACAAACAAGACGACTGCAGCAGCATCATCCTGACTGTGTTCTACGGCACCTAATATAACAGGCCTGCTCCTCTGATCCTGGAGAGAATAGGTCTGCATCATGACTAGTATTCATTTTGACTAGTAGCCATGGATAGCCCTCTCCTCCATGAACATGTCCACTCCCCTCTTCAAGCCTTCCCAGTTGGCAGCCATCACCAAATCATGGGGCAGAGAGTTCCACAATTTAACTATGCGTTGTGTGAAGAAATACTTAAGAACATAAGACCAAGGCCCATCAAGTCCAGCAGTCTGTTCACATAGCGGCCAACCAGGTGCCTCCAGGAAGCCCACAAGCAAGATGAGTGCAGCAGCAGCATCCTGCCTGTGTTCCACAGCACCGAATATAATAGGCCTGCTCCTCTGATCCTGGAGAGAATAGGGATGCATTAAGACCAGCATCCATTTTACTAATAGCCATGGATAGCCCTCTCCTCCATGAACATGTCCACTCCCCTTTTTAAGCCTTCCAAGTTGGCAGCCATCACCACATCCTGGGGCAGGGAGTTCCACAACTTAACTATGCTGGGTGACCAAGACCACGGTTACACAGCCCGGATAACCTACAAGAACCAATGAACTCTGACCGTGAAAGCCTTCGACAATATTATGCTGGGTGACCTTGGGCCAGTCATACTCTCCCAGCCTAACCTACCTCACAGGGTTATTGTGAGGATAAAATGTCAGAGAGGAGAATGCCATAGGCTGCTTTGGGTCCCCCGCTGAGGAGAGAGGCCGGGTACAAATGAGGTAAATAAGTAAATAATAAATAGATAAGTTAATGAGGCTGTTTTATGGTTAGGAGGGGAAGGCAGAGTCTTCCAGAGGGCCCTTACCTGTATGGGTTTTCATGTGCTCATCGAAGTACTGCTTCATGTTGAAGTCCTTCCCGCACCACTGGCACATGAATTGCTTGTGGCCGATGTGGATGCTCATGTGGGACCGGAGCTGATACTTGTACTGGAACCGTTCGTTGCAGTTCTGGGGAGACAGGAGAGGAAGGGGCCGAGCCCCAACGCCATCGTCAGACGCAAAAACTGGGTCGGCCCCAGGTGCATCTCGACGGACGTTCTGTGGCCAACAGCCACACCTGGCTGAGAGCTAACAGGGCCGCCCCTCTGGACCAGAATAGAAGAAGAAGAAGAAGAGTTGCTTTTTTATATGCCGACTTTCTCCACCTCTTAAGGGAGACTCAAACCGGCTTACAATCACCTTCCCTTCCCCTCCCCAAGACAGACACCCTGTGAGGTAGGTGGGGCTGAGAGAGCTCTAACAGAGCTGTGACTAGCCCAAGGTCACCCAGCTGGCTTCATGTGTAGGAGCGGGGAATCAAACCCGGTTCCCCAGATCAGACTCCACCGCTCTTAACCACTACACCACGCTGGCTCTCACCAGGAAGCACTGGCGAACACCACAGAGCCCACCGGGAACCCTTGACTACAGACTTGCTAGAACTGGGAATTCAGAGGACCTAGTAGGACAACGGTGGATGTTCAGTGGAACGCAAAGGAGATGGCCGGACGTCCGTTCCCACCTCGCACTTGAAGGGCTTCTCTCCCGAGTGCTGCAGGGAGTGGACCTTCAGGGACATGCTGCGCTTGAACGACTTCCCACAGGTTTCACAGGTGAAGGGCATGTCCTTGGTGTGAGCTAGAAACAGGAGAAGAAACGGGGTGTTACCGGGCAAAGTTCCACCTCGGGGAAGGGTGCCGAGGGAAACGGTTGACGCGGCCTGCTTCCAGCATCCCTGGCCGGGCTGGAACGGTTCTGGTCACCGTCGAGGGCAAGCGCACTTGTGAAAGCGCCCCTGTGCATGCGCAGAGAGAACCAGAAAGAAGGCAGTGCTAGGGGGGGGGGGAAAGCACACCTGGAGGAGAGTTCTATGCTGGGGGGAGGGTGGCCAGCTCTGGGTAGGGGATACCTGGAGATTTTGGGGGCAGAGCCTGAGGAGGGCAGGGGTTGGCGGAGGAGAGGGACTTCAATGCTATAACGCCACAGAGTCCACCTTCTAATGCAGCCATTTTCTCCAGGTGAACTGATCTGTATCGGCTGGAGATCAGTTGTAAAAGCGGGAGATTTCCAGTTACCACCTGTGGCACAGCTAGGGTTGCCAACCTCCAGGCGAGGGCTGGAGATCTCCCGCTATTGCAACAGATCTCCGGGTGACGTCGATCCGTTCACCTGGAGAAAATGGCTGCATTAGAAGGTGGACTCTATGGCGTTATACTCTGTTGAGGCTCCTTCTTCCCCCAAATCCCGCCCTCCTCAAGCTCCGCCTCCAAAATCTCCAGGTATTTCCCAAACCAGAGGTGGTAACCCTAGGCACAGGGTTGTTGTAAGGACAAAATGAAAGAGAGGAGAGTGATATAAGCCACTTTGGATCGCCATTGGGGATAAAGGTTGTGTACAACTGAAGAAGAAATAAATTAAATCCGTTACAAAGCTGAGAGTGAAGGGAACAGATGGCCACACATTTCAGAAGGATGTACTGGCCAACCAAAATTCACAAGTGCCCCCAAGGGTGCTGGAGAGAGCATTGGGTCTCATCTCCGACATCCTGCTGAGCTTTGGGGGCACACCTGCAGCCGCTGGCTCCCGCCCTCCCCAAAGCCACACTCACCAACCATGTGCTTGCGCACATGCGCCATCGTGTAGAATTTCTTCTCGCAGATCTCGCAGGAGAACTTCTTCTCTGCGTAGCCGTGGACGATTTTGTTGTGCTCATGAAGCGACCAGAGCTTCTTGAACGCTTTCCCGCACGTGCAGCACTAGCAACAAGGGAGGAGAGTCAGGAAAACGGATCCCAAGGTGGGAAACTGGATTCATCTGAATTGTACTGAGTTGCACATGAAGACACGAAGCTGCCTTATACTGAATTAGACCCTTTGAGCCATAGAGCCGGAAGGGGCCAGAGAGGCCATCTAGTCCAACCCCCTGCTCAATGCAGGGTCAGCCTAGAGCAGGGGTGTCAAACATAAAGCCCGGGATCCAACCCCTTGAGAGTTCTTATCCAGCCCGTAAGTCAGCCGAGGCAGCCACCCACCCCCCAGTCCCAAGGTGTCAATGATCAGAGACTGTTAAATAAAAGGAAATACTGTAAGAGCGTTATTGTTTTAAGCATGTTTGTATTTTAAGTAAAAAAATAATAATATCATTAATTGTCTTTGCTTGTGTCTTCTATAAAGTTTGTCAACTCCAGTACCCGGCGTTAAATTTTACGGTATGCATGGCTCGGCCCAACCAAGTGACATTTATGTCATATCCGGCCCTTGTAACAAATGAGCTCCACACCCCTGGCCTAGAGCATCCCTGACAAGTGTTTGTCCAGCCGCTGCGTGAAGACTGCCAGTGATGGGGAGCTCACCGCCTCCCTGGGTAGCCGATTCCACTGCTGAGCCGCTCTCACTGTAAATAGTTTTTTTCTTCATATCCAGCCGGTACCTTTCCGCTCGTAATTTATACCCATTATTGAGAGTCCTGTCCTCTGCCGCCAAGAGGAAGAGCTCCCTGCCCTCCTCTAAGCGACAGCCCTTCAAATACATAAAGAGAGCAATCCTGTCCCCCCCACCCTCAACCTCCTCTTCTCCAGACTGAACGTATGTCCTGGGTGGAGATGCCTGTAGTGATAGCAGGTGGCCAGCAAGGGCGGGGGGTGTCTCGGTGCTGCAGCATCTCTCCCTCCTGCCCATGAGAAACCAAAACACAGATTTTGGGGGATGAAAAAAAGATATTAATGTATGCAACTCTGCACCATAGATGACAGCAAGGTATAGGCATGTGTTATATCACTAAACAGGAGCTTTGGCTTCCCAGTCACAACCATCTAGCAACCAGAGCAGTTTCTCCCACTTCTCAACTCCTGCCGTCCCTTACTCGTCTCTGGATAGGGCTACCAACCTCCAGGTGGGAGCTGGAGTAGGGTTGCCAGGTCCCTCTTCGCCACCGGTGGGAGGTTTTGGGGGCAGAGCCTGAGGAGAGCGGGGTTTGGGGAGGGGAGGGACTTCAATGCCATAGAGGCCAAGTGCCAAAGCGGCCATTTTCTCCAGGTGAACTGATCTCTATTGGCTGGAGAGCAGTTGTAATAGCAGGAGATCTCCAGCTAGTACCTGGAGGCTCGCAACCCTAACCTGGAGACCTCCTGGAATTACAACTGATCTCCAGACAAGAGAGATTAGTGATTTCCCAACTCCTGATTGAGTGTTTTTGGAATGGCAACGCCGTAATAAAAATATTTCGATTCGATTTCCCAACTCCAAGGTGGCAACTCTACTCCTGGATAAGATACACAGAGGCTGACTGCGTCCCCATATGAGCTACCGGTAAGCCAATCTGACCCAGTTTCTCGCTGCATGATAATTAGTCAAGGGCTCATTACCTCTCTATATGTGTGAACTTAACTATAAAAGGGAATTGTTTTAGATTTATGTTTCTGGGCACAACGGGATTGAGCAGGGTGGTGGTATATATAGGGTTGCCAACCGCCAGGTAGTAGCAGGAGATCGCCAGCTAATTCAGCTAATCTCCAGCCGACTGAGATCAGATCACCTGGAGAAAAATGGCCGCGTTGGCAATTGAACTCTATGGCAAAAGCCACACCACCACCTCTGGGGAGGGCTCACCTGGATGTTCTTCTCGCAGTCCGTCTGGTGGTGCAGCAGGAGCTCACTCTCCAGCAGGAACCTCTTGCCGCACTTGTCGCAGATCTGCATGCGGCTGTGCGTGACGTTCATGTGCTTCTCCAGGTACCAGCGGTTGTTGAAGACCCGGGGGCACTTCTTGCACGGGTAGTGCTGCTTCTCCTCCAGCTTGACCTTCTGGCTGAGCCCGTCCTGGTCCTTCTTTCTCTTCCTCCCTCGCTGGTCCTCGTCATCCTCCTCCCCGTCTTCTTCCTCCTCTTCCTCCCCCTCCTCCTCTTCCATGGCCACCGCAACCTTGGCCGTCTGTTGGGACCTGGTCGACATGGCCGGCTTCGTCACCTTGGAAGGCCTGCTGGGCCTGTGGGGTGGCCCCGACTTCTCCCTCTTTATGTCGGCCACCTCTTCCCCATCCTCCTCCTCCTCTTCCTCCTCCTCAGTGGTCTCCTCCAGGTCCTCCTCTTCGCTGTGCTCATCCTCTTCCTCCTCCCCAACTTCAGCAATCTCATCTTCTTCTTCCCCTTCCCCGTTTTCTGCCTCCTCGTGCTCCTCCGCGGGACGCCCGTCCCCTTGGGGCCTTCCAATCACGGCGGCAATGGCAACCGCTTGGTTGACCGTGGAAGGCTTCCCTTCCGTCCCCTTGGAGACGTTGAGGGTTTGGTTGTTGAGGTTGACTTCCACAATGATCTGCTCGCCATGGTTGTAAGAACCCTGGTTGCCCAGCCCTGCCTGGGACTCCTCACCCTCCATCTTACAGACCGGCAGGCTGCCCTCTTTCTCCTCCTTGTAATACTTCTTGGCGGCCACTGCCGGGAGATGCTGGTTAGCTTCCCGCGCGGCTCCATCCTCCACGCGTAAGGAATAAGGGCCGTTCCCCTCCCGAGCGTAGATTTTTGGGCGCGGGGAGTCCATCTCTTGCTTGATGTCACAGTAGTACTGAGAAGGGATGCCTTTGCCACAGTTGTTGGGAGGGGGCAACGCCATGTTGCCGGCCACAGCGGAGCTGAGGGATCTGGTGCTGATGAGCTCCTGGCAAGAGGAGGCGATGTTGTTCATCTGCAGGACGGTGGCGGCACTCAGGACCTCCCGCACGTTGCAAGAGTTGACCAGCAGCTTGGAGGTGTAGATGAAGTTGAGGATCTGCTGGAGGCCCTGGGAGGTCAGGGCCTCCAGGGACAGCTCCACCCGTTGGAGCTGCTTGTTCTGGGTGAAGAGGGAGTGGAAGAACTGGCTGTAGGCGGCGAGGACCCCCTTGTGGGCTGGGAAGACGCTCCTCTGCGGCACCAGGACGACGTCCACGTCGCACAGGTCTGGCTGAAACAGACGCTGCTCGTTCAGCCTGTCCATCAAACACGTGAAGTGGAGGGCGACATCCTCCACCAGAGAGTATTCGGCGGTAGGGAAGTCAGTCGTCTTTTCAACTATCAGCTGTCAGGGGGAAAGAAAGAGAAAGAGGTGAAGGGATGCCATAAGAAAAGACAACTCCTTGGCTCAGTGGAAGAGCCTCTGCTGGGCATGCAGAAGGTCCCAGGTTCAACCCCCTGCATCTCCAGTTTAAAAGGACCAGGTAGCAGATGATGTAGGGTTGCCAACCTCCAGGTACTAGCTGGAGATCTCCTGCTTTTACAAGTGGTCTCCAGCCGACAGAGATCCGCTCATGGGGAGAAAATGGCCGCTTTAGCAATTGGTCTCTATGGCACTGAAGCCCCTCCCCTCCACAAACCCCGCCCTCCTCAGGCTCTGCCTCAACAACCTCCCGCCAGTGGCGAAGAGGGACCTGGTATCCCTAAGGCGATGTGAAAGACCTCTGCCTGAGACCCAAGACAACCACTTCCTGAGTAGATAATACTGACCTTGATGGACCGATGGTCTTATTCAGTATAAGGCAGCTTCACGGGCCCCTTGAACTACTTATCCCTAGCAGGCCAGCTGAAGGGGGGAGTAATCCGTGTGCACATGGCATTACCCTGGAAGGGCCAGCATTGCAACGGGGATGCTCTAGCACTCCCCACACACAAAGCTCTATGGGTTCCATAGAGGTTCCATAGAGGTTTTGAAAGATTGTACTAGAGCGTCCTGTGTGATGCCGGCGCTTCTGGGGTAAACCCAGAAGTGACACCACCGCGCTGCGCATGGGCAGAACACCCCGCCCCACAAAGCTCCTGCCAGTGGCAAGGCGGGGGGAGACCTGGCAACCCCAGCTGAACTCCTTTCACTTGCCGGGCTCTGCCCCCAAATTCTTCTTGGGTTGAGATTTTGTGAGTCACTCCATAACCATAAGACTTCTATTCAACTACAACCATAAGACTTCTATTCACTTTCATTTTACCCTTCCTCCAAGGGAGCCTCCACATCCAGACACAGTCAACCTCTGAATACCAGAGCCAGGACTCAGGAGGTGAAATCAGGGGAAGGCTCTGTGCCCTGCTGTCGGCCATCCAGAAGAACTGGATGTCCAAGGTCACCCAGCAGGCTTCAAGTGTAGGAGTGGGGAATTGAACTCTGTTCACCCGCTCATGTGGAAGAGTGGGGAATCAAACCCAGTTCTCCAGATTAGAATCCACCGCTCTTAACCACTATACCATGCTGGCAGTGGCAATCGTCTCCCATTACACTGGGGCCCACATATGAACTCATGAAGCTGGCCTATACTTAATCAGACCCTTGGTCCATCAGGATCAATATTGTCTGCTCAGACTGTCAGCAGCTCTCCAGGGTTTCAGGCAAAGATCTTCCACATTACCTGTTACTTGACCTGGATAGCCCCTGGCTTGCCTGATCTCCTCAGATCTCAGAAGCTAAGCAGGGGCAGCCCTGGTTAGACTTTGGAGGAGCGACCTCCAAGTATTACCAGGATCGTGATGCGGAGGGAGGCAGCGGCAAACCACCTTTGACCGTCTCTTCCCTTGAAAACCCTGCGGGGTTGCCGTAAGTCATCTGTGACTTGACAGCACACACACATCACTTGATTTGTAACTGGAGATGCCAGGGACTGAACCTGGGACCCTCTGCCTGCCAAGCAGAGGCTCTACCACTGAATCACAGCCCCCCCCCCAATGGGACCGTCATGTCAGAAAGCAGCCGAGAAAGTCTCTGACCTTCACACAAGAACTCCAGCAGCCATCACTCAGGAGACCCTCGCACACCTTCCCCAAGGTAATTACAGCCCATTAAAAACGGTGACTTGCTCGCTTCGTTAAGAGAGCTCATTAGGATGAATTAAGGCACACACTCGAGGCGGGTTTTTTCCTTCTCAAATGTCCACGGGCAAAGACATCGTCTCCAAAGCTTTGAGTCACACTGAAGAAGATTTTTGGCAACAGCTTGTGATGGCAAGAACAAATGAAGAACCTCAAAGTTGAGCTGAAAATTATAACAAAATACTGATATTATGTATTATGTGGTGTACACTAAATTAAAAACACTGGGCCTTAAATGTACAGGCTGATCAATTAAAAGAATATGTAAAATAGTGGTAAATATATGCAAATGTGTATATGACCACTGAAGAAGGCCACATAGGCTGAAACGCATTTGAGTTATTTATTGGTCATTTACATTGATTTTTTTTATCATGTCGGAAAATTAGCAACTATTTTACATATTCTTTTAATTGATCAACTTATAGGTTCCTCGCCTAGTTAAGGTTGAGCTTTTTTGTTTTTCCCTTTCTGGCAGGGTATGAGTTTCGTCAAAGATAGGACATTTTGGAGGACTTTCATTCATAGGGTCGCCATGAGTCGGAAGCGACTTGACGGCACTTAACTCACACACATGAGTTTCGTGAGCCACAGCTCACTTCTTTAGATACAGCTAGAAGGAGACAGGCGAGTCTCCCTGGGGAGAGAGTTCCAGAGCTTGGGTGCCATGACTGAGAAGGTCCTCTCCCAGGTTGCCACCTGCCTAATCTCAGAAGGAGGGAACACCTGAAGCATGGCCTTCAAAGAGGACCACAGTAGTCAGGTAGGTTCGTAAGGGCCTGGGCGCTCCTTCAGGCCACGCACTGATTGCCTCCCCCTGCACTCTACCCCAAATGCTCAACCCCCTCTTCTGGCTCCAAAGAGTCCAGAGCGCATTGCTTGCATTTCACCAGTCTTCAGAACGAGAAACACATGCATGCACTTGTGTTCCACCAAAGCAATCATGGGAAGAAGACGAACAACAAGAAGACGACGAACAAGAAGAAGACAAACAAGAAGAAGACAAAGAAGAAGATGATCAAGAAGACGAAGACAAAGAAGAAGAGTTGGTTTTTATATGCCGACTTTCTCTACCACATAAGGAAGAATTAAACCAGCTTACAATCACCTTCCCCTCCCACAACAGACACCCTGTGAGGTAGGTGACACTGAGAGAGCTCTAAGAGGAAGAAAAGGAAAGAAGAGCAAGAAGGAGGAAAAAGAGGAAGAAGAGGAAGAAGGTTTTTATATGCCAATTTTCTCTACCTTTTTAAAAGGAGAATCAAACCGGCTTACAATCGTCTTCCCTTCCCCTCCCCACAACAGACACCTTGTGAGGTAGGCGAGGCTGAGAGAGTTTGGAGAGGACTGTGACTGGCCCAAGGTCACCCAGCAGGCTTCATGTGGAGGAGCAGGGAATCGAACCCGGTTCTCCAAAGTCCACTGTTCTTAACCACTACGCCACGCTGGCTCGGTATGCTCTGAGATGGACAGAGATCAGAAATGCAACACAGGGGCAGGATGTCCGACCAAATGACCCAGAGAGGCCGGGGAGGAAAGGTGGCTGAATCACCCTGTTATTCTCGGCTCTTTCGGCAAGGGGCGGCTGTCTCTCGATAACAGCTCCATGATAACAATGCTGGAAATGATAAACCTCCGAATCTCCGTGACAGAGCTAAAGCCCAGAGCTCCCGCCTCCCGGCATCCAAGCCAAGAAGAACGAGCTTGTTCGGCTGGCTTTTGGCAGCCTAACTCAGCAGCTGCTGCCCTGAAAACCCATTGCATAACCCCAGATTGGAGAGCCCTCACCGCCAGCTCCAGCAAACCAAGGGCTTTCCCTCCCCTGTTCTCCTCCCTGTCTCGATTCTGCAGTTGACATTCCTCCTCTTACCCATGTTGGCACAGGTCTTAGGGCCTCTTTAACAACGCAGCCCGAGCTGCGGGTAACCAGATTACTCTTTAAAGGCTTCCAGCCGGAGAATGATCTGATAAATCAGATCGGGGAGGGAAGGAGGCAGTTATTAAAGCCATCTGTCGAAAGGGCAGGTGGCTGCCAGGACGTCTTATGAAACAGGCCGCACGAATAGCAAAGGAGGCCGCCGCAACCTGCGCGTGAATGCAGAAAAAGTGGACGGCGGCCAGGCTGAAATCGAAAACCTCCGCCCCTGCCGAGCAGATCAACGCTGGACACGGGCAAGCTGGGGGGCCGGTCAGCCAGCTGACCGGTCAGCAGTGGACAATCCCAAGGAGAACGATGCTGGCGGTTTGCCCTGATCTAGAGGGCCAACTTAAGAAGAAGAAGAAGAAATTGGTTTTATATGCTGACTTTCTCTACCACTTAAGGAAGAATCAAACCGGCTTACCATCACCTTCTCCTCCTCACAGCAGACACTCTGTGAGGTAGGTGGGGCTGAGAGAGCTGTAAGAGAACTGCAACTAGCCCAAGGTCACCCAGCTGGCTTCGTGTGTAGGAGCGGGGAAACAAATCCAGTTCACCAGATTAGCCTCCACTGCTCATGTGGAGAAGTGGGGAATCAAACCCAGTCCTCCAGATCAGACTCCACCGCTCCAAACCACTGCTCTTAACCACTACACCACGCTGGCCTTAAGTGTAAGGATGTGTCACTGGCAACCAAAATCAGGTTGATTCATGCCATCATGTTCCCTGTTACCATGTATGGGTGTGAGAGCTGGACAATGACGAAAGCTGATAAGAAGAAAGCAGAGTTCTTTGAAATGTGGGATAAGAACAAAGTAGAGTCCTTTGAAATGTGGTATTGGAGGAGAGTGTTACAGATACTGTGGACCACCAGAAAAAAAAAAACAAATCAGTGGGTTCTAGATCAAATCAAGCCTGAACTGACCCTAGAAGCTCAAATGACTAAACTGAGGCTGTCGTACTTTGGACACATTTTGAGAAGACAAGAGTCACTGGAAAAGACAATCATGCTAGGAAAAGTGGAAGGCAACAGGAAAAGCAGAAGACCCAACAAGAGATGGATTGACTCCATAAAGGAAGCCATGGCCTTCAATTCGCAAGATCTGAACAAGGATGTTAAGGATAGGATGTTTTGGAGGACATTGATTCATAGGGTCACCATGAGTTGGCAGCGACTTGACGGCACTTAACACACACACACACACACACACTGAGGCCCAACCCTCCTTGAACATATGAAGCTGCCTTATCCTGAATCAGACCATTGGTCCATAAAGATCAGTACTGTCTACTCAGACCGGCAGCGGCTCTCCAGCGTCTCAGGCAGAGGTCTTTCACATCATCTGCTTGCCTAGTCCCTTTTAACTGGAGATGCTGGGGATTGAACCTGGGACCTTCTGCAGGCCAAGCAGATGCTCTGTCACTGAGCCACACCCTTTTAAGAACTGCCATTACAGGCCCTGAACAAGAAAGGTCCGTTGAGCCCAGCATTCAACAAGATGTCTCTGGGGAATCCACAAGTAACCCTCTAGCTAGCCTTTCGATTGGCTCCAGTTTCTGGTTCTTAGAGGGACACTGCTCCTGAACACAGAGGTTCCCACGAGACCTTGTGTTGACCACTAGCTCAGATCCCGGCTATACAGGACACATCCCAAGGATTGCTCTGTTGAGTGGATGTGCATGGGGGTTTCTGGTTGAAACCCAGATTCTCAGGAGCATGGGCGGCTCTTTCTTATTGGGACAGTGGCGCAAAGTTAAATGGTGCTTAAGTCTTCGCCCTGCATCATTTTTTCAACTTGTCACATTCCACTTCCCACTTCCCAGGCACCGCTTATTTCAAGCTGCATTAATTCTGGCTGATAGAAGTGCTGCCTTCCATCCCTTCGGGACCTGAGCACATCAGCTGCGAAGCAGCTATGGTTGCCAACCTCCTGGTATGGCCCTGGAGACCTCCTGGAATTACAACTGATTCACTGAAGGCAATGGCTAGGGTTGCCAGGTTCCTCTTTGCCACCAGTGGGAGGTTTTAGAGGCGGAGCCTGATACAGGGTTTAGGAGAGGAGGGACTTCAATGCCATAGAGTCCAATTGCCAAAGCAGCCATTTTCACCAAGAGAACTGACCTCTATCGGCTGGAGATCAGTTGTAATAGCAAGAAATCTCCAGCCAGTACCTGGAGGTTGGCAACCCTAGCAATGGCTGCTTTGGAGGGTGCGTGGACTCAATGGCATTATACCCCGCTGACTAGGGTTGCCAACCTCCAGGTACTAGCTGGAGATCTCCCGCTATTACAACTGATCATCAACAGCCGATAGAGTTCAGTTCCCCTGGCCCGCTCTGGGAGTCGTTCAAGGTCACGTCAGTTCCCTCCTTCCCAGGGAAGGCCATTGTCACAGCTGAACAGCTGCCCAGATTGACAGAAGGCCGAATGCCACCAATTGAGACCGGGGCTGTAGCTTGGGAGGCAAAATGACCTCCCAATCTGCCCTCCCACTCTCCAATGCAGCTGTCGCTGGAAGGAGCGGTTCTCGCTAAGGAGAAGAAGCAGAAGAGGTGGTTTTTTATCTCCCGATTTTCTCTTCCTTTAAGGAGTCTCCAAGTGGCTTACAATTGCCTTCCCTTCCCCTCCCCATAACAGACACTTCGCGAAGTCAGTGTCTAGGGTTGCCAGGTCCCTCTTCACCACCGGCGGGAGGCTTTGGGGGTGGAGCCTGAGGAATGCAGGGTTTGGGGAGGGGAGGAATTTCAACGCCATAGAGTCCAATTGCCAAAGCGGTTATTCTCTCCAGGTGAACTGACCTCTATCGGCTGGAGATCCGTTGAAATAGCAGGGGATCTCCAGCTAGTTCCTGGAGGTTGGCAACCCTATCAGTGGGGCTGAGAGAGTTCGGAGAGAACTGTGTCTGGCCTGAGGTCACCCAGCAGTAGGGTTGCCAACTTCCAGGTAAGTCCCCTGTGCAAGCACCAGGTCATTCCTGACCCATGGGGTGACGTCACATCCTGACATTTCCAAGGCAGACTTTGTTTGCAGGGTGGCTTGCCAGTGCCTTCCCCAAATACTGGAAGGAAAATAACACCTATGCTATAACAAAATGGTAGTCGGAAACAATATTGTTATTTTTTCCAACAACCTCCAGGTGCTAGAGGGAGATCTCCTGCTATTACAACTGATCTCCAGCCAATAGAGATCAGTTCCCCTGGAGAAAATGGCCACTTTGGCCATTGGACTCTATGGCATTGAAGTCCCTCCCCTCCCCAAACCCCACCCTCCTCAGGCTCTGCCCCCAAAACGTCCCGCCGGTGGTGAAGAGGGGCCTGGCAACCCTACCCAGCAGGCTTCATGTGGAGGAGTAGGGGATTGAACCTGGTCCTCCAGATTAGAGTCCACCACTCTTGACCACACCATGTTGGCACAAGGAAGAATATTCAAAACCTTTCCGAAATTTTGGCAGACGCACCCAAAACCAACATGGCAGGTTTGGGACACTATGCATCATGAGCATCTGCTTTGGCAGATCAACGGTAAGATTTTTCTGAAGGGTGATTTTGCGCACACACAATCCCCTGGGCACAGGGCTACAGTCTAGGGTTCCCAACCTCCAGGTGGTGGCTGGAGATATCTCGGAATTACATCTGGTCTCCAGTGACAGAGATCAGTTCCCCAATGGCTACTTTGGAAGGTAGACTTGATGGCATTATACCCCACTGAGGTAGGGTTGCCAGGTCCCACCGGTGGGAGGTTTTTGGGGTGGGGTTTGGGGAGGGACTTCAATGCCATAGAGTCCAATTGCCAAAGCGACCATTTTCTCCAGGGGAAATGATCTCTATTGGCTGGAGATCAGTTGTAATAATGGGAGATCTCCAGCTAGTACCTGGAGGTTGGCAACCTGAGGTCCCTCCCTGGGCTCCACTCCACCCCCAAATCTCCAGGAATTTCCCAACCCAGAGCTGGCAACCCTACATTAAGCCTGCCTTAACTGAGCAAAGCTCACCATTCAAGCCTAGCTGAACTGGGTGTCCTCCCCGGTCTGGAAGCTAAGGGGTAGCTTCGAAATAATTTCCTCTTATTAAAATCTTGTTTTTAAAAGCCTGTTTAAATAACGTCCCATTCAACCTCTGTTAAAGGCACAGAACATTTCCCCTACCATTTTTACACCAGGTTAGATAATTTTTTAAGTTATAAGCACCGGAGGTTGGGGGGTGGGGAGAAATGGGAGGGACAAGGTAACCCAAATTCTGCAGCAAGGAAAGCTGACATTCTTTTTATGCATTATGCAAACTGAGCACCTTTACTTAAAATTGATTAATGCCATGCATGTCTGCTAGATATAGCGAGAAGGGGGGGGGAATCCAGGGCACTAGGAGATCAGATGAGCTTCAAAGTCGGCCTTAGCCTACAGCTACTTCTCCCCCCACCCCATCCCCTGTGGTTTTGAGATTGCACCAAACACTAGGAGCATTCATTACCTTTTTGCTTTGATTTGCTAGATTCTTTCAAGATGTGTTTTATTCTAGCCTTTGTTTCCATTGTTAGGGAATCAGCAGTGCCTCTCTATGCCCCTAAAAGCAATCCCAGCAGGTGTCAGCCCTTGGCCCACAGAACCAGAAATCACCACAAAGTCATATAGAGTCCAAACAGATGGCTTTTACTGATCAAATAGGCATACAGTGCAAACGAATAAAATGACAGCTATGAGAGGCTCACTAGCTGGGAGATATTATAAGGCAGGAAAGGCGGGAGATTACACGCATGAATACAGTTTCCCAGGAGCTGAGTTCCCAGGCCTAGGTATGCGACCTTGGGGGGCAGACAATACAGCACAGAGACAGAGGCAATAACGAAACCGAGATAGCAGCCTGACAGCAGGACAATAATTAGCAAAAACCCGGTGCACGTTAACCTAGAAGCACAATCCTCTCTGGTGTTGACACTGACATATTCTGCTGGTTGGTTAACGTACCTGTCACTTCCACAGGCCAGCTGACTCACTCTTTTTCTTCCCACCCTCATCAAAGTGAAACAGCATCAGTGAGACCTAGGCTTGCCAGCTCCAGGTTAGGCAATACCTGAAGATTTTGGGGGTGGAGCCTGAGGAGTATGGGGTTTGGGGAAGGGAGGGACTTCAATGCCATAGAGCCCAATTGCCAAAGCAGCCGTTTTCTCCAGGGGAACTGATCTTGGTCACCTGAAGATCAGTTGTAATAGCGGGAGATCTCCAGCCACCACCTGGAGGTTTCCTAAAATAAAAAAGGTGGAACTATAGTTGCACAAATTGTTACTGTAATGAAGAAAACTGAGCAACTTAGGCTAACCAATGGCACATGAGGAACTATATTGCAAGCATTACAAAAATCAGCAGTTACAACATTTTGTAATGTCTGAGAGTTATTTTCATTTATGACCTTGTTCCACATAGTTGGATTTTTTGATGTGTAATGACCATAAGTCGGCTGCAACATGACGGCACTTTACACACACACACAACGAATTATTGAGGTGACTATGTAACTGCTGATTTTTGTAATGTTTGCAATATAGTTCCTCATGTGATATTGGTTAGCCTAAGTTGCTCGGTTTTCTTCATTACACCATCTGGAGGTTGGCATTGGCAGCCCTAATGAGACCCCAGAATCCTAAGGCTTGGCAATCATAGAGTTGGAAGGGACCACCAGGGTCATCTGGTCCAACCCCCTGCACAATGCAGGAAATTTACAACTACCTCCTCCCCACACACACACACACCCAGTGGCCCCCACCTCCATGCCCAGAAGATCTTTTCCAATAGCTTTCAAATATAATTAATTTCCCAATTAGGGTTAGTTGCAATAATTAAATTAAGCAATTAAGTGGTTTTGGTTTCAGTTGGTACTATCCATGCACATTTCTACCTTAAAGCCTAGGATTAAAAATATGAAAGCTAAAATTTTCACAGTTCTGAATTCTCCACCCAAGATCGGTTTCTGCATGTATACATGGCAACCACAGAATATGTAGCTCCGATTATATATCACATCTATCGATTTGCTCCTTAAATTTCCAGAGAGGTAGAAAATTCTGGGCAGACTTTAGAAAAGTTGTGCAGATGCAGCGGTTTTGAAGGAAAGTGGTAAAGCCACTGAACGGGGTGCCCAGAATTTCAGCTGCCTGAAAAGTCCAGATTCGAGCAATAAAACAAAGTGCCTAATTCTCCTAGACGCTTCAAGGAACTACAGGAGCAGTTCTGCAAATTAAGCTCCCTCACATAGAAAAACACAGCTTTAAAATCTTCTTTTTCTGGTATAGTTTCTGTCAAAAATTCAGAAAAAAATTCTAGGGATCATGCTATATCTCGTTTGGTAAAAATTCACTGCGTATCAACAAAGTACCCTGACCTGGATGGCCCAGGCGAGCCCGATCTCGTCAGAGCTCGGAAGCTAAGCAGGGTCAGCCCTGGTTAGAATTTGGATGGGAGACCACCAAGGAACACCAGGGTTGCTATGCAGAGGAAAGCACTGGCAAACCACCTCTGTTAGTCTCTTGCCATGAAAACCCCCAAAAGAGGTCACCATAATTCGGCTGCAACTTGACTGCACTTTACACACACATCCAAACTACAGAGATCAGCTCCCCTGGAGAAAACAGAAGCTTTGGAGGGTGAACTCAACAGCATTGTACGCCACTGAGGTCCCTGTCCTCCCCAGGCTCCACCCCCAAATCTCCAGGAGTTTCCCAACCTGGAGCTGACAACCCTACCCCCCAACCCCACCAGTAGCCAGGGGGACCTGGCAATCCTAGTGGAGATCCATGCAGATGGAGGCTACATGATCAAAGAGGTTTATTTAGGATAGAGAAAAGTTAGTTTAGAAGGTACAGGGGAGTATTTATTCTCTTGAAGAATCCCTCAACAAACCCCTCAACATTCCTTCCAAAACAACTTTATGTTCCCAACAGCCCTTTTTGTGTGTGAAACGCAGCATGAAAAGGTAGTGATGGATGCTTAAGTTCTTATGCTTACCTCAAGGAGGAAGATGCTGAACAGGGAAACGAATGGGCAGCCGTGTGTACACATGCACACTATTTAAATGCAAAGAAGGTGAAAGTTGGAAGGCTCAGGCAGAAGCCGCCGTGCCTGCTTCCCTGGTTTCATGTTAAGCAAGCTTGGCTCAGCTAGCTGGTGAGTTTCCAAGCATACGCAGGGATGGTTCCGCAGAAGCCAACTGAACCAAATGTTAGCGACTGCAGCTTGAGCCGCAACTGGAGTGCTGGATTAGAAGCGAGGTGAGAGAAGTCCAAAAAATATGGTGCCGACCTCCAGGTTGCACTTGGAGATCTCCTGCTATTCAATTGATCTCCAGATGACCAAAATCAGTTCCCCTGGAGAAAATGCCTACTGTGGAGGGTGGACTCTGCAGCATTAGACTCCACTAAGGTCCCTCCCCTCCCCAAACCCCACCCTCTCCAGTCTCCATCCCCCAAATCTCCAGGTATTTCCTAACCCAGTGCTGGTAACCCTAGGATGGAAAACAGAGAGGGCGAGAGGTGATAGGGTTGTGTGTCTGAGTGAGCGAGTGAGAAAGAGAAAGATAAGCAAGAAAGAGAAAGTAAGCATAGTTAAATGGTGGAATTCTTTGCCCCAGGATGTGGTGATGGCTGCCAACTTGGAAGGCTTGAAGAGGGGAGTGGACATGTTCATGGAGGGCTATTCATGGCTACTAGTCAGAAGGAATACTAGTCACGATGCATACCTATTCTCTCCAGGGTCAAAGGAGCATGCCTATTCTATGAGGTGATGTGGAACACAGGAAGGACAATGCTGCTGCAGTCACCTTGTATGTGGGCTTTCCAGAGGTAGATAGTTGGCCACTTGATGGACCTTGGTCTGATGGCTTTTCTTATGTTCTTATGGAGGAGAGGGCTATCCATGGCTACTAGTCAGAAGGAATACTAGTCACGATGCATACCTATTCTCTCCAGGATCACAGGAGCATGCCTATTCTATGAGGTGATGTGGAACACAGGAAGGACAATGCTGCTGCAGTCACCTTGTATGTGGGCTTCCCAGAGTTTCCCAGACTGTGTGAACAGACTACTGGACTTGATGGGCCTTGGACTGATGGCGTTTCTTATGTTCTTATGGAGGAGAGGGCTATCCATGGCTACTAGTCCAACAAGGGCTCCCGCCTCCTCGTCAGGAACTGGCTTGTTCTCAGAACCATGACACTGCACTGGTTTCCTCCCATACTCCTTCTAGCAATGTAAGAACTGGCCCCTGGAACGGAAAGCAATCTCTCCCGGGGGTGGGGAATGTAGGACCTCCAGAGTTGCCCCATAAGATTTCCCCTTCCCCATAACTCTACAGTAAGCCATCTCTGAAGGAAGATACCCAGCCAGACCCAGGCAGAAAACTGCTGTTGGCCCTCCACCAAGGCCCGGAGGCCTTGGTGGGGGCTAGAAGAGAAGAGCCAGAATCACTGATCCCCGTTCGGCTCTCCTCCAGCTTCTCTGACAAGGCCAAGCAAAGATCGGCGTGATGAGAATCTGGAGGCAGGCAGACCGGCCCTGGCTCTCTTCATCCAAACAAAGAGGATTTTACGAGAATGGGATGGATTAGAGGTTACAGTGCTCTTAACATTTTTAAAGAGAAAGAACTTTTTTTTGCCATCAAGTCGTAACTGGCTTATGGATAGGGTTGCCAACCTCCAGGTAGTAGCTGGAGATCTCCTGCTTTGGCAATTGGTCTCCAGCCAATAGAGATCAGTTCACCTGGATAAAATGGCTGCTTTAGCAACTGGACTCTGTGACATTGAAGTCCCTCCCCTCCCCGAACCCTGCCCTCCTCAGGCTCCACCCCAAAAACCTCCCGCTAGTGATGAAGAGGGACCTGGCAACCCTACTTATGGTGACTTTGTAGGGTTTTGAAGACAAGAGATGTACAGAGGTGAGTTTGCCATTGCCTGCTTCTGCCTGGACTTCCTTGGTGGTCTCCCATCTAAGTCCCAACCAGGATACGGTTGCCAGCTACGGGTTGGGAAATACCTGGAGATTTTGGGGGAGGAACCTGAGGAGGGTGGGGTATGGTGAGAGGAGGGACTTCAACGGGGTATAATGCTATAGAGTCCATCTTTCAAAGTGGCTGTTTTCTCCAGGTGAACTGATCTCTGCTGCCTGGAAATCAGTGGTAATAGCAGGAGATCTCCAGCCACCACCTGGAGGTTGGCGACCCTATAACCAGGGCTGACTCTGCTTATCTTCTGAGATCGAATGAGATTGGGCTAGCAGCCCCATGTTCTGAAGCAAAACATTGACATGGGGTTGCCATTTCCAGAGGCAGCCCCATGTGCTGAAGGAAGACACTGACATGGGAATACCATTTCCAGCGGCAGCCATGTGTTCTCAAGGAAGATATTGACATGGGAATGCCATTTCCAGCGGCAGCCATGTGTTCTCAAGGAAGACATTGACATGGGGTTCTCTCTTCCTCGCATCATACTGAAAACAACCCTGTGAGGTAGGGTTAGGCTGAAAGAGAGTGACTTGCCCAAGGCCACTTGGAGAGCTTCCACAGCAGGGGATTCAAACCAGGGTCTCCCAGACCCTAGTTCAACACATCAACCACTGCATCAGGCTTGTTCAGTTCTCAGTTGCGCAGTTGTTCACGGGCTCAGCATATGGCGGTTTCTTCAAAGGGTGACTTGACACATTATTTGGAAAACTGGGGCATGGCTGCTTCAATGAAACAAACTCAGTTCTGGCCCAATTTCGAATCCTCAAAGAGCCCCGGGAGGAAGAAACGCTAGCAGGTGACCTCCACGGCCACCCCTGGCTGAGACCTTTGCAGCTCCACTCATACAAGCTTCAGTCTCACCCCAAGCTCTTTGCGAGGACTCTGCCAACTACTGCAGACTGGAACACCCTTTCAACTTCTGATGGACTCCCTCGTTCTTTTCAAAACTCTCCTCTCCCAAGAAGCCTAACAGCCTCTGGTCTACGCCAACAGTCGTAGCCTGCGACATGACGCCATTACAAATTTTACTTGCAGTTTCAGACTTTTTATCTGTAATTCAAGAGGGGAAGGAGGAGGAGGAGGAGGAGGAGTTGGTTTTTATATGTCGACTTTCTCTGCCACTTAATGGAGAATCAAACCGGCTTACAGTCACCTTCCCTCCCCCCACCCACAACAGACACCCTGGGAGGTAGGTGGGGCTGAGAGAGCTGTGACTAGCCCAAGGTCACCCAACTGCTTAGTGTGTAGGAGTGGGGAAACAAATCCAGTTCACCAGATTAGCCTCCACCGCTCATGTGGAGGAGCGCCGGGGAATCAAACCCGGTTCTCCAGATCAGACTCCACCTATCAGAGGCTGCCTGACAACAGATTCAGAATCTGACGAAGACCAGATCCAGGGGCAGAGTCCTCCTTCCCCACCCACACTGACAGAGAAAACAGCTGATGATGATGTATTGCCAAGACAAACCTTAAAGTCGTCACCGGCTAAAGAGCAGCCTAAGGAAAACCAGACGCCGGCCAACCCGGGAACATCAAGGAAGCTGCCAAGGGAGCCGGGAGACCATGAGGAACAGTTGTCTCCTGGGACTCGTCGGAGGAAAATGGGCCGGGTCCTGGCAGAACAATGCCGGCGTTCGGCCAGGCTGGAGCAACAAAGGAGGAACCGGGACAGCAATGGAGATAGTGATTGAGTCTTTACAGAAGCTGCCTCCCCCAGACAGCTGCAAGTATTTAGGAGGGCTGAGGCAGCAGAAGCTGTGGAAGCAACGCATTGCAAACCTGCGACACTCCACTCCGGCTGACTGTGTATGACTTGGACTGTTTCTCAACCTTGAATGCTTCTGGACTCCCTGCCTGACCTTGGACGGGCTCGACCTCGCCTCTGCCTCTTTCTCTGATGGATTGCCTTTCACCCTGACTGAACTTTGGACTGTTACTGGACGTTGCCCACTACACCCATTCCCAATTAGTACAGCCGCCAGCTGTAGAAGCCTCGGCTTCAGAAACCCCAGCTTGTTGCCCCGCCCGCTGCAGGCCTCTTCATAGCACCGCCCTGCTACAGCAGCACCCCACCCTGGTGGGCCAGCACACCACCGCTCCAAACCACCGCTCTTAACCACTATGCCAATTGCTTAGGGTTGCCAGGTCTCCCCTTGCCACCAGCAGGAGCTTCGCGGAGGGGTGATTTGCACATGCAAAAAACATCCCTTATCCTGGAAGCGCTGGTTTACCCGGAAGTGATGTAGATGCTCTGGCACACTCTCCAAAAACTCTATGGAAACCATAGCGTTTCAGAGGCGATTGCTAGAGCGTCGGTGTCACTACTGGTTCTCATTGTCCCAGCCCCAGAAAGTTCCCACCAGTTGCCGGGGGGAGGGGAGAGGACGGACCTGGCAACCCTAGCCATCAATGGTGTATGATATGACTAGCTTCCCCTCCTGGGTCTATGCCACCGCTAACCAACCCCCAACCCAGCATCACAAGTAGAGTTCCCAACCTTCAGGTGGTTGTATGAAACTATCCCCAAAGGGAAAACGTACAGCAACGCGACCACTAACAATTATTATATAAGATTCCACAGTCAAGCATACATATTGGCTTTTATGCATAAATTATTCAATCACATACAGCATGTAAATATAGTATAGTACAGTTGACAATCAGTGCAGCTGCATGTCCTCCGAAGAAGAAAAGAAATGGGTCACAATACTAAATAAATGCTCACTAGATCTTATGATTTTGATAGTTGAGCAAGCTAATGAGGAAATTAAAACTCTCAGAAATGATATTAAGAAACAGGTTGAGAAAATTAAACCAGTTTCCTGAAACTCCCTTGCACACTCTGGCCCCTGATCCGTCAGACCTTCGATTTGGCTGCCTCCGGCACACACATACCCCTGCCGACTCCAATAATCTCGCCTGCACCAGCTCAGCGCCGCCTTAGTTCTAGCAGGCGATTAGTGCATTTGCCGCCCTCCCTCCAAACCTGGCACTTACTTCCCTGCCATTTTTCTGAAAAGCGCTCAAATTACTAGCTGCGTTATTGCTGGCACAGTGCCATGGCTCTGGCAATCACATAATGGCCCCGTTTTTAATAGAAGGGACTTCTATTAAGGCAAGAAGGCAAGGGCAGAGACTGGAATGGGGTGGAGGAAAGGCAAGGGCCGAGACTGGAATGGGGTGGGCGTGGGGCAGTGGTGGTGGGGGGACAGAAAGACAGTTGCATCATTATTTGATCTGCAGAACGGGGCTCCCTTTTCGGAGAAGGTTTCCCGGACAATTTACGTACTGCTTTTTGCATTTTTCTCTTTACATAACAGGAGCCTGCTTGCTGCCCCGTCAGAATCAAAGACGAGAATCTGCATCCTAGAAGAGCTTCTAATCCCACTGCGTGCCCAAGAAGTGCTTGTACCTCACGGGGCCCTGTGGGTTGCCAACTGCAGGTTGGGAAATTTCTGGAGGTTTGGGGGGTGTTGCTTGGGGAGGGACTTCAGCAAAAGATACCCTCCAAACCAGCCATTCCCTCCAGGGGAACTGATCTTGGTTGTCTGGAGACTGGTTGCGTGATTCCAGTCCTCCAGACCCCACCTGGAGGTTGGCAACCCTATTCAGGGCCCAAGTTTTTTTGTTTTTTTTAAATCACAGAGACCAATCCCCAGCTCCATCCCTGCCAAGCCACCTCTCCAGGCTCCGTCCCTGATCTCTGTCACCCGGAGGTCAGTTGTAATAGCAGATCTCCAGCCACCACCTGGAGGTTGGCATCCATACCCTGAGGATACAAAGAGCCCTTTTCATTTGTAAAAAAAAAAAATGCTGCCTCATCCTCAGTGGAACAAGCCTCCTCGGGAGGTGATGGGCTCTCCTTCCCTGGAGGGTTTGAAGCAGAGTCTAGACGGCTATCTGCAAGCAATGCTGATTCTATGACCTTAAGCAGATGATAAGAGGGAGGGCATCTTGGCCATATTCTGGGCATGGAGTAGGGGTCACTGGGAGTATGTGGGGGGAGGCAGTTGTGAATTTCCTGCGTCATGCAGGGGGTTGGACTAGATGGTGGTCCCTTCCAACTCTTTGATTCTGTCTGCCTGGGCAAGTGCTTGGATGCTTCAGTCTCACAGGCATTTTAGGCTTAGAAGCAGCTGGAAACAAAACAAAGGTGATGCAGTGGGGGGGAAATTGGGGCTCTGCTGTGGACCATCTGGCTTGCCTTCCCCATCAGCGGCAATCCCATAAAACCAGAAAATAAAACACCATCTTATGTGGGCCAATGCTCTATTACAACATTTGCTGGAAGACATCCAGGCACCGATTTTTGCAAATCCTCCCATAGCAGAACAGCGTTGGCAATGCTCGTTTTGGATTGGCGGTGGTGGCTGGGGAAATCCTCACTGAAGCAGACAAAGTTACAACTCCAGGTTGTCAAATTCCTGTAGATTTGGGGGTGGGGCCTCAGATGGGTACAATGCCATAGAGCCCACCGTGCAAAGCAGCCCTTTTTCTCCAGGAGAACTGATGTCTGTTACTGGGAGATCAGCTATGATTCCAGGAGATCTTCACACTCTCCCTGGAAACTGGCAACCCTAAAAGCAGAGGTAAGGAGATGAGGCTCTGGCTCAGTGGTAGAGCCTCTGCTTGGCCTGCAGAAGGTCCCAGGTTCAATCCCCTGCATCTCCAGTTAAAGGGACTAGGCAAGTAGGTGATGTGAAAGACCTCTGCCTGAGACCCTTAACAGCATTATGGGCCCCTGGGCAAACCAGTGTGCTGGGGCCCCTACGACAACCACTCACAGGAATAAAAAGTTTAGTATAGTCTAGACTACTGTGTAGTAGTATTTATTTATGGCAAGTCACACAGATTAGCATAGGGCCCCTATGCTCGTTGGGCCCCCGGGCAAGTGCCCATCGGGCCCATGCGTTAAAATGGCCCTGTGACCCTGATCAGTTCCCCTGGAGGAAACGGCTGCTTTGGAGGATGGACTCTATGGAATTAGACCCTACTGAGGTCCCATCCTCCCCTCCCCAGGCTCTCCCCCAAAATCTGGAGGTATTTCCCAACCCAGAGCTGGCAACCCTACTCTGGAAGTCAAAGAGTCGGCCTCCATTGCAAAAATAGAGTTCATTTCCCAAGATTTTAACTTTTTTTGCCATAATGGAAGTTAGATTGATAGATCTGAGCAATCAGAGAGAGTCTGGATTAGTTTCAGGGGTTAGGAAGGCTATCCCTTATAGAGGAAGGGATGTGGCTCAGTAAGAGCGCCTCTGCTTTGCATGCAGAAGTTTCCAGGTTCAATCCCCGACACCTCTACTTAAAATGATCAGGGAGGAGGTAATGTGAAAGATCTCTGTCTGAGACCCTGGAGAGCCACTGCCCATCTGAGTAGATTTGTAATCCTACTCCTACTGAATTGCTTATTACATCTCTCAAGGTCTTATTACATTGTTTTACATTGCGTGATCTGCCTTGGGGAGGGAAGGCAGCATGGTTATGGCCCAATCACGCCAGATATGGGAAGCTAAGCAGGGTCAGTACTTGGAAGGGAGACCACCAAGGAAGGCTCTGCAGAGGAAGGCAATGGCAAACCACCTCTGCTTCTCCCTTGCTGGGGTTGCCATAAATTGGTTGCAGCTTGACGGCATAAATGGACAGAATCTGCCTCTCTGCCCTGTTGTTGGCCCTCCAGAGGAATTGGTTGGCCACTGTATGAGACGGGATGCTGGACTAGATGGACCCGCACTTGTCTGATCCAGCAGGACTCTTCATATGTTCTAATGACGGCCTTGGCCTCTATACCCTAGAATCATAGAGTTGGAAGGGGCCATACAGGCCATCTAGTCCAACCCCCTGCTTAATGCAGGATCGGCCTACAGCATCCCTGGCAAGTGCTTGTCCAGCCTCGCTTAAAGACTGCCAGTGAGGGGGGAGCTCACCACCTCCCTAGGTAGCTGATTCCACTGTCGAACAACACTTACTGTAAAAACATTTTTCTTAATATCCAGCCGGTACCATTCCGCCCACAATTTAAACCCATTATTGCGAGTTCTGTTCTCTGCTGCCAACAGGAACAGCTCCCTGCCCTCCTCTCACAGCCCTTCAAATACTTCAAGAGAGCAATCATGTCCCCCCTCAACCTCCTCTTCTCCAGACTGAACATTTCCAACTCCCTTAGCCTTTCTTCATGGGGCATGGTCTCCAGACCCCTGATCATCCTCATCACTCTCCTCTGCACCCACACGCTTCTGTCCACATCCTTTATGAAGGGAGGCCTCCAGACCTCCACACAATACTCCAGTTGCAACCTGGTGTTGGCCCTCCGGGGGAACTGGTTAGCCACTGTGTGAGATAGGATGCTGGACTAGATGGACCCCCACTGGTCTGACCCAGCAGGGCTCTTGTGATGTTCTTATCAGGAGAAGGCCTCGGCCTCTGTGCCCTGTTGCTGGACCTCCAGAGGAACCGGTTGGCCACTGTGTGAGATGGGATGCTGGACTAGATGGACCACTAGTCTGATCCAGCTGAGCTCTTACATTCTTATGGGCCTTAGTGAGGAAAGAGGACAATAATACAGTAAGAAATCTCCCTGGTCCTCACGCAACGTTCTAACCGCTACACTGCTCTGAAAACCATCCGTTCTGGAGGCTGTCTCACACGTTACAATGCACTAACAGCTTGCGCTTGTCCCTGGATAATGCCACTGCTAATGTTATTTTAACGTTTTATAGATGGTTTTCGTAATCCGATTTTATAACTATGGTGTGATAAATGCCTAATAAAGGTGATGATGATGCACAAATACACGTTGCCTACTAGAGGGATGTTCAGCTGGAGCCCCAACCTATCTCTGCACCACGTGAGCACATGCTTGTTCGCAACTGGTGCGCGTGTGAGTAAAGCGCTGTCAAGTCGCAGCTGACCTATGGTGACCCTGTGGGGTTTTCATGGCAAGAGACTTTTAGAGGTGGTTTGCCATTGCCTGCCTCTGCATAGTGACCCTGGATTTCCTTGGTGGCCTCCTATCCAAATATTGACCAGCGCTGACCACGCTCAGCTTCCAAGATCTGATGGGATTAGGCTAGTCTGGGCTAGCCAGGTCATGGTGCTCACCTCAAAATGTAATGAGTGAAGCAACGGAAGGAAGGTGGATCTTAAGAATCTAAGAAAGGCCCTGCTGGATCTATCTAGGATGGATGGATCCATCCATCCAGCAAGGGCCATCGAGTCCAATGTCCAGTTTTTCACAGTTGCACAGTGGCCAACCACACAAAGTCAAGGAAGTCCAGAAACAGCACTGAAACTAAAGCCTTTTCACTGATGGCCCTCTCAACAACTAGCATCGATGGCATACTGTCTTGGGAAATGGAGGTTCTATTTAGTTGCCATAGCTAATAGCCAGCAATACCCCCAATTTCCAATAAATTAGAATCAGAGAAACAGAGTTGGAAGGAACCACCAGTCCAACCTCCAGCACAAATGCAGGAAACCCCCAGTGACCCCTACTCCATGCCCAGAAGATGGCCAAAAAAATCTTCCAGGATCCCTGACCAATCTGGCCTGGAGGAAAATTGCTTCCTGACCCCAAAGTGGTGATCAGCATTACCCTGGGCATGTAAGAAAGGGCCCCGAGAGCCAAACACTGACTCAACCCTTCCTGTCCTCCCTCTCATGAACTGCCTAAGTTCACAGAGTCAGCCTTGCTGCCAGATGGCCCTCTAGCCTCTACTTGAAAACCTCCAGGGAAGGAGAGCTCCCCACCTCCTGAGGAAGCCTGTTCTGCTGAGAAACTAATCTAACTCTCAGGAAGTTCTTTTGGTTCCTTGGTTTCCTTCTCATATCATCCAAGTTAATGAACAAGATCGCTCCTTTTCTTGGAGAACTCAAACCCTCTGCAGGCCAGAAACCAAGTGAGCATTTAATGCCACTCAGCTAACAAACAGAGCTAGGGCTGCCATAGAGAAGAAGCCCTGGAGAGCGTCTAGTCCCTGAGCACAAGGAACAGGATCCACCCAGCAAGGCCCATCTGGTCCAACATCCAGTTTTTCCACAGTGGCCAACCACACATCTCCAGGAAGTCCAGAGCACCAAAGCCAAAGCCTTTTAACTGATGACTGTCTCGGTGACATGCTGCCTCGGAACATGGAGGTTCTTATTAATACAACCCACAGCGCCCCTTTTTTGGTTGCATCTCACAGCTGAAACTCTCCCAGTTTATTGTCCGCTGTAACCCCTAAATACAGTCACACTCCACAGACCGTAACCCTGCTCAGATTTCCCCCTTTAATAAATGGGGAGGGGCTGTGGCTCAGTGGTAGAGCCTCTGCTTGGCATGCAGAAGGTCCAAGGTTCAATCCCTGGCACCTCCTGTTAAAGGGACTAGGCAAGTAGGTGATGTGAAAGACCTCTGCCTGAGACCCTGGGGAGCCGCTGCCGGTCTGAGTAGACAATACTGACTTTGATGGACCAAAGGTCTGATTCAGTATAAGGCAGCTTCATGTGTTCATGTGACTCTGGGCTTCACACTACACTTGTTGCCAGCAGGACTATTAAATGCCACAGCCTTTACCAGTTCTCAGGCGGGTATCAAACGCACCTGACTAGGTTAGGTATGACATTGCGTACATCTGACAGGCACCAACCTTAAGAAATGCCATTGTGCTGTTTTAACAGTTTTTAAATAATTGCAATTCTTATATAGTGCTTCTAATAAATTATATAGTTTCATTATTTGTATATTTTTTCATCCCACCCAATCTTGGGTACCCAACTTCTGTTTTCCAGGTTGGGGTCTATTCCCCTCTTTTTTCTTCTACTAGGTTAGATATGACCTCAGTGCCCATCCTTAGTACTCTTACAGGTTCTATTGACCAGGCGCACAAGTGGTTCAGGAACGGGGTCAGGGTCTAATCCCCAAGGGTGATTCAGGGGACCACCTAATCCAATTTTATTCCAGACTTCCTCCAAGAAGCTCCGCATACAGGGTTCACTTCCCCATTTGATCCTTCCAACAGCCCTTCAAGGAAGGTTCAGCTAAGAGGGCTACCAGAAAAGAAGCATAGAAATATCTTTAAAGCAATCAGTAAAGCAGAGAGAGTGACTGGCACAAGGTAACCCGGGGAGTTTCATGACCAAGTGGGGATCTGAACGCAGATTTCCCCAGTCCTAGTATGAGGCTCTAACCACTAGGCATCACCATGCAACACTAGCCCTTCTAGAACATACATCACAACAGAAAGTCCATAGGGACTTTACCCTATGGATTAGGGGCGTCCCATCATGGCAGGAGTCCGCAGTTCCAGATTCTTTCTCCAAAGCTCTCTGCACCCACCAGATTTCACTAAAGAACACATGAACACATGAAGCTGCCTTATACTGAATCAGACCCTTGGTCCATCCAAGTCAGTATTGTCTACTCAGACTGGCAGCAGCTCTCCAGGGTCTCAGGCTGAGGTCTTTCCCATCACCTATTTGCCCGGTCCCTTTAACTGGAGACGCTGGGGATTGAACCTGGGACCTTCTGCATGCCAAGCAGATGCTCTGCCACTGAGCCACAGCCTCTCCCCTGAGGTTGAGAGAGCCAGAGAGAGAACCCAGTTTTAAATCTGGCTTTTCTTTGAACTCCAGAGTAACCAGGCCTGCCTGACCCACAGGACTTCCTGATACGATTCCTACCCTACCTTCTCTGCAAAACTCCTTCCTAAGGGGTGGGGGGAGGGAAACATCAAAGGGTCAAATGCCCTCAGAGTCAAGGTGGGTCGAGAAAACGTGGGACAAACCAAGGGGGTCCCAGAGCATCTCTGGACCATTTAATCCTTCCAGTGCCTCAATGCCCGTCTCATGCTGCCGATCCTCTTTCTGCCCTTGAGCCTTGTGCAAGTAGAGGTTTCCTTTAAGCAGGTATTGCATCTGCATTATTAGCCTCCCACATCTGGGCTTACACGCACACACACACAATGCACCAGCTCTCTTCTGCAAAAGGAGAAAATGGGCAAGGGGGGGTAACCACCCCCCAACCGAGGCAAACTTCCAGGGACTTCCTTCCTCTAAGACATGGAAGAAAATAAGACTGGGCACCCATGCGATCTTTTATAGACCTCTGGGGGGTCCTGCGACCACCCCCTCCTGGAAAACCCTCTCCGGATACGCTTACAAGGAAAGGCCTTTAGATGCATGTGCCCTAGAGATGCCGCCCCCACCCCAAAAGCAAAAAGGAGTCAGAACACCAGACCTGTCAACTTGTAATGATTTGCATTTGGTGAGCTAATCCATTGCAACAGGATCAGCCGGCCAGGAAGGAATTTTAACTCTTCGCCTGCAACAAGGTTGCTATTGTTGCCCCGATTCTCTCCCCTCCCAACTCTCCACCCCCCAAGAAAACCAGTAATATGTGTGCATATACATATATGATTCATTCTGCATACAAAGAAAGCAGCCGGCCTCCTTCCCTCCCCGCATTTTGCCCCCCACCCCATCTGCCTTCTCATATATCCCCCCAACATGCAAACAGAGAATCCAGCTTCGGCGTGCAAATTGAGATCAGAGAATCTGAACACAAGGACCAGCGGCGGAGGTGAGTCGGGCAGGCAGAAAACCAAAAGGGAAAGCGGGGGGGGGGGTTGACGCGAAGGAAAGGAGGGGGGCGGCAAGCAGACGGAGGGGGGGGTGCGCTACCATTTTGATGCCGGGGTCTCCGGTCCGACGAGCCCCGCTGCGCTTCTCCTTGCAGGGGGGTTGTGATCTCCATGAAAAGGTCGGGACGCGCCGGGTTTCGCTCTCTTCTCCCCCCCCTTATTTTTGCATGCCCCCCCTTATTTTTGCATGCCCCCCCCCGACCCCCTCTCCCCTTGCACCGGGTTCGGCTGCAAGCGGGCCTTGCAGGGCCTTCCTCCGCCCCCCCCTTCGCCGGGTGCCCCCCCTCGCCCCGCGAAGCCCCCCCCCTTTTGCAAGCGGGAGGGCGAGAGGCGGCCGGCAGCACCCAGGCCCAGCTGAGCGGAGCCTCTGCTGCGCCTGCGTCGGGGGCCGTTAAAGAGACAGGGCGCCTCTGGCGTGTCGGTCCCCCCCCCACCGCCGCCCCCACAGCTGCAACCGGGGCAGAGGGGCTTGCCCGACCCGGGAGCGGTGCAGTTTGGCCGGCTGGGGAGGGAGGGCGCTGGAGAGAGGGCGCGGGGTGGAACCTCCCTGGCCAGGGGCAGTGTATCTGCTTTGCGCCTGCAGGCGCCTAAAGAAAGCTTTTGCTGTGGGGTCCGATTGGGTCTTGTAAGGACAGTGCCGCTGGACTCCAGACGTAGGGATGCCAACCTCCAGGTACTGGGGGAGAAATGGACACCGCTGTGCTAATATCGGGAGGATGAGGAACTCCGTACAGGAGCGAAGTGTATACAAAGTGCAAAAAAACTTTGTAAGCTACCCAAATGACATGACAATAAAGCTACACACACTATGTACACTACTAAGCTGAAACACACAAGCTAAGACAAACAACGTGACTGTACAAGGTGGAAACAAGTGTCAAAATGACGCTTTGCGCGGCAGGGCGTCTATAGAAAGCTTTTGCTGTGGGGTCCGATTGGGTCTTTTAAGGACAGGGCCACTGCACTCGAGACGTAGGGTTGCCAACCTCCAGGTACCAGCTGGAGGTCTCCTGCTATTACAACTGATCCCCAGCCGATAGAGAAAAAGAAGAAGAGTTGGTTTTTATATGCCGGCTTTCTCTACTGCTTAAGGGAGAATCGAACCGGCTTACAATCACCTTCCCTTCCCCTCCCCACAACAGACACCTGGTGAGGTAGGTGCGGCTGAGAGAGCTCTAAGAGAGCTGTGACTAGCCCAAGGTCACCCAGATGACTTCATGTGGAGGAGTGGGGAAACCGACCCGGTTCACCACATCCGAGTCCGCTGCTCATGTGGAGGAGTAGGGAATCAAACCCAGTTCTCCAGATCAGAGTCCACCGCTCCAAACCACCGCTCTTAACCACTGCACCTGCAGGCGTCTAAAGAAAGCTTTTGCTGGGGTCCGACTGGGTCTTACAAGGAAAGTGCCACTGCACTCCAGACATAGGGATGCCAACCTCCAGGTACTAGCTGGAGATCTCCATCCTGAAGTCCATCCCCTCCTCAAACCCCGCCCTCCTTAGGCTCCACCCCAAAAACCTCCTGCCAGTGGTGAAGAGGGACCTGGCAACCCCATCCTTACGTGAAGCTGCCTTATACTGAATCTGATCCTTGGTCAGTATTGACTTCTCTGGCTGGCAGGGGCTCTCCAGGGTCTCAGGCTGAGGCCTTGCATATCACCTAGAAGCTGTCCCTTTCAGCTGGAAATGCCGGGGACTGAAACTGGGACGGCCTGCATGCCAAGGAGATGCTCTACCACTGAGCCCTGGCCCCTCCCCAACATGCACATGACGCTGCCTCATACTGAGTCAGGCCCTTGGTCCATTAAGGCCAGCATTAGCGACTCAGACTGGCAGCAGCTCTCCAGGGTCTCAGGCAGAAGTCTTTCAAATTGCTTCCTACTTGATCCTTTTAACAGGAGATGCTGGAGATTGAACCTGGGACCTCATGGGCTATAAGGGTCGGTACTTGGGGAGGGGCTGTGGCTCAGTGGTAGAGCCTCTGCTTGGCATGCAGAAGGTCCCAGGTTCACTCCCCGGCACCTTCAGTTAAAGGGACTAGACAAGTAGGTGATGTGAAAGACCTCTGCCTGAGATCCTGGAGAGCTGCTGCCGGTCAGAGTAGACAATACTGACTTTGATGGACCAAGGGTCTGATTCGGTAGAAGGCAGCTTCATGTGTACTTGGAATGGAGACCACCTAGGAAGACTCTGCAGAGAAAGGCAATGGCCAACCACCTCTGCTTCTCACTGGCCTTGAAGGCCGCCTTGCTGGGGTCACCATAAATCTTGGATGGGAGACCACCAAGGAAGGCTCTGCAGTGGAAGGCAATGGCAAACCACCTCTGCTTCTCACTGGCCTTGGAAGCTCCTTTCTGGGATCGCCGTAAATCAGCTGCAACTCGACAGCGCTTTACACACACAGAAATGACCTTCAAAACGTCCTGTCCTTAACAGCCTTGCTCAGGTCTTGCAAACGGAGGGCCGTGGCTTCCTTGATGGAGTCAATCCATCTCATGTAGGGTCTTCCTACCACTTCCAACTTTTCCTTGCATTACTGGGAAAAAACAATGAGTCTGGTCTTCTCATTTTACCATTTCTCTTTCCATTCTATTTGTGCTACTACTGGATGCAAAATACATTGTGCGTCCCCCCCCCCAAAAAAAAATAAAGAAACCTTTTTGAAGGCGGGGGCACGGCCTGTCTTGCCCTGTATTCCACCAGCTATAGCCTGAAGCTCTAGGCAGGAAGGAGTTAAGAACGTACACCCATTTTTTGATCAAGTTTCATAACTCACCCCCCTGGGAAACAGAATACATGAAGCATTCGCTTCGGGCCTGCCCTAGGAACAGAGCGGAGTCCCAGATCTCACTAAATGCGGATGAGATTGTCATGCGGCTCAGCGATTAACATTAACAACATAACACGGCTTCTTCAATCCACGCTTTGAATATATCATTTGCTTGTGGCGGTTTAGGGACTCGCTTTGAGGACAAATCAAGAATACCAAGAAGCACTCTTTGGTTCCCAGCGCGGCACTATGGCAGTCGGCAAGAACAAGCGAGCGCCTCACGAAAGGAAGCAAGAAAGGCGCTAAGAGAAAAAGTGGTCGACCCCTTTTCAAAGAAGGACTGGTATGATGCCCAGGCACCAGCAATGTTCAATATTCGAAACATTGGCAAGACACTGGTCACCAGGACACAGAGATCAAAAATTGCCTCTGATGGACTTAAGGGCCGTGTATTTGGTCAAAGCGGCGATAGATATAATCAGGAATAGAAAATCTTATTTAAATTGTACCTATTGTAGTTTATGGGTATAATTTTGTAAAGAATACATAGATATAGTCAATAGTTAAGGATCACAGTAGATTAGTTAAGAAAAGAAATTAGTCATCAAGCATGAATAGCTTTTTTTATGGAATAATAGTCAAATTCTGAATTATTGTAGATTGTGGGGTCAAGTTAGATGATCGACTTAGCTTGGTCCCGGGCAAAGTATAAACGTATATTTTTTCCCTTTTGTTTTCCCCCCCTTTCTTTCTTCTGTATCCCCTATTAAAATGAATAAACGTTTATTTTAAAAAAAGAATACTGAGAAGCTTGCCATATGTGTGAAGTACGCTCTAGCGCACTGATTTTAGGCACCTCATCATCTGATCCACCAGGCTGCGTTTAAATGGGTATAATGAGTTATTTATTGGTGGTGGAAAATGCCACCCAGTCGCAGCTGACTTATGGCAACCTCGTAAGGTTGGGTACCCAAAGGTTGGGTGGGAAAAGACTCAATTATGTGTAGAAATATATTTATTTTAAGGCACTGAGATCTATATTAAAACATTAAAATTAGATTAAAAGTGCAAATGGCAACTAATACAGGTTGATAAACTAAAACACAATCTAAATGTGTTTCGGCCCCCTGGCCTTAATCAGTGGCCTAATAACATCACTTATAATGCACACCAATAGATAATACAACATGTATAACAGTATTATAGCAGAATAATAACCACTCAGGTATGTATGTAGGGATATATTCCAATTTGATTCTGGGCCCAGTATATTCTATACAATTTATAAGATTAAAGTTCCCATTGTCGTGGGATACTTTCTGCTTTTTCTTTTCTGGGCTGTGTTAGCCTTCCATACAAGGTGTGCATACCAGTATCAACCAGATATACCGTCACAGCTGACTTATGGCAACCCCGTAAGGTTTTCAAAGCAAAGAGACGTTCAGAGGGGGTTTGACAGTGCCTGCTTTTGCGTAGCAACCCTGGACTTCCTTGGAGGTCTCCCATCCAAGTACTAACCAGGGCTGACCCTGCTTAGCTTCTGAGGTCTGAGATTGGGCTAGCCATGGCCTGGACTTCCTTGGTCAGGGGTCCCCAACCTTTTTGAGACTGCAGGCACATCTAGAATTCTGGCATGGCACGGCGGGCACAGCAACAAAACGGCTGCTACAGGAGGTGGAGCCAGCCACAAAATGATTGCCACAGCTTCACTTTAGTAGCACACTGCAGATTCTTGTGCCGTGGTGGCAAGCTGCTGCCAAACCAACCTGAAAAAACCCTGCATAGCCAATGAAAGTTCCAATAGTCATTCAGAAGTAGAGTTGCCAGGTCCCTCTTTGCCGCCAGCGGGAGGTTTTTGGGACAGAGCCTGAGGAGGGTGGGCTGTGGGTAGGGGAGGGACTTCAATGCCATAGAGTCCAATTGCCAAAGCGGCCCTTTTCTCCAGGTGAACTGATCTCTGTCAGCTGGAGATCAGTTGTAATAGTAGATCTCCAGCTAGTACCAGGAGGTTAAGCAAAGCAAGAGTAGGCACTTATGGCACCAAAAGCACTACAAAAGAATGCTGAACAACATGTTTGTAATGACAAATTAAACAAACAATACAACCAAGAACAGAAGGAAATTCCTGTTACATGTGTAGAAAAGTCACCACGTTCCTGCAGTGTAGACAGGTAAGTGAAGTGACTAAATATCAAAGTTCTGGAATGCCATGAGTAGAGAGAAAATAGGCTTCCGGTAATGAGTCCTGTTTCGCTGGTGCTTTGTCAATTCAGGCAATCCTGTGACGTTCCGTCAAGGTTCCACGGAACATATGTTCCGGACAAGAAGGCCTATAGCCTGACAGTACTAACGGATGGCGAATCTGCGTCATCTGATTCGCCATCCGTTAGTACTGTCAGGCTATAGGCCTTCTTGTCCGGAACATATGTTCCGTGGAACCTTGACGGAACGTCACAGGATTGCCTGAATTGAGAAAGCACCAGCGAAACAGGACTCATTACCGGAAGCCTATTTTCTCTCTACTCATGGCATTCCAGGACTTTGATATTTAGTCACTTCACTTACCTGTCTACACTGCAGGAACGTGGTGACTTTTCTACACGTGTAACAGGAATTTCCTTCTGTTCTTGGTTGTATTGTTTGTTTAATTTGTCATTACAAACATGTTGTTCAGCATTCTTTTGTAGTGCTTTTGGTGCCATAAGTGCCTACTCTTGCTTTGCTTAAGTACCAGGAGGTGGCAACCCTAATCAGAAGCCTTCTGGGCAAAAGTTGAACCTGGCCCCTCCCACTTCCTAAAACACTTGGTGGGCGCCGTGGTGCCCGGTTGGTGACAGCTGTTCTTGGTGGTCTCCCATCTAAATACTAACCAGGGCTGACCCTGCTTAGCTTCCAGGATGAGAAGACATAGAGCAAGCCATTGCCTGCCTCTGCATAGTAACTCTGGTATTCCTTGGTGGTCTCCCATCCAAGTACTAACCAGGGCTGACCCTGCTTACCTTCCAAGATCTGATGAGATCCATCTAAGCCTGGGCCATCCAGCACGATGTAGTTGTTTGGAGAGGTGGACTCTGACCTGGAGAACAGGGTTTGATTCCCCACTCCTCCACATGAGCGGTGGAGGCTAATCTGGTGAACTGGATTGGTTTCCTCACTCCTCCACATGAAGCCAGCTGGGTGACCTTGGGCTAGTCACAGCTCTCTTTGAGCTCTCTCAGCCACACCTACCTCACAGGGTGTCTGTTGTGGGGAGGGGGAGGGAAGGGGATTGTAAGCCGGTTTGATTCTTCCTTAAGTGGTAGAGAAAGTCAGCATATAAAAAACCAACTCTTCTTCTTCTGACAGTGTGCTGAGTGCAGCCACAAAATGGCTGCTGCAGGAGGCGGAGCCAGCCACAAAATGGCTGCTGCAACTAACCTTCAGTCACACAGCGAAGATCCTCACTCTGTGGTGGCAGCTGCCAAAGCAACATTTTAAAAAATCTGCACAGATTTTTTAATCTCCAATGGCCAATCAGAAACCTGGCTCACAAAGCCCCCACCTGGCCCCACCCACTTTCTAAAAACACTTGGTGGACACCATGTTGGAGACACCTGTGCTAGTCTATAAAAGACTTGTTTTTAAAAATGCATGAGCACTAGGGTTGCCAGGTCCCTCTTCGCCACTGGTGGGAGGTTTTTGGGGCGGGGTCTGAGGAGGGACTTCAATGCCATAGAGTCCAATTGCCAAAGCGGCCATTTCCTCCAGGTGAACTGATCTTATCGGCTGGAGATCAGTTGTAATAGCGGGAGATCTCCAGTTAGTACCTGGGAGGCTGACAAGCCTAATTATATTGCATAATATAGTATTATATCATATCTTATATTGTAAGCCGCCTTGAGTTCCTCAAGGGGAAAAGTTGTAATAGCCTCACCCAATCACCTCAAAAACAGTACTAAATTTTCTTACAGCTGCAGACAAAGGGCACAAGCTGCTTTTCCTGTAAAAGACAACACTTGATATTTGAAAATGATTTGGGTCCTATTTCAGGAATTAAAAAATGGGCAACGCTACTGCATTTCAAGGAATTCTAGGCCAACTACTGTGGAGTCACGAAATGGGCCCCGTTCCAAATCAGGACAGTAAATTATTTTTGTATCTGTCCACACTCATTAAAAGGAAATCGCTTACTTCCAAGTGCAGATTTGCAAAGATGCAAATATTCTTCTGCAGACCTCATCTTCCTGAGCAAGGTTTGTTCATGTCACAGTGATTCTCCCCCAGGCCGCGGCTGGGATCCAAAGAGCTGTAGGGTCGCTCTGTTGAGGCAAGAGACCTTCTGAACCCTGGGCTTCCAAAAGAAAACCCTTACACTATCACAGAGCCACCCCACAACACAGAAGAACATAAGAACATAGGAAAAGCCATGCTGGATCAGACCAAGGTCCATCAAGTCCAGCAGTCTGTTCACACAGTTGCCAACCAGGTGCCTCGAGGAAGCCCCCAAACAAGACAACTGCAGCAGCATTGTCCTACCTGTGTTCCACAGCACCTGATATAATAGGCATGCTTCTCTGATCCTGGAGAGAATAGGTGTGCATCATGACTAGTACCCATTTTGACTAGTAACCATGAATACCCCTCTCCTCCATGAACATGTCCACTCCCCTCTTCAAGCCTTCCAAGTTGGCAGCCATCACCCCATCCTGGGGCAGGGAGTTCCAACCATTCAACTCTGCGTTGTGTGAAGAAATACTTCATCAGTTTTGAATCTCTCACCTTCCAGCTTCAGCAGATGACCCCACGGTTCTGGTATTATGAGAGAGGGAGAGAAGCAAACAGCTAGCGAATAGCTCCATCAAGTCCTTGACAAAATTGTGTGTGCTGGCACGCACAGCACTCACAAATCAGATTTAGGGGCTTTATTCTCAATAATCCTAGTAATGGCATCGTCTCACATACACGGTCTTGCAAAAAAACCAAAATGATTTTCCTGTTCTAGTTGAGACTCTAGTTAAAAGCACCTATTCAAATCCCCAGCCTTGCCTGTGTGCGTTCAACTTTTTACTAGCTGAAGAAACACCATTATATTAAAGAGGCAGAATCTCACGGGAATTCCTACCGGTCTCACGGGAATTCCTACCGACGCAAGACGTGCAATAAATTGAACACAGACAAGAATTTATGGCAGTTTAAACATACTCATTGCTTACGAAGTAATGCTTCCCCCCCACCCCAAGGCTGAATTGCCCTTGAAAGAGGTTCTGCTGAAACTTAGGATAAAGTGCCCAATGGAGCCTGTCTACGGCCACTAGTCACAGTCTTCGATTACTCCAGTTGTCAGGCCAAAACTCCAAGCATGATAGACTTAAACCTCATGCATGAGGAATAAACAGAGGAGCAAAGATGTCTTCGTTTTAGTCCCCTTAGGTGTTTTTTTTTTTTAAGTTAACACCTCATGACCAATATCCAGTACTTAAATGATTTGTATTTTAATTGTAATAAGGGGGGGGAGAGATCACATTTTTTAAAATGTACAACTTTTGGTGTTTCACAAAGTATCAGTTAACACCTTAGAAATGTGTACAGCATCTCAAAATCATAGAAAGTTAACAAACGCAGGATAGCCGCTACAGTTACAACTGGCATGTCTCCAGCTACCAAATGCAGGCTATAAGAGAACGACGGCTGCTCAAAAAACAAAAAAACAAAACAAAACCCTTCTCCCCAATTAATCAGTACGAAAAGTCTGTATTTCCTGAAATTATGAATTAGAGCACTGGGGGGGGGGATTCAGTGCCCCCAACTTGAAAATGAGTTTTCTAAACCAATTTACAGACAGTCTGCTACGAGGGCAGACTCTCTTTTTGGTACAGAATACTGAGAACGAACTCCCCTGTCTTCTTTCAAAGCTACTGTATATAATCTGACAATACTAGCCCATTTCTATCAGACAGCAACCTTAAACCAGAGGATGGTAGGAGAAACCCAACGGCAACCCTCCTGTTCAAGTTGCGCTCATTTTAGTGAGTTTCGCGTATAAGGCCCCTGCTGAAACGATACCCCATAACGTCGACGCCGGTGGGAGCCGACCATGAGACCAACCTGGTCAAAGTCTTTGTTTTTCTAAACAAAGGTAGACGGTTACAACTATGTTACCCCTCTACTGATACCGAACTGAAACGGAACAGTTTGGTATCGCTTTTGGAGTATTAATAAGCAGTGAAGTCTCAGCACGTATACGTTTTAATTTGTTCAAGTAACAGTCGCGAGCCGAGCCCCTGAACTGAAGAGGGCATTTTGCATCGTATGAGAAAGCTCGCCCTGCCATTGCGTTTGCAGTGAAAAGGTCCAGTAGGAAGAAGATGGGCGGGGCCAACACAGAGAGCCCGCCTTAATTCACAGGAGAAAGCCGGGGATCGGCTTATGCCGTGGATGTCCAGGACACTGCAGGACTGAGGCGTCGACCCTCGAGAGAGGCTTTTTAAATTAACTACACAGAAAGTAGCATTGAATAACAATAATATTATTCACAGTTCTGTAGTTGCCGGCATGTTTCTGAGAACAGGCTGCACACCACCCGGCCTCTCAAATCACAATACCAGCTGATCCACGCACAATGCGGCCTCCTGGCCCGGAAGTCCAACTCCAGGAAGAGAATGCAGCATAAGAAAGGAAACTGTGCTCGAAGTTAAGGCCGGACGTCACCAGGCATCCTTCGTTTCTACTCAGAGCATGGAGTGGGGAAGTTCTTTCCACAATAGTGATGTAAAAAAAAAAAAAAACTCAATACAATCCACATGTTTTTTTTTAAGAGTCCACCTTCAGCTGTATCGGCTGCTTTCACTGGGGCTTCGGTAGTTAGAGTAGCTGCGATCACTTTCGCTGTCAGAACCGTAAGACCTACAAGAAAAAAAGAAGCCAAGATAAATATAAAAATGTACGTTGCTTGGGTCTTGTTTTTGCCTCTCAGGCACAGAATGTGCATCAAGCCCCATTTGTTGTGAAAGAGCACAGAGAAGCACATAAAATCTCTTTTGCGATACCTGATATAAAATTATTCAGACAAACGTTTTGCGACAAGTACTAGTGCTTGCAGAAATGTAGCATTTTAAACCCCGGGACTGCCGAAAGCTCAACAGAATCAAAGAGCCAGGTCAGGGCTGTTTTCCCACTGATTCACACCTTTTGCAGTGTTTAAACCTGCCAATCGGACTTGCTGGGAGACCGACTGCGCCTCAATCCATGGGTCTTAAAAGAGCTCGCAATGGAAACAGAAAGGGGACTGGGGGGGGGGGGACGGGACGGAAAAGGGTACTGATTTAAAACAAGAGATCAGTTTTCCAAAATACACAATAAGCAGAATAATCAGCTCCTGCTTATCCAGCAAGGTGGGGAAGTTGGAATCCGGGCATCATCAGGTGATCTGACACAAAGGAGACCACGCACACAGCCCTGCCCTTCAAACCACAAGTTTGTCCCAAAGCTTATCACATGAACACACGAAGCTGCCCTACACTGAATCAGACCCTTGGTCCATCAAAGTCAGTATTGTCTACTCAGACTGGCAACAGCTCTCCAGGGTCTCAGGTAGAGGTCTTTCACATCACCTACTTTCCTGGTCCCTTTAACTGGAGATGCCAGGGATTGAACCTGGGACAGTCTGCATGCCAAGCAGGTGCTCTACCACTGAGCCACAGCCCCTCGCAGGGTTGTTGTGCAGATAAAAAGTGGGGAGGACCCCCAAAGCTGCCCTGAGCTCCTTGAGCACCCATTGAGCTTTAAAGAAAGTGGGCGGAGCCACTGTTAGGCAGGGCTTGTTTCTGGCTGCCCTCATTCAAACGAAAGGGTTTGCAGCCGCAGCTACAGGACGAGTAAGAGGCCTGTTAAGCACCCAGGTTTTCCTTAGTCAGGGTTTGGTTCCTTTTCCCCTTCAGGGCTGACCAAACATTGCCGTTTCATTTGCAAATTAGAGAATTTCTAGTCTTAGAGCCCGGGGGGGGGGGGACAACACTGAGCTGTTGCATGATGGGAGATGAGCATTCAGGAGTAGAAGCCCACCCCCTACTTCTCTAAGCATGCTATCCTTCTAGTGGCTGGACCAGGCTTCCACCCAAAGTACAGACGATACTAACCTTGACAGAAACTTGGCCAGCCTTCGAGTAAGGCAGCTTCATGAACGCACGTGAAGCTGCCTTATACTGAATCAGACCATCAAGGTCCATCAAAGTCAATATTGTCCACTCAGACCAGCAGCGGCTCTCCAGGGTCTCAGGCAGGGGTCTTCCACATCACCTGCTTGCCTAGTCCCTTTAATTGGAGACGCCGGGGACTGAACCTGAGATCTTCATCTGGGTCAACAGTAAGACCTCTAAAATGTGGCAGCAGATCTAATGATGCCCTTCAAGGCTGACTGTCATGAGGAACATACCTGGACCGTCTATCATAGCTGCGAGATCGGTGATAACTGTTGCTCCTCTTGCTTCTACTTCGACTCCGACTCCTGCTGTAGTAACTGTCATAGGTGTAAGACCTGCTTCTATGGGTAAAAATAAATAAATGGAAGAGCGGATTATTTGGTTTAACAATGAATTCTTCCTCTTAAACAAACTCTTACAGCTAAAAAACATTTAATTGAAAAGTCAGCATTTTGGGAGTCATAAATCTATTAAGCGATCCCTTTCTTTGAGGCCACAAAATGTTACAGACACAGTTTAAGTCACGAGCTTGATATTTCATTAGCCATTAATACAGATGATGAGGGAAAATTTGCTTACTTCTTAAATGTGTGTTGCAATATGGATGTTTTATGATTAAGGATAAGGGGAAACATGATAGAGGTGTATAAAATTATGCATGGTATGGAGAGAGTGGGCAGAGAGAAGCTTTTCTCCTTCTCTCACAATACCAGAAAGCGGGGTCATCTGCTGAAACTGGAGGGTGACAGATTCAAAACAGATAAAAGGAAGCATTTCTTCACACAACACATAGTTAAACTGTGGAACTCCCTGCCCCAGGATGTGGTGATGGCTGCCAACTTTAAGAGGGGAGTGGACATGTTCATGGAGGAGAGGGCTATCCATGGCTACTAGTCAAAATGAATACTAGTCATGATGCATACCTATTCTCTCCAGGATCAGAGGAGCATGCCTATTCTATTAGGTGCTGTGGAACACAGGCAGGATAAGGCTGCTGAAGTCGTCTTGTTTGTGGGCTTCCTAGAGGCACCTGGTGGGCCACTGTGTGAACAGACTGCTGGACGTGATGGACCTCAGTCTGATCCAGCATGGCTTTTCTTATGATTTTTTTTTTTGCAATGCTTTACTAGTGAGCAGGTCTCTGGACAGATGGGTTAGACATGTTCTATCCAAATAAACATTTGACAGCCGGATAGTATTCTGGCACAGCTACTGTTGCTAGGGGAGTGAAGAGGTTTGTTCCAGCCACCCCTTCGGACACAGCTGCAATATTTTGTCACTACTTCTTGGTTCTGTGTTTGCTGAAGTCAATATTTGGTTGGGAGGATGGAACAAGCCCCTACTGTGTTTATTTTAAAGTATTCACACACATTCCCTACTGCATGTTCTTTGAGTAGATCTTGCTTGCTTGAAGGAGAAAACTGAGGAAATAATCCCAAAAGGATTGAAATATTTATGTATTAACTTCCAATAAGCATTTCAGTCTTTCTAAGATTTTTCATGAGACCGTAGGACAAAAAAGGAAGAAGGACAAAGTATTCTTAGAAACGAGTGGAGCCACACACCTCCACTGCTCTAAGGAATTCCTTCCCGGCTCAACATCAACAGCCACACGTACGAATTAAGATAACCATCTAACCACATGGGAAATGCAGGGAAACCTCACCACTTGGGCACAGGCCCTGGATTCTCCGTGCAGGGGACACCCCCCCCCCACTACATATAGTAATTTAGACAACCAAGCAGCCACATGTAGAAAACCTTGCCACACAGTGAGCTGGTCATCCGTTTTTACCTAAGCTTCGCTAAGAAACACATTTTGATTAATATGATATGTGTGCGTTAAGTGCCGTCAAGTTGCTTCCGACTCATGGTGACCCTATGAATCAATGTCCTCCAAAACTTCCTATCCTAAACAGCCTTGCTTCAGGTCTTGCAAACTGAGGGCTGTGGCTTCCTTTATAGAGTCAATCTATCTCTTGTTGGGTCTTCCACTTTTCCTAGTATGATTGTCTTTTCCAGTGACTCTTGTCTTCTCATAATGTGACCAAAGTACGACAGCCTCAGTTTAGTCATTTGAGCTTCTAGGGTCAGTTCGGGCTTGATTTGATCTAGAACCCACTGATTTGGTTTTTTGGGCAGTCCAGGGTATCCGTAACACTCTCCTCCAACACCACATTTCAAAGGAATCTACTTTCTTTCTATCAGCTTTCTTCATTGTCCAGCTTTCACACCCAAACATAGTAATAGGGAATACGATGGCATGAATTAACTTGATCTTGGTTGCCAGTGACACATCCTTGCACTTAAGAATCTTTTCTAGCTCCTTCATGGCTGCCCTTCCCAGTCTCAATCTCCTTCTGATTTTTTGGCTAATTTGATTATACTTCCAAAACTCTTCCACCTCCCGCTGCTTGGTGAAGATGTAAACCAATTCTGCTTAATTCCATGGTGTTTTCGGCCAGCTACAAGGATATAGGAACGATGTGCCACTTACAGGTTGAAAAGAGCAAGAATCCAGCAGCACCTTAAAGACTAACAAAATTTCTGGCAGGGTCTGAGCTTTCGTGAGACACAGCTCACTTTCTCAGATACAGCTAGAATGTGAGGCCATCTATCCTTAAGTAGAGAAGAGTGAATTCAGCCACCCAATGGCAATAGCATGTAAATGTCAATAGCACTTACAAATTAGTAACAAATACTTCATTAAAAACATTTTCTCATTAGTAACAATCAACTCCATCTTTGCATACCTGGATCGACTATGATGATCGTAAGAACTGCTTCGGGACCGACTTCTGCTATAGGTACGGCTATGAAAACAAGAGTGACATATTAATTCCTACAACTACGCTGAGTAAAAGTTTTCATTTTTAAATCTGCAGAAGCCATTCTTCGTCTTCTTGACTCTAGTCAGCTGCTACAATTATTCCCTCGTTTATTATTTTGCAAGTGACAAGTTACTTTATTAAAATAACCAGTTTCTTAATGGTAAATGGTCAACAACGCTTCTCAGATAGGAAATCAACCAAGATCTTCATGCAGGCCCCAAAGATATATTAGTGGGGAAAGGGTTGTGGCTCAGCGGTAAGAGTATCCCTTTGTAAACAGGAGGTCCCAGCTTCAAACTCACATCTCAAGTTTAAAAGGATCAAGAAAGAGATATAAAAGACCTTGACCTAAGGGTGTGAAGGGCTGCTACCAGTCAGAGCTTGACAGATCGATGGCCAACTCAGCAGAAGGCAGCTTCATGTTTATTATTTATTTATTTAAACTTGAATCCTGCTCTCTGTCCCAGCCAAGGCCAGGCTCAGAGTGGCTAACATCAATCAGATATAATACAATACAATGTAACCCAACCACAAGTATATAAATAAATCAACTTAACATTTAAAACCAGATTCCTGTTAACCACTTCATGACCATTTATCGACCACAAGTCCACGCCGGGCCTGGAAAAGCAATCGGGATCCCCAATTTGAATTCAGATGAGAAGGGGCAGGGAGGCCAGCTCTGATGGAAAACCGTTGCTGCCCTCAACCATAGGCCTGGCGGAACATCTCGTTCTTACAGGCCCTGCAGAACCGAGCTAAATCCCGCAGGGCCCTGGTCTCACTAGAGAGAGAGAGTTCCACCAGGCCAGGACCAGGGCTGAAAAAGCCCTAGCCCTAGTTGAGGGCAGCTGGACAATTCTTGGGCTGGGGGCCACCAGTAGGCTGTTATTAGTAGCATAGAACTCTCTGGGTGGGGGGGGTCTACCAGGAGAGACGGTTCCACAGATACAATAGTCCCAGACCGTTCAGAGATTTGAAGATTAAAACCAGCACCTTGAACCTGATCCAGTGTTCATATTCCTTAAATTTAATTTCAAAAGGGTTCTCTAATCTCCAGTAAACAAGAAAAAGACAGATACTACCTGTGGCTCCGGTAACTGTCATAGGAACTGCTTCGACTTTTTGACCGGCCTCTGCTGTACCACCCTCTGCTCCGGCTTCGGGTGTAGCTCCTCGACCTATGCAATTAAAAAGGCATGTATTAAAATGCTAGGCGAAAGAAGCAATCGCATTCATAGAAGTCTGTGTGTTTAACCAAAAACGAGCAAGATTTTCAAAGCAAAAGAGCGACTCAAATGGCTAGCATACATTTTAAGAGACATCTACAAGAAACGTTTTCTGGTTTGGTGCTTTTCTGAAACAGCTCCAGCCCTCAGCTACAGTAGAAATACAAACAAACAAACAAATAATTCTACCCACCTGTAAGAGTCAGTGGAACTCCTCGATCGACTTCTTGAGTGACTGTAGGAAAGGGATCTTGTTCTGTGCCGGGATTTCGGGTCCGATTTGCTCCGCGACCGGCTGCGGCTCCTCGACTGGCTGTCCTCTCGTGTGGGGGAATCCTCTTCGCTGGAGCTCTCGCGGTTCCGCGGCCTCCGGTTGAGCCGTGCCGTCTTCCTGACTTCGTCGAACAGGGAGCCTGGCCTGATTTTATTTTTGCTTTTAATCTCTATCCTCAAACCTTGGGGCTTCGACTCCGATGAGGAGGCCGCATTTTTGGCTTCTGCCTGATTGGCCACGGCGGCGGCTGCTGCCTGTAGGTTCCCTACGCCCTGCAGGGGCTTCCATTTATTATCCACCACGCTGCTCTGTGCGTTCTCTGCCACTTCTGTTTTCAGCCCGCTTTCCGCGGCAGCCGTTGCAGCTGTGGGGCTGAGGCTCTGCTTCTCTTCCTTTCTGTGTCTCTCTTCTTTGACACTGACCGCTTCCCTAGCATTGTGTCCTTCCGTTGCACTCTCTGCTTCAGGGTTATTTGGTACATCTGGGTTCTTACTAACTTTAACAGCCGGGAGGTTGACCTTCAGACTTACTGGCAAAGGATCTAGGTCCAACTTCACGGGTGAATAATGGTCTGGGGTACAGATCTCCATGTCATCCATCTGAGTAACATCCGCCTCGTTTTCATTGTTCGCTTTGGGACTTCCCGAAACATTCACATTTTTAACTGGAACTCGAGTAGGAGCAGAAGTCGACTGTTCCCTGTTATCTTTGCTATGTTTGTTAAGAGATGGTGATTGGCTACCCCTAGCTTCATCAGAGGGTGTTTTCTCTTCACGGAGCTTTTCATCGTCTCGGGGTTGTTCTTTCACCACTTTGCTGTTTTCAGAAGCTCGGTCTTGGTTTTTCTCCTCCTTAGCTTCAGCAGTGGCTTTCTCATCCTTGGAAGCTGGTTTTACTGTGATGTCCTCGTCCTCTTCCTCCTCCCCGAACTCCAATGGAGGCTGCCAATGAAAAGTTTCCTTACGCTTTTGAGCCTTATGCTTCTTCTCCTTTTTACCCTTGGATTTCTCTTTCGCTTTCTTGGAATGTGCCTTTTTGAGGTTCTTCTTGGACCCGTGCTTTTGCTTTTTCGATTTTCCCCGAGTGCCTGAATTGGCACAGGAGTTTTCCGAGTCAGAAGGGGACAACTGCTGCTTACTTGTCTTCAGCGCCCCCAAGGAGGTATCTACTTTCATCTTAACGTTGGCAAGGATGGGTTCTGAGTCTGAGTCCGATGTAGCTTCACCTTCCTCCTTACTAGATAATCGTGAACCTTCTTTATCATTCTTGTTCTCACCTCTTTCTGAATTTGACCCAGAGTCCCACTTACTGCCTGCGTGTGTTTTCCTTTTTGCCTTCCGACCAGTTTTTGGAGACTCAGATTTATCCTTCAGTGCTTTCTGTTTTGAACCGTTGCTGCCCCACTCAGACCGAGACCTCTCCTCTTGCCAGTCACCAACTGAACCACTTTTATTTTGCTTCCGATTAGCTTTTTTGGGCTGCGGCTGGCCTTTTTCTTGGACCAGCTGTGGCTTAGCTGGTTGCTCATTGTCTGTGGAGAAGTCCAAAGAGGACCTACTTGCACTTTCTCTGTGCTTTTGAGAAGTCGCCTCTTTCACATATGAAAGAGTGCTTTCAGAACTACTTTGCCTTTTCTTTGACAAGGGTACACTTCTCTCTCTGGATTCGGATTTCCGTTTGCTTTTCTGTCGGTCATTGTCACTTAGGGAAAAATAAGATGATGATCCACTGTAGCACGACTGGTCACTGGGAAACTTATTCACTGAACGGGATCTACCTGTTGATCGAGACCTTGACCTAGAGCTGGACAGGCTCCTTGAGCGCGAATAAGACCTGGAGTAGGATCTGCTTCGAGACGTCCTGCTCCTTGACCTTCGCCGGCTTTCAGAACTTCTGTCGCTCCGATTTTTTGAATAACTGCTCTGATCGCTATCCGAGGTATCTCGCCGCTTGCGGTACGAAGAGGATGAACTAGCCTGTTTGGTGTTTGCTAAGCTGTAAGTCGTTGGAGTCGGTATTAAGTGGGTGGCTTTTGCTTTCATTTCCTGAATTCGCTCGTAGGATGGTTTCCAGGGCTTCTGCCCGGGCTTCCATCTAGAAGGAGGTGGACTGTCGCTGAGGGGTATCACTGGAATGCTTTCGGCAACAACGGGCTGGATCACAACTTTGTCAGTCTGCGGTAACGTTGCTCTTGCAGGTTCAGCCTTGATGGCCTTGTGTTCATTTATCCGTGCTGTAACATTTTTGGGAGAACTGGACACGGTCCTTGGACGCCTGGAGCTGGAGCTAGACCGTGACATGCTCCTGGAGTGAGAAGATTTCAAAGCAACTCTGGACCTAGAGCTTCTTCTGGAATAAGATCTCGACCTGGATCTTGACCTGGACCGGTAGTATGAGTGTGAGTCTCTGGTCGACATAGACAGTGAGCTCTGGTTGCCTCTTTCTGATTTAGACCAGTCCTTTCTAGAAGAGGAGTCCCTCGAGGAGAGCGAGGAAGAGCGAGACACCCTCCCATGAACACTAGGCGATTTTGTCCTTCTGGTAGAAGAAGGAGAAGAATTGACCTCTGTGGAAGGAGATACTCTCTTTTTCTTAATTTGCTTGTGCTTCTTTAAATGCTTTTGCTTTTTGGCCTTTTTTTTATGCTTTGCCTTTTTGTCTTTCCGGTGTTTTTTGTGGTGGCCAATGGATTTGGTACTTAGACCTGAAAAGCCATTATGGGACCAAGACCTCGAGCGCTGCGAGAGACTTCTTTCATCCCACTTTCCTGGGTCACTCAACCTACAAAGAAAGCAAATAAAATTGGGCAGGGAATTCCCTTCCATGTGCTTCTTTGATTTTCTTCCCTTCCCAAACAAGGAACTCAGAGTTTTGGGAACCACGGAGCTCGATTCTGAGTAACAGGGGAATGGGCAGTGATCTGGAAGGTGCCTGGAAATACTGGGTTGGTACAGACATTTGCCTAACGAGCATGTGAAACAGGTAGTGACCAGTAAGGGCAGATGGACTCAAACTGGCTTCTCCATTCTGTAATAAGGAAGGACAGAACAGAATGGATAAATACTACCTTACACAGGCCATTTGCATGCCCTTACAAGGACTTTCAACCAGTTTCGATACAGCACTCTGCATCCACAGGTGGCCAGTCGATACACACGGACTCAAAACCTCACCAGAATGGAACTCAAAACCTCACCAGAATGGGTCAGCCAAACAAACTGTTCCAAGGTGAGTTCTACGATCTGGCACAATACTCAAGATCTTATTATTAGAGCAATTTATATCAATGACCCTTTGAATGACAGGTTGCTTTCACACACACTGAACAATGCATTTTCAATCCACTTTCAATGCACTTCAATGATCGTTTGCAAGTGCATTATGCTGTCTCATACAGTAAAATCCAGCTGCAAAGTACATTGAAAGCGGAATTGAAAGTGCTTTATTCGGCATGAGTGAACGTGCCCACGGTTTCAGAGGACAGACGTGTTGGTCTGCAGTAGAGCAGCTAGATTCAGGTACCAACAAGATTTTTGGGATGTAAGCTTTTGAGAGTCAAAGCTCCCTTCATCAGATAAGGAAACGTTGACTTGCGAAAGCTTACACCCCAAAAGTCTTGTTGGTCTCTAAAGTGCTACTGGACTTGACTCTAGCATTCGAGTTATGTTTTGAATGAATACATCCCTACAGAAATCATTCCCTAAGCCACCTTATGTCCTGTCATGATTCCATCACTTTGGAATTCCCTCACCAGAAAGCCTTGCCTGGTGTAGAACTTAATTTTTGGTTAGGTGCCAGGCGATGACTTGTTTCATTTTCTCCCAAGCTCTTAATTAGCTCACATTCTCTTTGATGGTTTGCAGTTTGAGTCCCACTGTATCCAAGCTGGTTATATTTGGGTTATGTGTTCTATTTTTAGCACACTTCATTGTTTTGGAGGCTGTTTTAAATTGTGTTATTGTAAAGCAGTCTTAGGCACTTTGGTGCAGAATGTGGGATACACGAGTACTCAAAAGATGTTTCAGAAACCAGTACTCACTATTTTGTCTACCATCATTTATTTCTTAGGTGTTGAGATTAGATTTTTGTAGCTTGTTGTTGTATTAGTTCCTGCTCTGCTTTGTAGTTAGATATTGCCATTAGACTTTTTTAGAGTTGGGTGTAATCAGATAGCTCATTTCTTGCTGTATTTATTAGCATATAGTCCCCTTTATTTAGATTACGTATTTGCTTGCCCCAAATAGTTTTCCAGTTAACCATTTGTAGTCCTTTTTTCGGTTTAATAAATACTGTTAATAATAATAACAATTAAAAATAAGACGTTTCAGAAACCACATTTCCATTCCCTTTCAGAATCCGGGGCAGGCACGTATGAATTCACAGTTGATGAACTTTAGAATTCAAGTGTTTTACTACAGAGGAAGTTTCTGCACAAAAGTTTAATAAAAATTTACACTTAAGAAAAACACACTGCGCTGTTACCCAGGATCTTGCTTCCCCAGTTCAAGAAGAAAACTACATGCAAAACAAGCAGACAGGTATATCCCATGTATTCACCCCCAATTTCTGATTTGTACCATTAGAACTTTTCAGCTACAACAAAATTAGTAGCTACAGGTCATCTGTAGTCTGAAATCTTTTCTGTGCCTTTTAAAGAATGCAGACTTCACCCCAGATGAGTCACTTAAGAGGGTTTTATGTTTTCAGAAGAATCTTACTTGTCCCCTTTACTCCATTTCTCTCCACTCGGCGGCCTGTACGCTCTTAATCTCTGCATTTCTTCTTTCCAGTGGGGGGGAGTTTCGCTGCTTTCCTCGTTATCAGATTCAGAACATGAGCGAGAATGAGGCGGCGTGTGGTATCGCTAGAGGGGCGCAAACAGCACAAGTATAAAGAGGGTATCTCAGAATCCCTAACACCAGAGCCGGCCTTTGAACGACCAAGCACACACAGACACACAGAGTCAGCTAAGAAGTCTCGTGTATAGTCAAAAGACACTGCTGGAGGTGGACTGCCTGTAGAATTGTCAAGGCAATGAACACTACCCTTAAATGTCCTTTCTTTTATCCCTTAGAAGCTCCTTGATCCATTGATCTTGAGCAGCGCAGTTTTAAATCTAATGTTTGAGGGTATAAGGACTGAGATGAATCTTGCCACTGCCAATGTAGCCTTGGGATCCCTATCACTTAATAAAAAGGCATTATATCAGACACAGAGGCATTGGATTTATGTATTAAAAGAGGAGAAATATAGCGTGATCAAAGATCTTTGTAGAAACGACATTCCAAGAGCACATGAGCTAGTGAGTCGATACAGCCAGAAGCACAGGGACAAGTCATTTCTGAATATGGTAAATTCAAAATTTTGCCTTGAATTATCATAGAAGGGTTAGCGTTTGATCTGGCTAGAAAGAAGGCTTCAGAGAGATGAGGGACTGTCAAGTAATAAGCAAATAAACAGTATGCAATGCCAAATTTCTGGGGCGGATCCGGCCCCTTGAGAGCTCTTATCTGGCTCGCGAGTCAACTATGGCAGCCACCCACTCCCCAGTCTCGATCTGGGCTGGGGAGGAATGGCCCGGCCAAGTGACATTTATGTCATATCCGGCCCTTGTAACAAATGAGTTTGACACTCCTGCCCTAAAGTCTTATCACAATCACATGATTATCTCTTCACTGGGGTGTCTGCAGCTCTCCTCTCACCATCCAAGAACAAACGGGAATTTGACAGGCTTTCCCACTAAATAAAACTACTGTTTTGGACACACACACACACGCGCACACACACACAACTAAATTGCTCAGGCAAGCAAGACATCTTTTTTTTCAACTGCAGCCAAAAATAAAACCATCATAAAGGGGGGAAATGCATTACGAAAAACATACTATCGTGCCTCTTCCTCTGATTTTCCTTCCAGATTTGGACACTGAGGGCTTCTGGTCGGCCAAAGCTGGTGCTGCTGCATCAACGGGCTTCCTTAAATGTTAAGAACAATGGATCAAGCGTGAGGACAGATAAACCAGAAATGTATTTCCCTGCAATCCAAATGCTGAACGGGGACTTTACTATTGGAGTCCCTCGCTCAGTTAAGAACATAAGAAAGGCCCTGCTGGATCAGACCAAGGCCCATCAAGTCCAGCAGTCTGTTCACACAGTGGCCCACCAGGTGCCTCTAGGAAGCCCACAAACAAGATGACTGCAGCAGCACCATCCTACCTGTGTTCCATAGCACCTAAGATAATAGGCATGCTCCTCTGATCCTGGAGAGATCAGTCAACAAACAGCTGCTTATCTGCGCTACTGCTCAACTAGTTCACGGCACAGACTGCAGTATAGAAACTTCTAGAGGTTTAAAAATGGGCATTCCTTTTCCTTGCTTCAGCTACAACACGTTTCACCCACAGCATTCACTGTAGGGAAAACAGCCATTGTGCAGTATTGCACAGAGAAGACCCATTGTTCCATACGCTAAGATGGACTTATTACAGTGGACATCTAAAGTTTTGCTGGTGTGCCCGGAAGAAAGAATCCTCTTTAAGAGGTGTGACTGAGCGCCAACCAGTTCCTTAAGGAACTCCCTAAAGATGCTGGCTGTTCCCCTGATGGGGTGCCTGAATAATCGCAGCTGGTTTTACATTGGGCAGTGCTTCCCAAGGATCAACACTGTGCCATTTAAAGTGCATTTAAAATCCAGGACTTCCAATGAACTGAAAAAGGAGCTTTGAGGAACAGATGCAGAGCAATATTGAGATAGTCCCTAATGTAAGGTGAAGATTGTTTGTGGCAGAAAAACTTTGGAACTCTCTCCCCGGGGAGATTAATCTGTCCCTCTCTATCGGTCTTCTGCCAGTGAGTAAAGCTTTTTTGGTTTCATTTGGCATGCACCCAGTAACAGCTTTTGGCCTTCTCCCTGGTTCTAGTGCTGTATGTTTATGTGCTTTTATTGTTTATGTGCTGTTACTATTATATGAGGTGCTGAGGAACACAGGCAGGATAATGCTGCTGCAGTCGTCTTGCTTGTGGGCTTCCTAGAGGCACCTGGTCGGCCACTGTGTGAACAGACTGCTGGACTTGATGGACCTTGGTCTGAGCCAGCATGGCTTTTCTTATGTTACTGAATTATTTTATAATCTTAAAAGTTATTTTCAATTGTTCTGCCTTTTATGCTGGTAGCATCCCTAAAGCCAACAGATATTCAGAGCAAACAGGGAACACCGAGTATACTGCTTCATAACTATGCAGTGCTCATGTACGCTTTTTAAAAAAATAGCATCTGGAACACACTACTGGAGTCAGACTACCTGGCAAGGTATAAAATTCCTTCCATTACCAGAGAGTAGTAATTAGACTTTAGCTTCTACACGTAATACACATTTTTTGGCCATAGGATCATTTCAGCAAGCATCACCATGGCTATATAATTATATGAACAGTCATTTAGGTACTGAAAGTCATGAGGATACAGGGCTAACCCCATAACTAGAAACATACACACTGGCTCAAGTATTACAGGCAGCAGGTAAGGAAAGAGCCCAGCAAAGAAGGAATGAACACAAAAAGAAAGCTTTAGCCATACTGCTCAGGCTCTGTGATTGCCACCGGTGCATCTCTCCTCAGCAAAAATCGATTTTCAGGCACTGGAGGAATTTCTTCGGGGCGGACAACCGGCTTGTCCCTTTTTGCATTCGAGTCCACCGATTTTTCGCTCGCTTCATTTTTCTCAGAACGGCTGGATGGAAAGAGGGCAATTTTTAGAGCACGCACCAGACAAAGTGACAGAAGAACGTCTACTGGGGCTACTTCGCATCTTTTCAAATAATAATAAGAGTTGCTTTTTATCTGCCGACTTTCTCTACCACTTAAGGGAGAATCAAACCGGCTTACAATCACCTTCCCTTCCCCTCCCCACAACAGACACCCTGTGAGGAAGGTGAGGCTAAGAGAGCTCTAAGAGAGCTGTGTCTAGCCCAAGGTCACCCAGCTGGCCTTATGTGGCTCTTAACCACTACACCATGCTGGCTCTCTGCAAAGAGCTGCAGAACAATCCAGAGCCTATATTTTAACTCACTCAACAAAGCTTTCCTTAGAAACATAACAAGTTTCCCCCCACATTTAAGGGCCATCCCCAGACACTTTGGTACATCAAAACCTTTTTTATAATATGCAAAGCCAGCTCTCGCCTTTTCCAAATAACCTAATAATTTACCCAATTACCTCCTTTGGCCTGAGGTCCGTTTGCTCTTGGGCTCTTCTTTCTTTTTCTCTTCCCTCCTTTGTTTCTTCGGTTGCTTTGTTTTGGTCCTCCTCTTGCGCTTCCTCTTCCTGGGTCTCTCATCATCAGAGTCGCTGTCGGACAAAGAGTCCGACGAAGTAGATGAGCTGCTGCTGGAAGTGTCCAAAGCTTCAGAGTGGGGAGAAGCCTTCCTTTTCTTTTCTAACACTTTGGATGATGAAGAAGAAGGGTTGGATTTTATATGCCGACTTAAGGGAGAATCAAACCGGCTTACAATCACCTTCCCTTCCTCTCCCCACAACAGACACCGTGAGTAGGTGGGACTGAGAGAGCCCTAAGAGAACTGTGACTAGCCCAAGGTCGCTCAGCTGGCTTCATGTGTAGGAGTGGGGAAACAAATCCAGTTCACCAGATTAGTGTCCGCCGCTCATGTGGAAGAGCGGGGAATCAAACCCGGTTCTCCAGATCAGAGTCCACCGCTCCAAACCACCGCTCTTAACCTCTACACCACGCTGGATCACACAAGATTACACATCTCTGTGATTCCCCTCTAGTAAAACATTTCAGATTAGCATTCAACATGGATGAGGTCACAAATATAACTGAAGTCTACTCTGCAAAGATACATTTTAGCAACCATTTTAAATGGTGTGGCAGGTTGACTTTGCTTTGCTGATGGCTCTGCTCCCACTGCTGAACCTGCGTTTATTCGAAAGGGTGTGTGTTTGTAAACCCCAGTGTTTGGCATGAAAATCATTGCTTGACAATCCAGCCATTTCCTAGTCCAGATGAAAGCCACAAGCTTTACGATGTGGGCTGATTCAGTGATTGGAAGCTTTGCCAATAATGTACACGTGTGGTCCAGATTAAGGCCAATTTTTTTCATCGAGTTGCAAAACCAATGTTGTAATCTTAATTAAAATGGATATTAGTATTGTTTTAATTTCTTCACACAATGTGTAGTTAAATTGTGGAACTCCCTGCCCCAGGAGGTGGTGATGGCTGCCACCTTGGAAGGCTTGAAGAGGGGAGTGGAAACGTTCATGGAGGAGAGGGGTATCCATAGCTATTAGCCAAAATGGATACTAGTCATGATGCATACCTATTATCTCCAAGATCAGAGGAGCATGCCTATTACATATGAGGTGCTGTGGAACACAGGCAGGATGGCGCTGCTGCAGCCATCTTGTTTGTGGGCTTCCTAGAGGCACCTGGTTGGCCCCTGTGTGAACAGACTGCTGGACTTGATGGGCCTTGGTCTGATCCAGCATGGCCTTTCTTATGTTCTAATACTTGTTCATAAAGCCCTTGGAATGCCAACTGGTGAAGGGTGCATATCTTTGCATGCTATATCAAACACAGGACAGGATGCACTCCCACGCTGGCGCAACTTCACTTGCAGGAGGGATCGATCTTGAGCTCAAAGACTTCTCTGTTCCCCTAGTTCGACTGCGGCCATGCATGTACCCATTGGGCCACTGCTTGTACTGGGGAGATACCACATGCTTCCCCTCTCCTTCCAAGGGCCCCCATGTCCAAGGGGTGGCTGGAAGACCCCACTGAGCGATAAGTCCTAGAGCGGGCAAAGCTGGGCCTTCACACAGACACATCATGCCCTTCTATCATTTTCGAGCAAAACCGAAGCTCAGTTTTTCCTTGAAGCATTAGAATGGCATGTGGTATTACCGGGTGCATTAACTAGTAAAGTTAGCAAATTCTTGGCAGAGAGATTTGAGTCATGAAAATGAGTTATCACTATGACAGTTTGGGCTCATGGAAATGAATTGTCATCCACTGGTTCATTTTATCATTTAAACATCTCAAAATAATTTAATAAGCAAGAACGTTTGCACTGGCATCCAAAGCTTACAAAGAAGCCGCATGTACCACATTTTATTTTGTTCAATAGGTAAAGGTCCCCTGTGCAAGCACCGGGTCATTCCTGACCCATGGGGTGACGTCACATCCTGAAGTTTCCTAGACAGACTGTGTTTACGGGGTGGTTTGCCAGTGCCTTCCCCAGTCATCTTCCCTTTACCCCCAGCAAGCTGGGTACTCATTTTACCAACCTCGGAAGGATGGAAGGCCTAGTAAACCTTGAGCCGGCTACCTGAAACCAACTTCCGTTGGGATCGAACTCAGGTCATGAGCAGAGCTTAGACTGCAGTACTGAAGCTTACCACTCTGGGCCACAGGGCTCCTATTTTGTTCAATAACAAACATCAAACTCAGTCCCCTAAATACAGCAACAGAATAACTAATCCAGCTTAGCTTTATGCCGCAAAACGGCATCAGCCACAAATGCAGATTTGTCAGAAAGGGGTTCAGGGGTTCTAATCCAAATCATATCCTGCCGGGCCTCTAGAACTAGCACAAAATTTCCCCACTGCATGTTCTAGACATTTTCAAGCTGGACTATCGTGGCTTACCATTCTTGGACGATTTTGTAACCAGCACCCCACAGTTAATAACCCGTACATCTGCGTACGGCCTGCTGGCAGCGTCGGTTTTCAGGTTTTCGATTTGCTCTATGACTTCAAAACCAGAAATAACCAGTCCAAAGACAACGTGTACGCTGCAGAAACAGAAGGTGCAAAAAGTATGCTGTTTATACACACATGCCACACGCACACAAGGAAGCTGCCGCTTTGAGTCTTCACACAACTGATGTCATTCTTACCCATGATTACTGGTCAGACCTATACAGAACCAGCCATTAAGCGATCTTAATTATAAACCCAGCCGATGATTAGGAGGAAGGAAACTCGTGAAGGTTTAGGGATAGCCACAAAAATGTTACGCGCTTGACAAGAGAAGGGCAAAGTACCCTCGGGGCAACTTTTCAGTTCAGAAGGGAACGGCCTCTACTAGAACAGGCTGTTCACGAGGAAAGTACAGTATCTGCACAGGGGCTGAAAAAGCACGGCCTTCTGAAGAGAAATGTTTGTGTAGGGATAATGTTTGTTTCAGAAATGCTGACACCATCTTGATGTCCAAGATGTTTCAGAGTTTTTCAGGGTCCCTACTCTCTTTCTTACAGGTCGGCCTGCTACACTCACGGAAGGCTGTCATCACTAGCAACCACTGGAGCCCTGCGAAATGAGCAGGAGATAATGCAGGAAAACAGCTCATTCACTTTTTTGTCTATCACGTTTTTATCCTCGTTTTCCTACAGGCACTGCAGAGCAGCGAACCAGCTCTGGTCTTCAGGCTGCCACCTCTTGGCTGATCCCCCACTCAGGGTGGCCTGCTGGGTACCAGTCAGGGCCTTTTCCATCGTTACCCCTACTCTGGGAAATGGGCTCCCTGAAGAGGCGAGCGGAGCTCCTCTCTGGAGGTCTTCCGAAAGCGCTGCAAGGCTTGCTTGTTTGCCACGTGGGTGGGAGAAGAGGTTGCTCGTCATGCTGCATACCTATTCTCTCTAGTATAAGAGGGGCATGCCTCTTGTTTGTGGCTTCCTAAAGGCACCTGGTTGGCCACTGTGTGAACAGACTGCTGGACTTGATTGGCCTTGGTCTGATCCAGCAGGGCCTTTCTTATGTTCTTAAGGGGTTACCTGGGGTTTCAAGTTTTGTTTGGTTTTAACATGTAATGTTTTAATTACTGTGTGAGCTCCCTTGAGCTAAGAGGAAAGGCAGGGTATAAATTTAAAAAACCTGTAGTACATGGTCAACCCATTCTTTTTACCCCATCTCCACATTTTATCCTCAGAACAACCCTGCGAGGTAGCTTAGGCCATGATACAGTCACCGACTAGGGGAATAGCGCAATCCTTAGCAAAGTGACATTCTTCTAAGCCCATTGATTTCAATAGGCTTAGAAGGCCTGTAAAGCTGTTCAGGACTGCACTGCAAATTCACACCGTGAATTAATTTTTTTATTTGGTTTTAACATCTAATGTTTTGATTACTGTTTGTAAGCTCCCTTGAGCTAAGAGGAAAGGCAGGGTATAAAATTATAAATCCATAGTACATGGTCAACCCATTCTTTTTACCCCACCTCCCCATTTTATCCTCAGAAAGACCCTGTGAGGTAGCTTATGCCGTGATACAGTCACCAGCTCTAGGAGGAATAGCACAATCCTTGGCAGAGCGACACCCTTCTAAGCCCATTGATTTCAACAGACTTAGAGGGCTGTAACGCTGTTCAGGACTGCGCTGCAAATTCACTTCATGGCCCTAACGGGAACGCAAAGGGGCATGATGAAGAGAGGGGGGCTCTAGTCCATGGGGCACATGCAGGACTTTAGCCATTTAAAAAAAGAGTCTTACTTGTCAAGATGAGGAGCGGGCTTTGTAGTTCTGCTTAACACCAACATGCATGAGATGATTTTTTGGAGGAAGGAAAGAAAATCATGTGTTCAGATGAGGAGGTAAAAAAAGGCAGAATGGCACATAAAACAAAAAAAAGTAAAGGGAGAAAAAAACAGAATATAGTTAATAGTTTCATACACAAACACTTGATTCATATTAAATACAGGGATTATATCAGTTTAGTTGTGATTAACATTACAATATAGAGACACATAGTTTTTCGGTATTCGATTACATGCATACAGTGTGCATAAATAGTTAAATAAATACAGCAACATCTCGGCTTCACCGTGGCTGCAACTGAGCAAACAACTGCAAAAAGACCTACATTGCTCCACCGTGCGGGAGTGTGTCCTATTGGCTGGACCCAGGCTACCTCAAGCGAGTTCACAGAAGGACCCTTTGCAGGCATCTTCTTTCTGCAGGTCTCTGTAACCCCCACCCCCCCACCAAATCCTACTAGTGAGCATCAGGGGACTCTTGCGTACGGCCTGAGATTTGCACATGAATGGGGAAAACAGGCAGAAGATACCTCCTCCTTGCACAAGCCCCTGTTCCATTAACAGAACAGTTCTTGCCAGTGGCAGAAAAGCTACCAATTCCCCCTTGACCACAGTCTTTACAGGCCACCCCTGAATCTTAGGAGCAGCTTTGCGTGGGGTGTGGGAGCTGCAGGACGACGGGGAAGGCAGCAGAGCTCCTGCAAGCTCAGCTCATGGAAATCTGTATCGACTGCTACATTTCTTGGCAGGGACGCTATCAATGTAGGTGCTGCTTCTATGGCTGTCACCTAGCACTAAGCAACTTTTAACAGTTGACCCTTATACACAAAGGAGGATATATTTTAAAAAATCACCATATCAGCAAAATTGCTTATCTACTGCTATTTTTCCAAGTCCATTAGGGAGGGGCTGTGGCTCAGTGGTAGAGCATCTGCTTGGCATGCAGCAGGTCACAGGTTCAATCCCCAGCATCTCCTGTTAAAGGGACTAGGCAGGTAGGTGATGTGAAACACCTCTACCTGAGACCCCGGAGAGCAGCTGCTGGTCAGAGTAGACAATACTGACTCTGATGGACTGAGGGTCTGATTCAGTATAAGGCAGCTTCATGTTTTCATGTGCATTCGACCCAGATCTTTTTGTTAGAGGCTGCAAATTCTAACTGCAAACACTGCTATAGAGAAAATCTGGAGTTACAGTTTATGGACTAATTGTTAAGCGACAGCGTAGACCAACAGGGGATTCTTAAGAAGACTTCTGCAGTTATGTCCACTGAAGGGAATGGCCTTAGAAGGGGGGGAAGCCTGTTTAGGATTGCACTGTCAGTGATTTCCATTAACTGGCTCTATAATGCGACCTCTGAAATTTTGGATTATCTTTCTGTATCTATTTAAAGGCTGTTCATTTATCCATTTCCTTTTAAAAAAACAACAACCCCAAACCTTAACACCTGGACAAACTAACATGGCCTTGAAAGTGTTACAATCTTTTGAAGGGGTGGGGGAGGGAAGAAGATGCTTTAGAAATTTTAGTATTGGAACTGTTTTCAAAACCAAATTGCAGGAAGACTGAATTAAAATCACAATAGAAACTTCACGAGTCGATTGACTGTATTCCATGCATTAAGAAGGATTTCAAATTATTCTTGCAGCTTCTAGCAAAGTTTGACTTCTGAGGGTTTTTTTTTTTTTTTTTGTAAAGAGTGCAAGCATTTAGAACTAAATGCAATCTCTGGAATTTTATTCATCCAAACACGGTACTCCAATCGCCACTTAACCCCTCCAGTACAAGAACCCACCAGCTACATACGTAGCTATTCTTTGACAGTTCCATTCTGTCAACGTAGTGGTGGGGGTGGAAAGTGCCGTCAAGTCACAGAGGACTTATAGCAACTCCATAGGATTTTCAAGGAAAGAGACGTTCGGAGGCGGTTTGCTCCACCTGCCTCCGCGCGGGCTGAAAGAGTTCCGAGAGAAATGTGACTGGCCCAAGGTCACCCAGCAGGCTTTGTATGGAGGAGCTAGGGAATCTAACCCGGTTCTCCAGATCAGAGCCTGCCGCTCCTAACCACTACACCACGCTGGCTCTCTCAATGTATTACAATGGCAGAACTCTACAAGAGCCACAAACCCTACAGGGGGAAAAAAATTACAACCCAAGTAGAATACAGGACTCTTCTTCGTGTCACAAAAAAGAGCATTTCCATAGCAAAAAGCCAGAAACTAATGCAGAAATGTAAAGGTCCTCCTCTAGAGTTTCCTTAACATATGCCACAATCTCAAAGTATTATTATATATTCCCGTAAATACAACATTTTCTATGCATCAGCAGATTTATTATACCCTCAGGGAAATAAGGACTGGAAGTTTTGTGTTCCACGAAGAACAGGGCACATATACGGTACGTCTTCATTACGTGTCCAGAAGGGTCTTAGGGTTGTGCTCTAAGACCCATGGAGGCGTGTACTTAACTTTCACAGAGATTTTAAAAAACCACTGCCGAGGACATTAAGCATATGCTCAAGTGTTTTGGGAGACTGAAGAGCATTCACCAACCTGACAGGGAAGAGAACTCACTGCCAAGCAAGCTAGACCTTGCTGGCAGCTGGTGCTTCATACGTTACCCTGCTGCGCTTAATAGCGTGGGTAACACAGAAGCTGCTTCGCACCAGGATATAAAGTACGAATTGGCCCAGAGTAAAACAGATAAGCCTTTCCCCGATGCTGCTCTTCATACAGCTGGTGAGCTACGTCAGTGAAAAGGCTGAGACCTGGCTCCAGAAACACATCTTGCTCCAGTGAGGGATATACCAGATGGCTTCTTAGCGCGCCCCTCTGTTTCATTTCCCCTATCTGTACAACAGGACAAATCCAGCAGAGGGGATACAAGAAAGATTGAGATAGACTGTAAAGCAATTTGCATGTTTGGAGAGCTACAACGGAAGTGATTAGAAAGAAAACAGAGATTTTCTGAAATTACCGGGAGGGAGAACAACAGAAGAAAGATTCAACCAATTCCAAACACTTCCAGTTGAAGAAGGATATTTAATAGTCTATTCTGGGTCTGAAGACCTCCCCACAAAAAAGCTCAGTTTATACCTTTAAGAAACTTTAATATTGCCTTTTATTTGCTCCCATACAAGTCTAAGCATTTTCAAAAAGCCAGTGAGGGAGACAAAACGAACTGTACCTTTCAAAAACTGGAACAACAATTACAATATTTTAAACTCCTGCTTCCCTTGTACTTACTGATGTTCCAGTGTCTGAAAACTCTGTATTTGCTTCAGGTTAAATAATGTAGGTGGGTGCTTACAGAAGCAACATATATTTAACCAGTAACTCTTCCACAGAAATTATGCAGCGCAATTGCAATCTGAGGATAAAGCTGGAGAAGTACCCATCCTGCATTTTCTTTTTCAAAGCTTTGAGTACAATTTCTTCCTAATGAAGAGTAGAGTTTCTTAGAAATGTTGGGTCTGCAGGCCCTTGACTGAGCCCTTTCCCCGCAGGAGGCTAACTTTCTAGATATAACTGACCGACGGATTGACAGGATGTCGGTCACGCAATGGCCCCACCGATTTCCCAAGTCGAGAGAATGAAGCGAGACAGTATTCATGGGTTAGGAAAATAAAAATACTGTCATAAAGACCAGCTGTCTCCCTCAAAGTTCACACTTGCCTTCTCCTCCCCACCCCCTCCCCAGAAGAACTTCAACAGCACAAGATTTAAAGCACATATGATTAGGAAAAGGACAAGAAAGACAGAAAGAGAAAGAACACAGCCTTAGAGGAATGAGACATTACCTTTGGAGCGCACGATGTAACACTGTTTCTGTAAATTTTACACAAAAATGGCAAGAAATAAATTGTAGTACAATTCCAAACAAGTTTGAGTCTATGTTTAATACAAATCTAAAATAATTTCCAAGTGTATGCAGTTTCCCAAAGTGTATGTATGTAAAACCAAGGATATATAAAAAAATAAATAAATACAGGGCTCTAAATTTTCTTTTATGTTTCTATTTGGAAATTTGTAGTCAGTTCTGGCCACACCAATAAAGAAGCATTCTGTGTACACACTAAGGTGCCACTCTGTAAAATGGATTCCTCTCAAATCTGTCTAGCAAAGCACTTATTCTTTCCTATAACTCTTTACAGGATACAGCTAACACATGTACAGAATTAAGTTTAAGTCATCTGAAGGTGTTTTTATACTGTATAGGACAGCATGCTCCTATACCCCATTAGATACCAGACTACTGAAAGGATGATTTGCTAGTAAAGAATGATAAAAATGCAGCTAAGACCCTGATTGTTTTTCGAGGAGGGGTCTAGGGTCTTTACAAACGACCAATCCTGAAAACGTTAGAGTCAGAAAGCGCCCACTTCCACAGATTTAGATCAAACATAAAAGAGATAGTCAAACAGAAACAGGAAGGATTACTCCTGAGCAACCATTCCTAATCTTGACATGCTGGATTGTTCTGGCCACTAAAATCGGTAATCAACAGCCTTAATCCTAAAAACCTTGCTAAGCCAACAGAGAAATTCCAATGCAAGGACATATGATACGACCGTTATGTTGATGTCACAGTTTCCAAAGTGCTGAAAAGTCACTGAAAAGATTTAGCATTGGAGTACTAATATTTCTTGTTATTTATCAGAGCTGATCAGTAACAAAATTACTTTAGGCCCCACCATCCCAATTTACGTTAAGATTTACATCATGCAAAAAAGAAAAGAAAATTACACGCTTATTTTTAGTTAAAGTTTAGGATTTCAGGATAATCCAACAGGATTATTCAGGATTAAATTTAAGACCACATGTAGACTTTGGAGTGTGGCATATTTTAAGCATTAAACAATAATTTACAATCTATGTTAGCAATATTAATAATTCATTAAAGATGTAGAGAAAGAAAGTCATGGAAAGAGCCACATGGGAAGATCGACTGTTTCAGTCTGCATCACTTAAACAAAATGGAAGAGGACTCAGAAACATCTTTCCTCCCAAGCATGCCAATATTACACGTGCTTAAGAGTTCCACCTTGCTAACGCTGAAATAGAATTCTTCCCCAAAGGATTAGCGTTTAGTAGGAAAGCGGCAAAGATTCGGGGGGGGGGGGGGATGCCAGCTGCCAGGGACCAGACGTTCTGGCTCCTAGAATTCAGGCCTGGTTTAGAAACATACAAGACTGTGCTAAACGTTCACAACTATTAAGGGAAAAAAAGCTTAAGGGGGCTCAACCATACGTCAGCAACGTGTTTCAACAAAGTCTTATTCTCCGTACTAATTATTTAACCGCGCCTGAAAAGCAGGAAGGGGGTTTAACTGCACAGCTCGCTAACTACGATTGCTACAAGCAATGCTGTCAAAAGCTCCCAACGTAAAACAGTAGACAATCATTTTGGGTCCATGCCATTTACTCGGTAGGTTACGTGGCAAGGATCCAAAGAGCTATTTTAGGCAATCCCAAGGATTTGTGGGCACCCGGTTGGGTGTTTTTCTTCTTCTCCACCGCCACATCCTCCCTTCCATACTATAATCTACACCAGCTCAATAACCTTTTACTTAGGCACGAAGAACTACTGTGATTTTTCAGATCCCGGCCAATATGTTTGAAAGCGGGATTTCCTACTATAACCAGGAAACATTGCAACTCGGTCCAGGACACCAAGACACCCCTGTGGGATAATTAACACATCCAAATATGGCATAAAACGTTGCCCATGATCCACCCGACTGTGCACAAGAGCAGAAAACGTAGCTGCTTTCAAAGACCGGGGGGGGGGGGGCTGATTTTTTATTCACCAATTGCAGCACTTTTCACCCCACTTGAGTTTTAGGAGCATCTGAAGTGAAAAGGAGGGGGTTGTAAAAGGATGCAGAAATCTCTATGTCAGGGGTGTCGAACTCATTTGTTACGAGGGCTGGATATGACATGTCACTTGGATGGGAGGGGCCATGCCTCACCAGCCCAAATCGGGTGGCGGCTAACTCGGCTCGCTCATGGGCTGGAGTAGAGCTCTCAAGGGGCCGGATCTGACACCCCTGCTCTATGTAGTTCTTTGGGTCTTCATCTAAGTTTGTTTTGGATTCTTTGGAGGTGGGAAGCCCTGACCCCACAATGGCTTGAACTTCTGCTTCAACTCTCTCTCAAACTTCTGGCATAAACAATAATTTTGGTATTAGCCTAAAGACCGACTTTAACCTGCATCTAGCTACCCTGCCCATTTTACACTGCACAGTGAAGCAATGGTATTCCTTTGTAACCTGCCCCATAGGTGACAAATAACAGCCTAATTTTGTTCCATAGAATAACAGTGCAGGTGAAAGTGAACAAATATTTATGCATTATTTCCACACACGTTTACCACGCATGATTTGCGGGACCTCAGGAACCAGAATACACAGGGTTAACTAATAATACCACCAATACAGTAATATACAGTTGGAGTGGGGTTGTGTGCGTGTTTAACAGCACAATCCTAAGGAGAGTGAATGAAATGAATGGGTTTAGACTGGAGTAACTCTCCTTAGGATTGCACTGTAAGTCCAGTTAATGGTCTTAGGAGCTATTTTTGTATTTTGAGGGTGTAGATTTTATTCAGCCCAAAGCCTCCCCCCCATGCAAACATGTACCATGCATGCAAGGCACAGTTAACTTCCAAATTTTTGTTGCACAGAATGCATGAATGTCTGATTATTCCATATTAAAATGTTTTTACAAGTATTTAAAGTTATCTTTGCCAGGGATTCTGCACGCCTCCCCCACGCATGCAACGCAGAATCTTGCAGTAGAAAAGAGCAAGAGCCCAGTAGCACTTTAAAGACAAACAAAATTTCTTGCAGGGTATGAGCTTTTGTGAATCACAGCTCACTTCCTCAGATACATTCTAGCTGCGTCTCAAGAAGTGAGAAAGCTCATGCCCTGCCAGAAATTTTGTTAGTTTGATCTTTTCTACTGCTAGAGACAGACTAGCAGAAACTTGTCTAGGCCACAAGGGCAGCTCAGCTCCTGGAAACCAACAGCTTGGCTGAACGGCATCAAGAGAACTGCAACAAGAGATGGGATGGTGGGTGGGGCTGGCCCACACCTTGCTTTGAGCACTCGGGAGCTTTTAAGATGAAAATCAGCATTTGCAAGGGTCTGACTACGTAAGATAACCCAGTGGATCCTCGCCTACTTTTCTCCTTAACTCAAGTATAAAACTAAATATGTATCCCCCCACCCCTCCGCGCCCTCTCAAATTGCTGCACCTATTCACTTTCTTCCAGATGAGGCAGGGTTCAATCAGGGAAGAACCTCTTCATGCTAGTCTACTGAGTATTTTAAGAATTGAGTCAAACAAAGTGATACATGGGTTACAACCAGAAAATATAAAAAAGGCACTCAGAATAATTCCTGCCCTACTACGGCACATGAACTCTGGCTCTCTGACTACATAAAACTACCCCCCTCTGAGCTCTTGGAATAAGCCACACTGTAAACCTAATTATAAAGAGCATTTTACATATTTTGCCAACAAATTAAACTCTTGGCATCATATTTTTAAGAAGGGGACTTATAAAACACTACAAGCTCCTTCCCCTGTCATCTTAATGCAATACTGACGTACATATTGCAACGTGAGGTGAAAGAAACTTTAGAGCCCTTCGGAAATTTCTCTATGAGCGTACCAGCAATTGTAGCTTTTTCAAGTTCAGATAAGCTTAAAAATGGAAAAAGTGTAAATAAAGGCATAAGGTAGTAAGAATAGTGAACGGTTTATTTCAATTCACTGGTGTTGCAAACAAAAGCCATCTTTCTGCTAAATGAAAGCACAAAACAGAAGTCACTACAAACCTAACCCACCTTTCCCCACCAAAACAGATACCAAATCCTTCTTGTGGTCATATCCGCTTTCCATTTTTGGGACATTCTTTAGGAAACAACCTAAATATGCCTCTTATCTGAACCTCTTTTGATCATGGGGAAAAAAATTGTTCAGGCAAGAGAGTTTAGTTCCTCTGTACAATGTGTTCCTTTAACAAGGCAATGAAGCGCCATTCACTCTTACTCCATTAAGAAAGATGGCAAAGTGTATAAAGATTTGATTATAGAAAATTGGATGGCGAGTCTATTAAAGTGCCTGATATACAGCAGGATGAAGAAAAAAAGAAAAGAAAAGAGGATAAAAATCCTCTTCTCCAAACTGGTCTAAGTGACTAAATATTGGGTGGGGGGAAGCCTTGGGTTTTTGTTTTGTAAATATTAATAACAGAAGATATTTGAAAGAAAAAGAGAACATTGAAGTAAATATTATGTCAAGAACTACACGGCAGCTAGTTTGATAACTTCAGTCTAACAAGGGTACGACTTACTTCAAAACATCTCTCTTCTGACTGTGTTGTTCAGTTGGTCAAATATTCATCATGTAATTATGAAACTGGAATAAGCTTTGTAAGAAAAACTGGAGCGCACTCTTTGGTCATTTGATGTACGATAGTTCAAATCTAACTCAAGGATTCACAATGTGTGCAGAAAAATCTACGGGCATGTATATATTGCATAGTGTGGTAAAAACATTACGAAGCGACCAAAGGCAAGCCCTCTCAAAAAGAAAGCCAGTCTTTGAAACACACTTTTATCTCTTGCTTGTAAATGGACTTTGGTCAAGATAATCAGGCATCAAGTATACAAAGTATATATCAGCACCTTTTTAAAGTATCGTGTTTATACACTAAAGGCATCAAGCAAACTAAGTAATCCAGAAGAGCATAGACATTCAAAAACAATGGGATTAAAAAAAATAATTTGTGAAAAGACGAGCAGAAAAAATATACCAAATGTCTATAGCTTCTTGTATGTTTGCTCAAAGACCAACAATACCATCTTTCTCATGAATAGCGCTTCTCCATTTAAGAAAAACTCAGCTCTCAAAGAACAAATACTTACATGAAAAACTGGGAACCATTTGTATGTTTCCCTCTGTTTGCCATTGACAAAAGGAAGGCTCTGTCATGTTTCAAAATAAAGTTTTCATCTGTTTTGAGAAAAAAAGAAGAGAGGTTAATCGGGTTCTCTGAGCCAATTTAACGATTTCAGAAAGGTCAACAATTATACAAGGAGGACTTCTCCAGCAGCCCATTCGGAAAAATCATAAAAAAGTAATCTTCACAAGATGATAAGATCGGAACACAATCACGTCAGCAATGTTCATTGAAGGACACAACACAAGAATTTTGATCCTTTTATTAGAAGAGTCACAACAGTTTTTTTAAATCAAACATACGGGGATGTTATGTCTTAAACCAGTTCAGGCCTCAGTCTGTCTCTTTCAGTTTCATTCCACCCTCCTCTATGCATAATTCTCCCCACTTCTATTTATCTTCACAACTGTCTTGTGAGGTAATTTAGGCTGAAACAGTGACTGGCCAAAGATCGCGGTGTGAACCTCATGGCTGCAGGGGAATTCGAACCCAGATCTCCCTGGCCCTAATCCAGTATTCTAACTAGGACACCAAACTTGCTCATCATTCAACAAATTTAGCTTTGTACTGTGTCTCTGAGGAGCAGAAGGGTTCAGGTGCCAGTTTTTCCTAACACCGATAGTCAGAATGCCCAGGTTGGAACTCAGGATCTTCTGCGTGCCAAGCATACACTTCCTTCCTTTATTCACCTCCAGACTGTTACAGGAGATGGGAGTAGAACGGAAGGTACCCAACAGAATCGCTTCTGCAACATCCAAATGTATTTGTGTTAGGGTTGCCAACTTCGGGCTGGGAAATTCCTGGAGATTTGGGGGTTGAACAGGGGGGAGGGTGGCGTCTGGGAGGGGGAGGACCCTGGCAAAGTATAACGCCAAAGAGTCCACCTTCCAAAAGCAGCCATTTTCTCCAAGGAAACAGTAACGTGGAGATCAGTCGTAATTCTGGGAGGTTTCCAGGCTCCACCTTTAGGATGGCAACCCTAGTCTGGGTAAACAAAACACATTCTCTGTTTTGAACCAAAATGGCATCTCTAACTGGCTCAACCCCAGGCCAAAAAAAGAAAAGCAAACCCGCCGCCTTGTAAGATTATGCAGATCAGGGCCCCCCAAGCTTTTTAAGCCTGTGGGCATCTTTGAAGTTTTGATAGCTGCACAGGAGGCAGAGCCCAACAAAATATCTCCCTCCTCATTTTGGGAAAGAATCCCATGGCAACCACACCGAACACAGGGGAGGGGCTATGGCTCAGTGGTAGAGCTTCTGCTTGATATGCAGAAGGTCCCAGGTTCAATCCCTGGCATCTCGTTAAAGGGACTAAGCCCCTGTCTGAGACCCTGGAGAGCCGCTGCCGGTCTGAGTAGACAATACTGACTTTGATGGACCAAGAGGCTGATTCAGTATAAGGCAGCTTCATGTGTGTTCATGAAGTTGCCTTACTCGAAGGCTGGCCATATTTCTGTCAAGGTTAGTATCGTCTGTACTTTGGGTAGAAGCCTGGTCCAGCCACTAGAAGGATAGCATGCCTAGAGAAGGAGGGGGTGGCCTTCTACTCCTGAATGCTCATCTCCCATCATGCAATAGTTCAGTCCCCTGGACTCTAAGACGAGAACAAAAACCCCTTCTCTTATTTACAAAGGAAGCTCACGGCAATGGTTGGTCAGCCCTGAAGGGGAAAAGGAACCACATACTGACTAAGGCAAACCTGGGCGCTTAACGGACCTCTTAATCATCCTGTAGCTGCAAAGCCTTTCATTTTAATGAGGGCAGCCAAAAACAAGCCCTGCCTAAAAATGGCTCCACCCACTTCCTTAAAAGCTCAACGGGTGCCACGTTGGGGATCCCTGACATAAAATCAAGCCTGCTCTGGGGGTACTGGTCAATTGCCAGTATCAGATGAAAAATGCCAGCTTGTTGTTTCCCAGTAATCTGTAGCCTGCTGATCGTCAGTTAACAAAAAGGCTGAATTGGATAAATGCAGTGGACTTGGGATCCTCCCCTTTACAAAGATGGTTTTGAACATTAAAATCTGCCAGACACAACCCTAATGACACACTCTCTTCTCTGCTTTGTTATGTCCCCCCAAAAAACTTACTTCTCTTTCGAATCCTGCCAGAGTTCACCAACACTGGATCATTCTACTTAGCTCAAATGCACCCTTTTTAACCAAATGCAGAAGCTAATGAAAACACTGCCCTGAGCAAAGGAGATGACCGCACATAACCCCTTTTCAGCTTCAGTCTCAACAGATTAAACGAAAATTATACATTCAAGTATTTGCTTGGTGATGTCTTGAGCAAACGCATTTAAGTAAAAAAAAAAAAAATAGTTTTCGCATGTAAGTCGTCAATATTTGTGGCTTAACAGCAAAACGACACACACATTACCCGACTAGTTGTACTTACCTACCATAACAACTTAGAGAAAAAGAGCCAAAACCCTTTTAGAATACGGATTTGTCAATAGACCACTATTCAAGGTTGATATCTTCTGCCATCTAACAGTATTATATTGCAACATAGCCTGTGGAAGCATGCACACCATAGGGGAAAAGAGGCACACAGAACACTATGCCATATCCAAACTCTTTCAGTACTGGTTTGCAGCTAATACGGCAAACGGCACTGAAACATCCCGCTCTTGAGACAACAAACAACTGGTCTGTCTTTGCTCTAAAAGCAACGATTGCTATTTAGGAGAACCGTCAAAGAGTTCATTCAGAGTCAACGACATACATGGATTTATTACTCCAAGGAAGAGCACATGCTAAATGTATTTTCAGAATTCAATAAACACACAAACCTCAGAAGGGCGGGGAGTGGGGGGGGGGGAGGGAAGAGAATCTGTTCCAAGACAGATATTTAGAATCCCAGTAGATCCTCGCCCAAAGAGAAGGCAACCTTAGAGCCTCTCAGACTAGCTTTAGACTTCTCTCTCCAAGCTACATTATTTTACCCAGCCACAAATTCATTGTTAGTGGTCCATATATTTACTAGGAAGGGTGCGGGGGAACAGAGTTTGAATTTGTGTTGCGCTTTCGTCTCTTACCTTTTCATTTTGCAAAAGACCACATTCTCTATAAACAAAAGAATATGTTGACAGTTTTAGGCAGGAAGACAGGAGATGTCATGAATCAAGTTGCCTAGCCTCCATGCTGAAGTCACGTTTTAACCAACTAAGTTAGCCGCAATTAATTCTGTCCATTAAAACGCTAATATTACAATAAACGCATTTTTAAAAGTCATGCACGTAAATAATCTCCATGCAACATTACTTTCATGCAAAGGTGTTCTAAGTCGACCTGCTCATTAAACATATCGGGAATCAAAACTCTCAAAACTGAAACAGAGAAATCGCCAAGAATTATTAGATCTTACCTTTAAAATATCCACCATAAATAGATTCGCCGCCTTTCCCATTACCTGGCAATTTTAAAAAGTAGACATGGAAATTTAGAATTTGTTGTTTCTTTTTGTCACTGCAAGTTAAATCTTTTAATATTGTTTGTATGGCTGTTACGATTATGTTTTATGCTCATTAGCTCCTTCAGCATATGAGGAGGCACAAAATTTAAATTATGGGGAGAATCTCATCTTAATATTCACTTTTAATAGGAACAGTACTAGGTAAAGGATAATTATGCAGCCTTTAAAAAAAAATCTCTCTCAAGCGTTACCTTCACTGAAGTCTCCACCTTGAATCATGAAGTTTTTAACCACACGGTGGAATGTAGAGCCTTCATAACAAAGTTTTTTTCTAGTAGTTTTCCCAATTCCTTTTTCACCTGCAAGGAAGAAATTAAATGTGAACTAACAGCTTAAATAGCCTACACCAATAGCCTTGATTTCCAATTCAACAGAAATACACAGCAAATGATTAAAATAAAGCAAAAAGCCAGGTCCTTAAAGAAGGGCTGTCATTTTTCTATCGTTATGTCCCAACATATTTGAGAATTTGCCAAGGCTAATTCTTCCTGTTGAGAGCCAGCGTGGCGTAGTGGTTAAGAGCAGCTGATTCTAATCTGGAGAACCGGATTCGATTCCACACTCCTCCACATGAAGCCTGCTGGGTGACCTTGGGCCAGTCACAGTTCTCGCCGAACACTCTCAGCTCACACGGAGGCAGGCAATGGCAAACCACCTCTGAACATCTTCTGCCTTGAAACCCCTTCAGGATCACCATACGTCAGCTGCGACTTGACAGCACTTTCCACCACCACACAATTCTTCCTTTTCCCTTTTCCCATTCCTGCTAGCTTGGAATTAAGGAGTGCAACTGCTATTTTTCTCATCACCTGGGGGGTGAGTGGGGTCTATGCAGATTTCCATCTGCTGCCATGAAGGCAGTCCCGAGAGAGATCAGAAAGGTTTAATCAGAATGTAGTCTCAAAGTATTTGCTTCATTTATACCCTGCCTTTCTCTCCCATGGGGAGACCCAAAGTGGCTCACATTGCTCTCCTCTCCTCCATTTTATCCTAATAACAACCCTGTGAGGTAGGTTAGGCTGAAAGTATGGGGCTGGCCCAACAACCCCTAGCAAGCTTCCATGCCAGAGTGGGAATTCGAACCTGGGTCTGCCAGATCCTAGTTTGACACTCTAACCGCACCAGCAACAGGAAAGAGCCCACGTTCAAATAACTATAGGAGCACCTTTCATTTCATGTTCACGATTTTGGAGAAAAGCCTGTGAATACTGCAGAACTGTCAAAAGTAATTACGTCACCACTAGCAAACATATCTTCAAATTTTGACAAATGCATTTGTGACACTTGCCTCACCCTGAAGAATAATTGGTTTTTATACCCCAATTTTCTCTGCCTTGCCTTCTCAAACCAGTTTATAATTGCCTTCCCTTCCTCTCCCCATAACAGACACCTTGTAAGGTAGGTGAGGCTGAGAGAGTTCAGAAAGAGCTGTGACTGGCCCAAGGTCACCCAGCAGGCTTCATGAGGAGTGGGGAATCAAACCTGGTTCTCCAGATTAGAGTCCGCCACTCTTAACCCCAACACCATGCTGGCTCAAAGTGGGAGATGGGTTCAGCCCGACCTTTAGCCCTCATACTTTAAAACCCAGCCAAAATGTACGAAACATTTGAATAGCAACTCTGAGCATTAAATAATGACTGGAAGAGCAATATACCTGTACACAGGCAGAGAAAGTTTTTGCAAGTCCTTGGACATACATCCGAGAAAAGTTGAAATATAATACGACCAACTGGAAGGAGAATTAAAAATAGAGTTACTTTGTAATTCCGTAATATCTAGGACAAAGCCGTTAACGTTCCTCAATGGTTTTACTCCATATGTTCTTGCTAAAAATAAACAAAAAGCAGCACCAGTTTAATCGCATTTTAAACATTTAAGTCCCTTTAAATGTTGGCCCATGGTTTTATCGGTGCACTCTCCCACACAGACAAACACTGCTGTGAACACAGGGGGTTGGCTGGACTCATATTACGTTGGTCAAGCTAATGAGGCAGCTGGGCAGCTGTGATCTAAATCATCCTCACTAGACCTGCTATTTGCCCTGGGAGTAAAAACATACGGTTTTTTATGCAGCGATCAAAGTCAAAATCCTACCATGAAGGAGGAAAGAGGGTTGCACCCCAAAGTGGGATGGAAGTAGCAGGGGGGAAGTATTTTGAGGATCTCAATACATACGGGGAAAGCTTGGAGAATATATGAAGTACACGCACACACAAAGAATATTATATGACTAGATTCAAACAGAAGCTCTTCTTCATCGCTTTATTTGAAACTATGTCCTTCGTCGTTTAGTTAAAGGCCTTTACATGCACTAAAACACAATCTGCTCCACTGTTTTAGAACAGATTCAGACCAGTAATCTCAATTATTCAAAAGCTCTTCTGGTTTTGCCAGAAGCCCCTGAATATAAGCTTGCAGAATTGCCCTAGGCCAGTGGTTCCCAACCTTTTTCGAGTCGCAACCCCCTTTTACAATTGCCAAGTAACCTGTGACCCCCACCACATTTGCATAATGTAACAGGGGGTTTTTCCCTTCAATGTAAACAAAAGTAACCAAATTGTAGTAAAAAGGTTTTCAATTACTAATGCGCTGCAAGCTAATATTATGTGTCTGAAAAAGGTGCCTAATCAGTCAGTTATGCCCCCTCCTTTTAAGCGCCACCGGACTCTCCCAGCCTTTGTCCTCTTCCCCAGAGCGACCTTTTGCTCACTTTTGCAGAGGGCTGGAAGGGCATTTTTGTTCCACCGCTCTGTCAAATGCAAAGCAGAAGCCCCAGAGAGGCTCTTCCCCCACCCAACCCCCGCAGCAGGCGCTGCATTTTCCCGCCGATCCACGGCAGCAACCGCCAGAGAAAAAGCTCGGGCTCGCAAGACCAACTGCTTTGATTGCCTCGCGAAGAAGGATCGCCGGGCTAGGCAAACGGACGCGGCGGCCATTCTTGGGGGGGTGGGGGGGAGAGAGATCTGTGCCCACAAAAGTGCCTTGAAATTGCCGCAGGTTTCCCACTGGCGTGGGCCGAGTTTGCACCCCTAGATTAGGAGCCCTTCGACAGCCCTCGTGCACATGCAACGGCTTAAAAAAAAAAAAATGTTTGCGCGCCCTTTTCAAGTACACGGGCACCCGACACCTTCCCCTCACGTTGAGATGAGTCCCGGCGCTTAGCTCTGTCCAACCAGCGGGGCCAAGGAAATGAGAACAAGGTCTCGCCTTCCTTGTCCCCTCACGCCGGTGCCAGCTGACGTGGAAGCGAGCCGTGTTGGTAAATATGCACAAACCTGGGCTTGTTTTCCTTCCATGTTTGCAGTAACGAAACTAGGGGAAAGGGGAGCTGCTGTCCGCTTGCAGAGTGGGGCGGAGAAACCAGGAAAGACGGGCGTCCTTCACACTCCTCGGCTGTAGAGCTAGCAGCCTCAAGGGGGACCGCCCTCTTCTCCTCCGAGACCTGAACGGACCGAGCCAGGGGACCTTCCATGGCCTCCCACACATCCCACCACGTCATCCGCCCGGAGCAGGCACGACCGCCTCTCAGCTGGGCGGCGGGGCTACAGCTGGTGTGAGGCGGCGCGCCGCAGCGTCTCTGCAGCCCAGCTCCTTCCGGCTGTCAGTCGGCCAGTTCCTCGCCTCTCTGCTTGGGGTCTTCCCTGCCCTCGCGGACGGATCAGGGTTACGGGGCGTCTGGGTTAGTCCTGGACAGCCCGGGATGGGGGCTATCCCAGGACAGTGGCGGCGACCCCCCAGAAAACACTTGGCGACCCCCTTGGGGGTCGCGACCCACAGGTTGGGAACAACTGCCCTAGGCAATCCTGAAACCCCAACATCCTTGTGTGCTCTGCCGCTTCCCCAGTCATAATGGTCACTTGTTAGAAGTCAAAAGGACTTAAGTTTTAGATGTAAACTTCCAGATTAAATATATATATCTACAATTTGAAATTGTAATCAATAATCATTAAAGTTATTTTAAACGCAAGCAAAAGCTAACATAGGCAACTCCAGCTGAAGATCGTTTCAGGAGGGTAGCCATGTTGGTCGGCAGAAGAACAGCAAGTCCAGTAGTAGCACCTTAGAGACCAGCAAGATTTTGGGGGTATAAACTTTCAAGAATCAAAGGACCCTACAGATCTAATTCCAGCTGAAGTTCCCCTTGCCCTGCTGATTAAAAGATTTCCAGTTGTGTTACCAAAGTTCTCTTCTCACTCCTAAACGCTTTTGTGCTTCATTTCCCGTTTAACCCTAATGCGGTGCATATGGAATCACTTAATAGAATTCTTTTTTTTTTAAGTTCAACTCAAGCTTCAAGGGAAAAAACCCCAAGAGACTACAGGGATGGCTTATGTTTTCCTTTTTATGCTGGAATCATCTTTCTAAAAGTGACTGAAATAACACATGGCATAAATTACCATTAGTCAAGATAAGATTAGCCACTGTAAAAATCCAAAAATGAAGATTAACACAGAACAGAGTGTTACCAAAGCTCCTGCCGGGCAAATGAATTTTAGTAATCTTTTAAAAAGTTCACAAGAATCTTACATTTCTGGCACCCATATGCCACATCATTAAAACTTCTTGCAGCAGGTGAGACATTTTGACTGCTGCGATTTCAGGTCACTTATTGAGCTCACCTTGAATCCAGGTAACCGAGCAAGCAGAACTCTCTAGAAACAGGAAGTCGATACACACATCCAGAACACCCTGTCCCCCACCCCGTGTCCCCACCACAGCTTCCCCACATACTCAGTGGGTGCAACAACCCAATAAACTCAAGATTGACTTAAGGTCTTCCAGCTCACATAACTTTAAGACCTGAGGTCCTAAGGTTTCTGATCTGGAACAGAAGGTTAAAGGAAACCAAGAATGATACTATCCTTCCCAGGAACTCTGTAAGGAAAAACGAAAACTACAACAACAAAGAAAAACTAGATGTTTTAAAAAGCACGCTGCCCTGTTAATAGCCTGTACTACGCTTGAAAGCAAAGCATAGTAGCAAATCTCTTTTCCGTATTATCTCTTTGTTAAATAACCAAATATGAAGAACTATATGCCTGAAGGCCTGCCAAAGAAGCAGTAAAATGCAAGGCAAGTCTTCCTGTGGAGACGCAGACAATTCCTAAGAGAGGATAAATGGCCTTTCTAACCTCTCATTGCATTTTTGTGAGTCTTGATTAGGCCCCCTTCCAGTGTGCAACTGCAAGAGGAAAAGTCTGAGAAAGTATGAATATTTTCCTTCCCACTTAGAAAAGCTCACAGTAATCAGATTTCAGATTCATTCCAGCCTCTGCCCCCCAGCCACCCATTGGGGCCTAAGAGCTATACCGAAACAGAGTTCTCTCCGTATCTTGATGTTTATGTTCCCTTGATTTATATGTTTAATAAATTTTCTCCCACCAAACTACTCAATTTAGCTTCTCATGGTGGCTTACAAGGGACTCCGTTTCGTCCTTGTGACCATCCTGTAAGGTAAGTTAGCCAGAAAGAGAACGTGTATTACTTTTCCATGGCTACCCATGCTGGCTCTGTTACACAGTGAAATACAGAATTTGACTTTATAGAGTCTTTGTCATAGTTTTGTCAACCTCAATCTGCATTAACAGTAACTACTTAGCCCTTGTGATTATGGAGAAGAGGGAGAGGTGAAAGATATACTAAAGATTCAGATGTCAGAATCAGTCAGTCAGTTGTTTATTGTGGTCCTAGATCAGCAGAAGTCAGAATGAATCTCTATGAGGACCTTCTCCCCAGAAACTCTAGTATTTTTTTCCACCTTTCCCTAACAATCACTTGTCAATACCTTATGTGGCTCCTCCTTCCTTTCTCGCCAATGGTGCCAACAGCCACACTTTATGAATCAGCATGCACTATGCAAATTACACGGATATCAGACAGGTTTAATTATTTCTTCCTGTTGCATCCAGACGATCAGGGGCGTCAGGGAGGTAAGCAGATCTTCCGCTTATCTAATTAAATGGGACTGGAGAAGTTCTCAGACAAAAATGTTAAAATACTATCTAACCAGATTCTGCTTGCCCAAATCTTTCCTCTCCCTACAATATGCTTTTACTATTTTCCCCCCTATTTATGTGCACGAAGTCACCTCTCAGGGACTACAGACAGATTTTTACTACAATAGCCCCCGCCCGCCAACTCTTTACTTTTCGGCAGTAAACAGAATATTGATAGATCATGAAATGCTGCACGACACTGCAAATGCAGATTGCGGTTATTCTGAAAGTGAAAGTCACTATACATGGCTAAACATTACAAAGTCTATTGCGGGGGGGGGGAAGGGGGGAGAATAATTCCACAACAGTATGAAATACGGCAGACAGATACTTAAAACGCCCATTCTAAGCAGTGTGGCAACTGCATGAGATGCACGGCTTGAATTTAACGTTAGCAGCAACTGAAACACCTTTCAGGTCAGTAAACGGTAGCCTTAACAGCTCTCCCAAGCTTACCTGACTCTCGATTGATTTCGATGTCGAAGAAGCACTGAGGCCGATCCTGTGCCCCCATGGCAGCAGGAAGACCAGGCGCCTCTCCTCCTCACCACCCTGAGGAAAACAGAACCAACTCAGAATTGGAAGAACTCCAAGCAGCCTGACGCGATCCGTGCCCTCTGGAGAAGCCGATTGCCATTTATTGAGGCTCAGCAGACTGTCTGAATTAGAGCTCCCTCCCACCGCAGAGTAAGGGTGGAGTGTCAATATTGCAAACCCACCCACCCACATCACAGAGTAGCCAATTACAGGCAGCAGTGTAGATTTCACACATGATCCAAGCTGAAATGGATTTATACCGAAACTCTCTCACTGGGGTGACGGTGGGGGGAGGAAGAAGGTCGAGAATAGAAAGTAAAGGCTATAAAACAAGCCCATTATAAAAATCAAAAGGTATGAGCAGACAGTGTTCATTGGCAGGGACAGCAACAACAGACATCCTGAACATGATGTTTGGGGATAAAGCATCAGACAAAGGAAGATATTACCCGTCTCAACTCCTCTTAGCCCTTGACTGGAACGGACTGACCTGGATGGCCCACGCTAGCCCGATCATGTCAGATCTCGGAAGCTAAGCAGAGTCAGCCTTGGCTAGTACTCGGATGGGAGACCGCCAAGGAAGTCAAGGGTCACTACACAGAGACAGGGAATGGCAAGCCACCTCTGAATGACTCTTGCCTTGAAAACCCTCCAGGGTCACCCTATGTCAGCTGTGACCTGATGCCACTTTCCATCACCTCGAACCCAAATGACTCATAGATTTTGAAAAGAACTGGAAGCATAGGTATGATTCTTGGCTGTTTTGGGAGGCTTAGTCCTTGTATTGGGCTTATTCAAAACAAGGTGGCTCTCTTGGGCTGAGCGTGTTAGTCCTTAGGGTGCCACAAGAACCCTCTTCACTTTACACACTATAGTTTTAGTTTTTTTCTTGTCAGTTATCATGTGGGCCATTTTAAGTAGAACAGTAGGATAAAAATCCTCTGAAAGAAACGAATACTACATGTCTTCATACTCTCCCTTTATTTGCTAGGGGAAAAGAGTGAACATGTTCACCACAAACATGAAACAGGTGGTGGATATTTATTTGCTTCATATGTAGTCAATCTTTCTTGTAACGATTCAAAGCAAAATCTTAAGAAAAAGAGTTTCATATTTCCTTATCAATCAAGGGTTGCTATTTAAAGAGGGTGGAAAAAATCCTGACCTAATCTCCAACTCTCTATTTACTGGGAATTTGTACAGGGGTAAGATACCTGCCTCACCCAGACATATTCTGCTACTGCTATTTATGGCATGGTCATAAGCACCATTACTGTCAAGGGGATTCAGCACCACTCACACGAGTTTGAGAGAAGTACATCCATAATCTTTATTTACTCCAAACAGTCAAGTTGCTTTGGGTACCAGGAAGTTTCATTATTTTAGATCACTGTACCTAACAGTGAACTAGCTGGCTCCTGTGTGGACGATAAAGGCCATGCAACAGGGACGCTAATAGATAAGACCGGAATCTCTACCTACTCAGGGGATACAACTTTTTTAATCAACCCAATGGAAAAAAACCCCTCAAACAGCCAGATAAGAACTGGGCATGCTCCAAGAATCACAGACTGTTTAAAGGGGGGGGGGGAGTTGCAGAAGAGGAGAGACAAGCATGCAGAAAGGGGAGATTTCAGAATGGCTCTGAAAGGCCTGTCGTTTGTATAATAGCAAGCAACTATTTCTTAGCCATTTCTCTGAATTTGTAAAGATGAGGATGACAGGGCACATTATAGCAAAGGACAAAATACTGTAAATCATTTCATTCCAGTTTGTTGCTGTGGCACCTTTAAAGGCTGACAAACAGATCGTGGCCAAAGTGCTGAAGCACCATGTCCCCACTTTCTCAGACGTAGCACCAAGTTTCCACCTCTGTGCATCTGTTAGTCTTTAAAGGTGCTAAGATCCTCAGAGGGTTGTTGTGATAAAACTGGGGGGGGGGCCACAGGAGGAGAACCACATGCACGCAACCTGCTCAACTCTTGACAGGATCAAAAAAGGGGAGGTAAAACTTTGGCCGAGCACTTCTGGAAACGTGGCTCTCTGTGCAGTCACGAACCTCCATCCAGTCCTGCGCAGAGTTCTGCTACGGCTAGGATAGGGCTGGATGTAAATCTAATAAATAATAATAACAACAACAACAACAACAGATTGTCATGTGCTTTAAGTTCTTTTGCTTTCTTGCTGGTATAGAGGCAGACTCTCAAATTGGTATTTAGCATTTGAAGTCTGCAGCTTTAAATTGCTGATATAAAAAAGGGCATGTATTTATAGCATTGCAATAGCTACCATTCGATTATCAACCAATTAAGCGCCCCCAATCTCTTTGCTCTTCAATATGTAACTTAGAAGAACCACAAATCAATAATCAATACTTGATTCTAACAGTATAAGTTTAAAGTTGATGATGGATGCATGTATTTATTTTTACATTGAAGCTTGGACTCAGGCATACTTTTTAAAACTTAATTCCCTTCCCCCCACCCTGCATTTTTTTTGCTTTAACCCAATATATAAAAATAAACATTATTTAAAACAATAATAATAGATCGCAAGGGGCCGGGGCTGCAACCCCTTGCAGAGAGTGGATTGCACGGGGGGAGGAAGGCCCATCGTGCCAGGCGCTGCACAAATCCCAGATGACCGGGGGGGCTCTGGCCCCGCCCCTTTTCCCACGGAGGGAATCAGTCGCTCGGGAGTGACCACGCCCCCCTCCTCCCCGTCCGGGCGGGTTCCTCACCTGGCGGTGGCGGCTCTTCCGTCTTTCGGTCCCTTGTTAGGCTTCCCCTTCTCCGCGAGGAGGAGGAGGAGAACAGCCCCAAGCGCCATTAACGGACTTCCACTGAGGGGGAAAAGGGGGGGGAGGGGACGCCGACGTCGCCGTCATTCACCCGCTCCTCATTGGACCGGCGGACGCAAGCCCCGCCCACCCTCGCTCCCCAGCTCGCGCGCGCGCTGTCCTTCAACCGCCCCGCTCGCTCATCGTTGGGCCGCTGGGGCTAGGCACCGCCCCCTCTCTTCCATCCATCCGTCTATAAGAGCGCTGGGACGGCGTCGTCAGGCCACGCCCCCTACGCCGTTCCCTCAGGATTTCGATGTTGGCAAGGCGAGGAGGGAGGGTTGGTGGGCAGGCGGAACAGCGAGTCTTCTCTTCCCGCCCCCCCCGCGCGGCGGCCTACGCAGGCGGGCAGCGCGCACGCGCAGGAAAGGGTCCGCCTCGTCTCTTTCCCGCTGAGGAGGAAAAAACGGGGGGAAGGAACGAAGACGTCCATAGGCCGTTCGCGTTGTGATCTCGCGAGATCTCTGGGTTAGGGCGTGTCTCGCGCCCTCCCGCTTTGTTTTTTGCTCTCGTGATGTGGCGTTTTAAAGAAAAGAAAAAAAGGGCGAGGGGTGTTTTTTGTTTGTTTATGAAATATATTTCATTCAGGGAGGTAGACAATATGTCTAGGAGACTGTTATCCTGTATCCACGCCCCCAAGAAACTGATGCCTGAGGCCGATGTCCTCTGAGCATGTGCAAAGTGCTTTTAAAAAAAAATCCTGCCCTTTTCCTCAAGGCAGCGTGCATGGTTCATCATCACCACGTTGCTACAATCATTGGCCAGTATTATTTCAAATCAAAGAATACATTTCCCATAGCATATAATGATTTCAGGCATTACACTCTGAGCATGTGCAAAGTGCTTTTCTATTTTGTTACTTTTTTAAAAAATCCTGCCCTTTTCCTCAAGGCAGCGTGCATGGTTCATCATCATCATCACCCCGTTACTACAATCATTGGCCAGTATTATTTCAAATCAAAGAATACATTTCTAATATATTTCCCATAGCATATAATGACTTCAGGCATTACACTCTGAGCATGTGCAAAGTGCTTTTCTATTTCCTCAAGGCAGCGTGCATGGTTCATCATCATCATCACCCCGTTACTACAATCATTGGCCAGTATTATTTCAAATCAAAGAATACATTTCCAATATATTTCCCATAGCATATAATGACTTCAGGCATTACACTCTGAGCATGTGCAAAGTGCTTTTCTATTTCCTCAAGGCAGCGTGCATGGTTCATCATCATCATCACCACGTTACTACAATCATTGGCCAGTATTACAGGGGGGGGGGGGGAAGGAAAACAGTTCAATCCAACAACAATGTAATTAGAGTCTTAAAACTTTAAAAATGCAGCCTTCAACCCATTAAGACCGTCTAAACTGTAATAGTTTTATTTTATTTTCCCCTGAATCCTGCTTATCAAAAAGCAGAACTTGGCTACTTGGCATGATATCTGATGGTTTTTGTCCAATAACAGAAAATCCACTTTAATTTCATCTGTTTCATCAGAAATCCTATCTAACAGAGGCTTTAATTTTTTAAAAATCTAACCTCATAAGGACATCTCAAGAACGTATGTTCTGTTGTTTCTACATGGTTAACCCTCCCTCCATTTTATCTCCGACATAACGCCAGAGAGTCCACCCTCCAAAGTGGCCATTTTCTCTGGGGGAACTGATCTCTATAGCCTGGAGATGAGTTCGAATTCTGGGAGTTCTCAAGGCCCCATCTGGAGGTTGGCAACCCTAGGCACATAGTTTAGGGACCAGCCTACGCCCATGCAACGGATATATTCTTCACACAGCCTTCTTCGTGTGGTGTCTGTCCTCTTTTAGGATTTAAGTGAACTATTTTTGCAGATTTGGCTGTGTGTTTTTAATATGTGCTAAACACTCCCTGCATTATTATTTTGTTAAAGGACTCTGGATTTTTTCAGTTATTGCATCTTGTTAGCCAGCTAGAGTCTAAGGATGGGAGGGGCTGTGGCACAGTGGTAGAGCATCTGCTTGGCATGCAGAAGGTCCCAGGTTCAATCCCCGGCATCTCCAGTTAAAAGGGACTAGGCAAGGAGGTGATGTGAAAGACCCCTGCCTGAGACCCTGGAGAGCCGCTGCCAGTCTGAGTAGACAATACTGACTTTGATGGACCGAGGGTCTGATTCAGTAGAAGGCAGCTTCATGTGTTCATAGTCATGGGACACTTTGTTAGGGGAGGGTCTGTGGCTCAGTAGTAGAGCATCTGCTTGGCATGCAGAAGGTTCCAGGTTCAATCCCCGGCATCTCCAGTTAAAGGGACTAGGCAAGTAGGAGATGTGAAAGACCCCTGCCTGAGACCCTGGAGAGCCGCTGCCGGTCTGAGTAGACAATAGTGACCTTGATGGACCCAGGGTCTGGTTCAGTATAAGGCAGCTTCATGTGTTCATGAGACCATGGAAAGCTGCCGCCAGTCTGAGTAGGCGATACTGACTTTGATGGACCGAGGGTCTGATTCAGTATAAGGCAGCTTCATGTGTTCATGTGAAAGAAGACAGGACATATATGTTTCAAATAAACAAATATCCCCTATGTGCCTCCCATCTCCTGCCAGTAGCTGGGGCAACCTGACAACTCTACCCACCCACTTTCCTCTTTAACTGGCTCCCAGCTGCTTTAATCTTGGTGCAAGCTGAGTTCTTCACTTGCTGTTCTTGGAGATTTCTGCCCCCATTGGCTCAGCTGAAAAAGTCATATCTTATACATCTGGAGATTCCCCTGAGTAGGTAGAGATCCCTGTCTTCTCTATTAGCGTCTCTGTTGCATGGCCTTTATTGTCCACACAGGAGCCAGCCAGTTCACTGTTAGGTACAGTGACCTATAATAATGAATGTTTCTGGCTCTCAAAGCAACTGACTGTTGGTAGTAAATAGAGATTACAGATGTAATTCTCTCGAACCCGTGTGAATGGTGCTGAATCCCCTTGACAGAAATGGTGCTTATGACCATGCCATAAACAGCAGTAGCACAATATGGCTGGATGGGGCAGATATCTTACACCTGTACAAAAGCCCTGCAGAGCCAGCGTGGTGTAGTGGATAAGAGGACTCTAATCTGGTGAACCGGGCTGGTTTCCCTACTCCTACACATGAAACCTGCTGGGTGACCTTGAGCTAGTCACAGCTCTCTCTGAACTCTCTCAGGCCCACCTATCTCACAAAGTGTCTGTAGTGGGGAGAGGAAAGGAAGCTGGTTTAAGACTCCTTTTGGTAGAGAAAAGCGGGGTATAAAAACCAGTATAAAAATACTGAAGATTCTGTATACTTTAGTGTGGCTATGTTTATAGTCATCATGATTTAGTTACTCCAAGTTGCATAAGTTGTACCTGTTTTTATTAAATGTTTGAGACCTTAGCTTTCTGAAGCAATTTCACAAGGGATGCTCTCATTTTATTGAATTTTGGAAAAAAAATCCCTCCAATAGGGAATTGTGTAACTAGGATTGTGCTGGGTTCTATGGAAAATACATAGGCCTTTGTTAATAAATAAGGCTCCCAGTTCAGATACACTACGTCCCAATGTGACTGCCATGAGAAAAATGGTCTTCATCCTAAAATACTTTAAGGAAACCTAATAGGCTCAAATGGAGGTTTTGCAAAGAGCATTGAGAATGACATGTAGACGCCAGGTTGGGAAGCTATGGATGATTGGTGGAGACAATTGACATATGCCTTTTAGAAAGTCCAGTACGTGCGGAGGCCTAGAAATGGGGATACCATCTACTGGAGCCAGCGTGGTATAGTGGTTAAGAGCGGTGGTTTGGAGCGGTGGACTCTGATCTGGAGAACCGGGTTTGATTCCCCACTCCTCCACATGAGCGGCGGAGGCTAATGTGGTGAACTGGATTGGTTTCCCCGCTCCTCCACGTGAAGCCAGCTGGGTGACCTTGGGCTAGTCACAGCTCTGATAGAGCTCTCTCAGCCCCTTCTACCTCACAGGGTGTCTGTTGTGGAGAGGGGAATGGAAGGGGATTATGAGCCAGTTTGATTCTGCCTTAAGTGGGAGAGAATGTCGGCATATAAAAACCAACTCTTCTTCTTCTGGAGGGAGAAATGTGGCGATGGCTGCCACCTGCTTACGCAAGGCAGAAGCCTTTAGATTTTGTATGCTTCTTCTTCAGTAGAGACTCATTGCAGAGATCCTTATTGTGAGAACACTGCACACACACAGAATGCATCTATGTTTTCAATCGGCAAAACTGATGATGAGGTGATTCTTCCAAAAAACATAATGGAGTATAATCCCAGGTTTGCAACTCTAATCTTCTTCAAGGGACCGGAGACAAATGGGGAGGGGGAAGAGAGATGGGGCGATGTCCAAGAGCCACAGTGGAACACGGAGACAAAGTTAACATTTGTCTTGCAGACAGGTCTTCCTCCCTCTCTTTAAACTGGGCGATCCAGAAAAGGCAAGGAAAATATACTCCTAGCAGCAATGGCGGTTTTGCAAAGGAGCCAAGCACTTTAATTATGAAGCATTTTACTGCTAAGCAAACAGACAGAAAGAGGAAATGGCCTCCAGGCAGTTCCTTATTAAATGTCTTGAGACGGTGATGAGGGCTTAAAAGTTCCTGGCCAGCTTTCGAGGAAGGGACACCGATGGCTTGAGGCACTCCTCATGAAAACGAGAGGCATTTACCTCCAGGGCTGACCTTGGTTCAGATCCAAACAGCTACTGTGTGGTTGACCTTCCCTTGATTAAAGTCATGGCGTAGGTAAGGCCTTTGCAAGATCACTGTCCTTTTTAAAAATGAGAGAACAAGACAAAGCATTCACATTGTGAGAATCCAAATGTCTTCCTTCAAACTAGCAGAGTCCCCCCCCAGGGTTACCAACCTCCAGGTAGTAGCAGATCTCCTGCTATTACAACTGATCTCCAGCCGATAGAGATCAGTTCGCCTGGAGAAAATGGCCGCTTTGGCAATTGGACTCTATGGCATTGAAGTCCCTCCCCAAACCCCACCTTCCTCAGGTTCCAACCAAAAAACCTCCCGCCAATACCGAAGAGACCAGGCAACCCTACCCCCCCAGTATCCAAATGACACCCCTTTTACCACACCACACAGCGTGGTGTAGTGGTTAAGAGTGGTGGTTTGGAGCGGTGGACTCTGATCTGGAGAACCGGGTTGGATTCCTCACTCTTCAACATGAGCGGCAGAGGCTGATCTGGTGAACTGGATTTGTTTCACCACTACACCACATGAAGCCAGCTGGGTGACCTTGGGCTAGTCACAGCTCTCTCAGAGCTATCTCACCCCACCTACCTCACAGGGTGTCTGTTGTGGGGAAGGGAAGGGAAGGTGATTATAAGCCAGTTTGAGTCTCCCTTAAGTGGTAGTGAAAGTCAGCATATAAAAACCAACTCTTCTTCTATGTGAAATGGCAAAATCCCCTCGCAAACTATCGCTAAAGCACATTGTTCAGCATGTGTGAAAGTGCCATCACAAGAAGGGGGCTAGCTTTCTCAAGGCTTTCCCCTCCTTGCCCTGGTCAGTCCTTGTCCTGTTCTTTACGCGTGTTGTTTGCACATGCAAAAGCTACAGAAGAGTTATGAGGAAGTGCCTGGCCGGCGCAGACTTCTTGGCGTGGGAGAACGGCAGCCCGTTTTACTGAGCAAAGCTTCAGTGCACGCTGCCACAGGCCAAGCCACTTGAGATAAGGCCTCGATGGGCTTCCTGCACTTCAGATAAGCGACTTCAAACACCAGCTCTTATTGCAGCTACTGTTCAGGTGGAGAAGGACAAATGTCACAGAGTATCACTAGGTAGAAGTCAAAAGCAATGATCCCCGAAAAGATAAAGATAAATGAATGCTTTCACCCATGTTACGTAGGGTTGCCAACTTCCAGGTACTCACAAAAATAAATGGGTGGAACTATAGTTGCACAACTCGCAATTGCAACCAAACACCAGGGCATCTGAGGCTGTGTTTAAACATGCATGAACTTATATTGCAAAAGTTACCAATTCTCCAAAGTTACTCACACAGTGTTTGCAACTAAGATTCACATGAAACAAACAACAACATTCCATGCAGTTACAAATATCCATTCATGGAAATAATTCTATCAAATGCATATAAGCAAGACAGATGCCACTGCAGGTGGTTTTAACACATCCTTGTTGAAGATAGTTCCATTTGTATTTTCCACCATAGGAGTTACAATTGTATATGCACATGAATGCCCAAAGAGAAAGTCCTCATCATATTGTGATTATTCTTTTACTCGTTCTCTTGTCCTTGATATCTTTTCTTTATTCTCTTAACAGGTTTCCGATACATATGTTCCTGTTTCAACTCTTTGTCTTCCTCAGAAGATAAACCTGGACATTCCAGAATGCATTTTATCAAAGTGTGACATCGTCCCTTCCTACTTTTGTCACGGCATCTTCTAAATGGGATACAAGTGGAGAATTGGTTTCTTTTGCAGTATAAGTTCATGTATGTTTAAACACAGCCTGAGTTGCCCTTTTGTTTGGTTGTAACTCCCAGGTACTAGCTGGAGATCTGCTGCTATTACAACTGATCTCCAGGTGACAGAGATCAGTTCCCCTGGAGAAAATGGCCGCTTTGGTAATTGGACTCTATGGCATTGAAGCCCCTCCCCAAACCCCACCCTGCTCAAGCTCTGCCCTCAAAATCTCCAGGTATTTCCAAACCCAGAGCTGGCAACCGTACTTTTGAGCCTGAGTAGGCTTGCCAACCTCCAGGTACTAGCTGGTGATCTCCTGCTATTGCAACTGATCTCCAGCCAATACAGATCAGTTCGCCTGGAGAAAAATGGCTGCTTTGGCCATTGAGCTCTACGACATTGAAGTCCCTCCCCTCCACAAACCACACCCTCAGGCTCCGCCCCAAAAACCTCCCGCCAGTGGCAAAGAGGCACCCCTAATGTTACCTAAGAGCCACTTTGAGAGCCAAGGGTATAGCCATCCCATTTTAATGGCTGCATTGTTTAAAGCAGAGACAAAAGCAAACTGTTGGCTTCAAAAACACGTGCGTCATTCCCTTTGCCCAAGGAAATCAGTAAATGCCAAATGAAACAATAGCGCACGTAAGTGGCACGCATTCAACAATGGCTCCAGGTGTACTGTTGTCTGTGGTGGTGTTCTTGCATGAATGGAGGTGGTGTAAAAAAATTTTTTAAAGTCCCATGGCACATGAAAGGCTACGTTCTGCCCATGGGCACCAAGGAGCCCTCCAAGGGTTCTTAGAAAGTGGGTGGGGCCAGGTGCAGCCTCTGCTCAGGACTCCTGATTGGACACGGGAAATCTGATTGGCTGCGCAGACATTTAAAAATATTGCTGTGGCAGCAGCTGTCACCACAACACAAGGATCTTCGTTGTGCAACTCAAGGCAAGCCACGGCAGCCCTTTTGTGGTTGGCTTGGCCTTCTGTGGCAGCCGTTTTATGTGCCCACCACATAAGAGTTGCGAGCTCTGGGTTGGGAAATACCTGGAGATTTGGGGGGTGGAGCCTGGGTTGGGTGGGATTTGGGAAGGAGAGGGACTTCAGTGTGGTATAATGCCACGGAGTCCACCCTCTAAAGCGGCCATTTCCTCCAGGTGAACTGATGCCCCATTGAAGGGATGGAGGGAAGGAAGGAAGATAAGAACAGCCCTGCTGGATCAGACGAAGGCCCACCAAGTCCAGCAGTCTGTTCACACTGTGGCCAACCAGGAGCCTCTAAGAAGTCCACAAACAAGACGACAGCAGCAGCAGTGTCCTGCCTGTGTTCCACAGCACCTCATATAACCGGCACGCTCCTCTGATCCTGGAGAGAATAGGTCTGCATCATGACCAGTATCCATTTTTACTAGCAGCCATGAATACCCCTCTCCTCCATGAACATGCTGCCTCCCCTCTTCAAGCCTTCCAAGCTGGCAGCCATCACCACATCCTGGGGCAGGGAGTTCCACAATTTAACCCCCAAGTCTCCAGGAAATTCCCAACCCGGACCTGGCAACTGTGACTTCCCACCACCAGCATCTAAGCAGAGGGCCCTTTCTTGCAGAGAGACAACCCCACACCATCACATCTCATCCCATGCTGGAGTGTTTCCCCGCTCTTTACCATGGAGTAGGGTGGCCAGCTTTCGGTTGGGAAATACCTGAAGATTTTAGTATAATGCCATAGAACCCACCTTCCAAAGCAGACATTTTCTCCAGGTAAGCTGATCTCTGTCATCTGGAGATCAGTTGTTGTAATAGCAGGAGACCTACAGCCACCACCCTGAGCTTGGCAACTCTAACCATGGAGCCAATTGGGTGGTCTTTGTAGGGTTGCCAAACCCCTTACCATCAGTGGGGTTTTTTTTGGGGGGGGGAACTCAGGAGGGCGGGGTTTGGGGAGGGACTTCAATGCCATGGAATGATGGCTGCAAACTTGGAAGGCTTTAAGAGGGGAGTAGACATGTTCATGGAGGAGAGGATTCATAGAATCATAAGAGTTGGAAGGGACCACCAGGGTCATCTAGTCCAACCCCCTGCCCAATGCAGTTATTTCACAACTACCTCCCCCCCCACACACACACAAACATCCCCAGTGACCCCTACTTCATGCCCAGATGGCCAAGATGCCCTCCCTCTCATCATCCACTTAAGGACATAGAATCAGCATTGCTGACAGATGGCCATCTAGCCTCTGCTTACAAACCTCCAGAGAAGGAGTGTTTACCACTTAAGGAAGAATCATAGAGTTGGAAGGGGCCACCAGGGTCATCTACTCCAACCCCCTGCACAATGCAGGACATTCACAACCACCTCCCCCCACACCATGGCTAATAGTCAAAATGGACACTAGTCATGATGCATACCTGTTCTCTCCAGCATCAGAGGAGCATGCCTATTATATTAGGTGCCGTGGGACACAGGCAGGATAAATGCTGCTGCAGTTGTCTTGTTTGTGGGCTTCCTCGAGGCACCTGGTTGGCCACTGTGTGAACAGGCTGCTGGACTTGATGGGCCTTGGTCTTATGTTCTTAAGTATTTCTTCACACAGTGCATAGTTAAATTGTGGAACTCCCTAACCCAGGATGTGGTGATGGCTGCCAGCTTGGAGAGCTTTAAGAGGGGAGTGGACATATTCATGGAGGAGAGGGGTATTCATGGCTGTTAGTTAGAATGGATATTAGTCATGATGCATAACTATTCTCTCCAATATCAAAGGAGCATGCCTATATTAGGTGCTGTGGAACACAGGCAGGATGGTGCTGCTGCAGTCGTCTTGTTTGTGGGCTTCCTGGAGGCACCTGGTTGGCCCCTGTGGGAACAGACTGCTGGACTTGCTGGGCCTTGGTCTGATCCAGCAGGGCCTTTCTCATGTTCTTATGGACACTGGTCATGAAGTATACCTGTTCTCTCCAGGATCAGAGGAGCATGCCTATTATATTAGGTGCTTTGGAACACAGGCAGGATAACACTGCTGCAGTTGTCTTGCTTGTGGGCTTCCTACAGGCACCTGGTGGGCCACTGTGTGAACAGACTGCTGGACTTGATGGGCCTGGGTCTGATCCAGCATGGCCTTTCTTATATTCTTATGGATACTGGTCATGATGCATACCTGTTCTCTCTAGTATCAGAGGAGCATGCCTATTATTTTGGGTGCGGTGGAGCACAGGCAGGATGGTGCTGCTGCAGTCATCTTGTTTGGGGGCTTCCTAGAGGCACCTGGCTGGCCACAGTGTGAACAGACTGCTGGACTTGGTGGGCCTTGCGTTCTTATTTTGGATTTTCCCATGGACCAATACGACTGCACACCTTTTTGTGTGTGAAGGACACCACTGCGCCTCAGCAGGGGGAAAAACAAGAGAGAGAGAGAGAGAGCAATGCTAAGCAGGCCTGCTCAAAAACCTTCCTCCGGTCTCTTGCATCCGCCCTACTCCCAGGAAGGCGTTTCTCCCCCTCCGCGCCGCCAGCCAATGGGAGCCTCCGGCTGCGAACCGGACGTCCACGCGGCGCGGGCGGGCGAGATGGACCGCGACCCCCTCGAGAGCCGCGACGCTCCTTCCTCCCAGCTCTATGGCGCGGCGCCCCGCTCTAGCCGCGGCCCGTCTCGCTGGGCGGAAGTGGGCGGGGCGAGGCGCGCTTGTTGTGGTGGAGGCCGCTTCCTCCGTCGCCTGCCCGGTCGCTGTGAGGGCGAGGCCCGCGGGGGAGACCAGGAGAGGTGAGGGCCGGTGGGGGTGGGGGAGGGGGCGCTCGAGAGCGGGAGGGGGCGTGGCTGTGCTGGGGGGCGTGGCTGTGCTGGGGGGCGTGGCTGCTGTGTGCAGCGCCGAGCACCGGGGTCTTGCAGGGAGGCGCTTTGGTGGGCAGGGGGTGCCAGCTGGTCTGGAGAAAAATGTCCTGGCCCTTGGATAATTTTTAATTATTTAAGTTTATTATTTTTTATTATATTATTATTTTATATTATTATTATTATATTATTTTTTATTATTTTATTATTTTATTTTATATTATTATTATATTATAATTTTATTATTTTTTAAAACACACACACACACATTAAATATAGTCAAAAAAGGGCAAGAGTCCAGTAGCACCTTAAAGGCTAACAAAAATTATTTCCTGGTAGGGTAGGAGCTTTCGTGAGCCACAGCTCACTTCTTCAGATCAGTTCTTCACTTCTGCATTAAATATAGTTAACTGCTGGAACTCCCTGCCCCAGGATGTGGTGATGGCGGCCAACCAGGGAGGCTTTAAGGAGGGAATTGATATGTTCATGGAGGAGAGGGCTATTCATGGCTACTAGTCAAAAGGGATACTAGTCCTGATGCAGACCCATTCTTTCCAGGATCAGAGGAACAGGCCTATTGTATTAGGTGCTGTAGAACACAGACAGGATGGTTCTGCTGCAGTCATCTTGTTTGTGGGCTTACTGGAGGCACCTGGTTGGCCACTAGGTGAACAGACTGCTGGACTTGCTGGGCCTGGGTCTTATGTTCTTAAGTATTTCTTCACACAGCGCATAGTTAAATGGTGGAACTCCCTGCCCCGTGATTTGGTGATGGCTGCCAACTGGGAAGGCTTTAAGAGGGGACTGGACATGTTCATGGAGGAAAGGGGTATTCATGGCTACTAGTCAAAATGAATACTAGTCATGATGCATGCTTATTCTCTCCAGGATCAGAGGAGCAGGCCTATTCTACTAGGTGCTGTGGAACACAGGCAGGATGGTGCTGCTGCCGTCGTCTTGTTTGTGGGCTTCCTGGAGGCCCCTGGTTGGCCACTGTGTGAACAGACTGCAGGACTTGGTGGACCTTGGTCTGATCCAGCAGGGCCTTTCTTATGTTCTTATGTACGTGTTGCCTTTCCATCCAAATAGGGTTCTGAAGACAGGAACATCCAAAGAGTAAAACATGTAAGACATTAAAATAGCACTTAAAATAGCTGTCCTGGTTGTCAGAAGCCACTGCAAGTGGGGAGAAAGCGCTATTTAAAATGATGAAGAAGAAGAGTTGGTTTTAAAACCCCACTTTTCTCTACCTTTTAAGGAGTCTCAAAGCGGCTTACAATCACCTCCCCCACTCCACAACAGGTGCCTTGTGAGGAAGGTGAGGCTGAGAGAGTTTTGCGAGAATTGTGACCAGCCCAGGGTCACCCAGCTGGCTTTGTGTGTAGGAGTAGGGAAACCAGCCCAGTTCTCCAGGTTAGAGTCCGCTGCTCTTAATCACTACGCCACCCAGATTGCGCCACACAGGTCTGTATGCCCTCCAAGATTTCTAGATTCCTCCCCTCCCCCCACTCAGACCCACACGGCTCTAGTTAAGATTTATTCTTTTAAAAGGAACGCATAAAGCTGTTGGTGAGCATGTCTTTCCTTCTGGAGGTGGTGTCAGCTGCAAACAATGGAGGCTTAGAGGAGAAACCAGGGCTGGGAATATGCTTTGGAACCGGGGTGAAGTTTTGTGAGACGTGGCATGGACCTTATCTGTTATCTCATGAGATTAGACATGGGTTTGGCTCTTGTGTTTGTTTCTTTAAATTATGCCTAACCTGCCTTTTCCCCCCGATAAAAGTTTTGTAGATTTTCTAGAGTAGGCAACATATGTTTGCCAGTGTTCTTGGTTATCTGTTGCATGGATATGTGCGAAGTAATCTGCCGGTGTAAGTTATAGATGCCTGTCTAGCAGCAGTACAGCAGTACAGTACAAGAATTTTAACACCCTTCTTTTGTCTGTAGGAGATTTTTCATACGTCTTGGTGTCGTTTGTGACTATATGCCATGTTGGCTTTATTTGGTGTGCTTTTTCAGTGCTAGAACATGTTTTGTGTATCTATTTGATGCATGTATACTCTGCTTTTGTACTGGATTGGTGATTACAAATCAATTTTTGTTTAAGCTACCCAATTGCTGAGATGGACAGTTCCTCCCCCCCCCCTCCAGTTTTATTTTAAAAGTCCGTTGGGACCTGAGAAAATACTGGGAAAATGAATTTTCAGTTAGAGATGTTGGAGGTGGACGTCTCAACTGTTAATCATGCCCGGTCACCCCACCCTGCCCCTAATGGTCACCTCAATATCTGGGCTCTAAAGATTGTAGTTTTGCTTGAATGATGCACTTTGCCATGGAATAGAATCACAGAAACATAAGGTTAGAAGGGATCTCCAAGGTCATCTAGTCCAACCCCCTGCACAGCGTAGGAAATTCACAACTACCTCTCTCCCCGCCCCCACATCCCCAGCAACCTCTTCTCCATGCCCAGAATACCTTCAATATATCACACGAGTCCTCACAGAATCTGCAAGGTGTTTTCTGGACATAACTGGCTTGTCCTTAGTTGGAAACATAATTCACATGAACACATACTGAATCAGACCATAGGCCCTCAAAGAATAGTATTGTCTACTCAGGCTGGCAGCAGCTCTCCAGGGTCTCAGGCTGAGGTCTTTCACATGTCTGGTTCTTTTAACTGGAGATGCTGGGGATCGAACCTGGGAACTTCTGAATGCCAAGCAGAGACTCTACCACTCTCTCGCATGAAACTGCCTTCTACTGAATCAGACCATTGGTCCATCAAGGTCAGTATTGGCTACTCAGATTGGCAGAAGCTCTCCAGGGTCTCAGGCCGATGTCTTTCACATCACCTACTGCCTGGTTCTTTTAACCAGAGATTCTATGGGTTGATTGCCAAGCAGATGTTCTACCATTGAGTCACAGCTCTTCCCAAATGTTTGAACCAGGCTGGTAGGCAAAGGATGCCGAACTAGAGATACCCTTAACCTGTTTCGGTGTTACCAGATTGCTCTTTGCATATCATCTGCACACATTCAAACCAATCCACTGACCTGTAGTGTTTCTTTCCAGGCGGTCCCCATGAGTTCTCCTGTGGAGGATGTCCATGATCCTCTTTGCCTGCGTGGTTCGGGTGAGGGATGGCCTTCCGCTCTCGGCCTCCACCGACTTCCACCTAGACCAGGACTTCTTGGAATGCAGAAAGAGGCTCAAGGCCTTGTCGTCTGTCCTGCTACGGTATCCAGATCGGGGCACAGTCAAAGAACGTGACCTCAGCATACAGTAAGCTGCCCTTCGGCTGAAGAGAAGTGTTGGCTGTCCTTAAAATAGCACTTCTTTGGTAGTAATAAGTTGTTTTGTCAGTGCTGTCTCTTGATAAGATCAACATCTGGAGAAGCTGGCGAAAGAGTCCAGAGTGACGGCAGCCTTACGGCGATAGAGGTGTCCCTGCATTTTGATGAGCTGTTCTTTAAGTGTTGCACATCAGCTTTCTGGAAGTCCTTAATCAGAGCTGTGTGCTTAAAACTCTGCATGTAACAAAAGAAAAGTCAACGTTACCAAAGTAATCTCAGATTATAGACGGGGAAAACCTGCGTTCTGCAACCTAAACAAACAGGGATATTTGCATGTACCTGATTATTTTGTATAACTTTGCTGCTTGTTTGATTTTTTTAAATTATTATTTATTTAAAACTTCTCAATGCTGCCTTTCTACCCAAATGGGGTTCCCAAGCAGGCAAACATCAAACGTTGAAACATTAAATACATTTAAAATAAAGCGTGCATACAATAGTTCAATCAAAACTTGTAAACACTTCAGAACATAAGAAGAGCCTTGCTGGATCAGACCAGTGGTCCATCTAGTCCAGCATCCCGTCTCACACAGTGGCCAGCCAGTTTCTCTGGAGGTCCAACAACAAACTGGGCGCAGAGGCCGAGACCTTCCCCTGATAACAACATAAGAAGAGCCTTGCTGGATCAGACCAGTGGTCCAGCTAGTCCAGCATCTTGTCTCACACAGTAGCTAACCAGTTACTCTTGAGGTCCAACAACAGGGCATAGAGGCTGAGGTGTTGGACATTATACATTACATTTAGCAGAGTAAATAATAACAGACACTAATGTTAGCTTAAACTTAAAGATTTATTCCTTAACTAACATACTAGATATAAGTCCTACACTATGGAAAAGCTAAATCAACTACCACAACTACAACTGAACCTAACTAAGGCACAACGACAGTTAAACTCCCTCTTTTACAATCAACTGCTTTACTCGACGCCCTATTGGCTACATACTAACACAGAAGCAGTTGATTCTAAAAGAGGGTGTTTAACTGACATTGTGCTATATCTAGGTTCAGTTGTAGTTGATTTAGGTTTTCCATAGTGTAGGACTTATATCTAGTATGTTAGTTAAGGAATAAATCTTTAAGTTTAAGCTAACATTAGCGCCTGTTATTCTTTACAGTTATGACTAAACAGAAGCTAGCGTATTTTGGTCACATTATGAGAAGACAAGTGTCACTGGAAAAGACAGTCATGTTAGGAAAATTTGAGGGCAGCAGGAAAAGAGGAAGACCCAACAAGAGATAGATTGACTCAATAAAGGAAGCCACAGCCCTCAATTTGCAAGATCTGAGCAAGACTGTCAAAGATAGGACATTTTGGAGGACTTTGATTCATAAGGTCGCCATGAGTCGGAAGCGACTTGATGTCACTCAATACACACACACACTATTTACTCTGCTAAATGTAATGTAAAGGCACTGGGATTCAGTACCTCTGCATGTGGAGGTTCCCTTTAGTCACCATGGCTAGTAGCCATTGTTAGACCTCTCCTCCAAGTGCTGTTGAGAACACTGTGAAGCCACACTATGTCCAGCAATCCTTAACCCTGTTCTCCTGATTAGAGTCTGCCGCTCCTAACCGCTACACCGTGCTGGCTCTGCTTTCTCACTGGGTCACTTCCTGGTCCCACGTGGGTTTGAGCACACATCAGAGGACGTGGTTTCTGAGAATGACAATGGGGCCAGTGTCTGACTTTGGAAAACAGCCTGCATGTTGTGAAAGGATAATTAAAAATAACAAAAGGCTAAGATTCAAGAGAGGGACATTTTCTGCAAGGGTTGCAGTCCTGTCCTTTCCACAGCGAACAGTCCCGATTCTTGTAATGTCAGGTTTTTAAAGACAAAATTTTTGCATCCCTCGAGTCCTCTCTTCTTCCACTGTTCTGTCCCATTTATTTATTTAAAATTTACTCAAAATTTTGTAAGTACTCCCCCCTTTCCCCTGGCCGTCCCATTTGACACTCGCAGCTGACCTTGGCTTCTTTTCTTTATGTCTCCAGCTTCAATTCTTCTGGGGAAATCGCCTGCATGGGCATTTGTGCCAGCAGCTATCCAGCAGTCATGGCGTTTTGCTTTCTGGAAGAGCTCCAGTGGGAATTTGCCGGTGCCTACGACGCGGCGAGTGTAGGCCTGGCTTCCAGGCCGTATGCTTTCCTGGAATTCGGTGTGTAGCTCGCAGGTTCTCCCTGTCCCGTCTCATTTTTCTCTCCTTTCTCAGAAACTAAGGGAGCAAACTGGTTTGACTTGCAATGAGATGGATGCTGGGTCATGTACCACTGAAGCCAGCTTCTGCCTGAACCAGCTGAGTTTGCTTCAAGCTCCAAGGCGTTTGTAGGCTTGAGGCAAGGTACTTGAACACATGAAGCTGCCTTATACTGAATCAGACCCCTGGTCCATCAAAGTCAGTACTGTTTACTCAGACCGGCAGCAGCTCTCCAGGGTCTCAGGCAGTGGTCTTTCACATCACCTACCTGCCTAGTCCCTTTAACTGGAGATGCTGGGGATTGAACCTGGGACCTTCTGCATGCCAGGCAGGTGCTCTACCACTGAGCCATGGCCCCTCTCCATGGCTCTCCAGGGTCTGAGGCAGAGGTCTTTCATATCACCTACCTGCCTAGTCCCTTTAACTGGAGACGCCAGGGATTGAACCTGGGACCTTCTGCATGCCAAGAGATGCTCTACCACTGAGCCACAACCCCTTCTACGATGCAGCTGTGAGCTTTGTCAAAGGCTTCTGTGTGCTTTTCTCCCTTTTCCAATGGCTAGTATATGTGTGTTTTGCAGGCTGGTCGGCCCTGGTTTGTACTTAGATGGGAATCACCAGGGAAGTTCAGGGTTGCTACTCAGAGGCAGGCAATGACAAACCACCCCTGAACGTCTCTTGCCTTGAAAATCCTACAGGGTCACTGTAAGTTGGCTGCAACTTGACAGGCCCTGACCTGGATGGCCCAGGCTAGCCTGATCTTGTCAGATCTTGGAAGCTAAGCAGGGTCGGTCCTGGTTTGTACTTGGATGGGAGACCCCCAAGGAAGTCCAGAGTATGCTCGTTAAGCACTTTTGTTTAACGTAGAATAAGTTTTCCTTCAGCTTCATTTGCTTTCTCTGTTGGCAGACAACATCATTCAAAAAGTCAAAAGCCGCTTCAATTACACCAACTGTGCTTCGATGAAGCTCAACTTGGAAAAAATCCAGGAGGACCTGCGGTTGCATCCCCCCGCTCAGGTGAAGCTGGAAGAGGCAGAGCTGATGAACGGGATGGTGAACGGACATGCAGAGCTCCATTTAGAGTCTGGTAGGTGCCGTTTTGGTCACATTATGAGAAGACAGGAGTCACTGGAAAAGACAGTCATGCTAGGAAAAGGGGAGGACCCAACAAGAGATGGATCGACTCTATAATGGAAGTCACAGCCCTCAGTTTGCAAGATCTGAGCAAGGCTGTCAAAGATAGGACATTTTGGAGGACATGGATTCATAGGGTTGCCATGAGTTGGAAACGACTTGACGGCACTTAACACACACACAGGTGCTGTTGCAGCGTGTTGGACTGGAAATGGGGAGATGGACGTTCAAGTCCTCCCTCTGTCGCAAAGCTCGCTGGATAACCTTGGGCCAGTCACTGTCTCTTCGCATCATCTACCTCGTAGAGTTGTTGGGAGGATAAAGTAGAGACGGGCAGGACAACGAACACCTCTCTGAGCTCGCTGAAGGAAGGGAGCAATTCTTAGCATTGAGCCCTGGGCGAGACTGGCTCGTTGCAGTCAACCACCTTGAAAGAGGGGGCAGGGTTGTTATCTCCACTTTGCTGAGGACGGGGAGGGGAGTGGCTTCCATAAGGTCCTTTAGTAACGAATCCTGTTTCAGATGGTGGGTATCAGTGTGAGGGCTGGGTGCAGATTTCCGAGCGACTGACATCCTCATTTTGTTCCCTTTTTCTTTTTTAATGGACCCGAAGCCTCGGCTTACAGGATGCAACCCGTGTCCACCGTGGGCATCTTGTCTCTCGTCCTCAACATCATGTGCGGGGCGCTGAACCTCATTCGAGGCGTTCACCTCGCAGAGTACTCGTTCCAGGTAACTCGACGACCTCGGGGCACGGGGGCCAGGGGGCGGGAATGACTTGGGCACCGGGACTCACAGCTTCAGTTCCACGTTCATCTCAGGATAATGCTGCTGTAGTTGTCTTTATTTGTGGGCTTCCTAGAGGCGCCTGGTTGGCCCCTGTGTGAACAGACTGCTGGACTTGATGGACCTTGGTCTGATCCAGCATGGCCTTTCTTATGTTCTTATGAGCATGCCTATTATATTAGGTGGTGTGGAACACAGGCAGGAAAATACTGCTGCAGTCATCTTGTCTGTGGGCTTCCTAGAGGCACCTGGTTGGCCGCTGTGTGAACAGACTGCTGAACTTGATGGGCTTTGGTCTGATCCAGCATGGCTTATGTTCCTATGGATACTAGTCATGATGCATATCTATTCTCTCCAGTATCCCAGAAGCATGCCCATTATATTAGGTGCTGTGGAACACAGGCAGGATGCTGCTGCAGTCGTCTGGTTTGTGGGCTTCCTAGAGGCACCTGGTTGGCCACTGTGTGAACAGACTGCTGGACTTGATTGACCTTGGTCTGATCCAGCAGGGTTTTTCTGATGTCCTTATGAGCATGCCTATTATATTAGGTGCTTTGCAACACAGGCAGGATGGTTCTGCTGCAGTTGTCTGTGGGCTTCCTAGAGGCACGTGGTTGGCCACTGTGTGAACAGACTGCTGGACGTGATGGGCCTTAGTCTGATCCAGCAGGGCTTTTCTTATGTTCTTATGACTGGCTCATGGTGAGCTTCTTGGCTGAGTCAACATTTGAACCCTCCCACCTCCCCCAAATTTCAGCCTGACTCTCAAAGGACTACGCTAGTCCACACTTCGTTCTTCTGCATGTGTGACCCAGGGATGGTGGATAGGCAAGCTTGTAATTTTTTTCCCTTGTGTACGAAGATGAATAAATTTGACCTCCAAATTTTTGTCTTCCGACAGGAAGATCACAAAGAAATTGGAAATGTAATAGCCTTTCTCCTACCTTTTGTAGCTTGCTTCTTATTGGTAAGTTACATGTCTACTTTTCTCAATTATTCTGGCAGGGCACAGTTTTCATTCCATTTTTTAATATGGATAGAAGTGTGATATGTATTTCAGTATAGATGGCCTCAAGACCTGCTTTGGGTTTTAATTTGAAATATGATTTTTTTGGCCTAGAATCTACCACTTTGGTAAGTGGGCTTATCTAGATGCTACATTTTATCCATCCATGTCTTTAAAATCTGTTTTCTCTCAATGCGGATTTAACCTTGGTTAATTTGGGAGGGGGTGTATGGAGTCAGTGCCCCTTTGGGTCTCTCAGGAACACCCCTTTCATTAATACAGCTATAAAACCAGTCCTCAAATGCATACAAAAACAAAGCAACAGTTAAAAGCATCGGGCAGGAAGGCAGGAATCACTGAGGGAACATCAAACGAAAAAAAAACATCTTCATCTGCTTTGTGGAAGATGGCAACAGAAAGGAACAGATGAATCTCCCTAGGGAGATTTCATACAAGGGGCAGAAAAGTGTACCATACAGAAATATAGCATCAGAAAATTTTCTGCTCTGTGTCATTGGTCAGAGGTAATTTAATTAAACTTTGGTTGTTTGTTATGTGTGGACCGAACCTGACGATTGGGGGCAAGTTCCACAGAACCACCCATGCTCTAAAACTCTGTTTTGTGCAGCTGGCATCCATCTTTGGTGTGATGCTCACAATCTGTTTGGTGCTGTCCTTGAGAGCCTGCATGGTGTAGTGGTTAAGAGCTGTGGACTCTGATCTGGAGAACCGGGTTTGATTCCCCACTCCTCCACATGAGCAGCAGACGCTAATCTGGCGAACTGGGTTGGTTTCCCCACTCCTACACATTAGGCCAGCTGGGTGACCTTGGGCTAGTCACAGTTCTCTCTGAACTCTCTCAGCCCCACCTACCTTATAGGGTGTCTGTTGCGGGGAGGGGAAGGGAAGGCGATTGTAAGCCAGTTTGATTCTCCTTTAAAAAGTAGAGAAAATCAGTATTTAAAAACCAACTCTACTTCTTCTTCTCTTCCTTGCAGTGTTACCTTTACCTGTTCTACAGTTCGGCGCGGCGGATCAAGGTCTTTGTGCTTTTTGTCACCATCTGCCTATGCAACGTCTACCTGTACGGATTAAGAAACATCTGGCAGATCCTTTTCCACATAGCAGTGGCGTCTCTGTCTTCGTTCCAGATCCTCACGCGGCAGGTCGCGGAGAAGCAGCCGGACTGCGGAGTATGAAAACGGACTTGGGATTCCTGTTGCAGTTTTTAAAAACTTGGGGTGGGAGTGGCAGCTGTGCAGTAAAGCTGCTGTGCAGTAGCCTAGGCAGCTGGGTGGGATTATTTTTTAAGCCAGGGTATCTCTCTCGAGAATGGGTTTTATAGCATAAATCAGTCATGGTTTCGTAGGGGTAGAAGGGATGGGAAAGGTGGGATCGTTCCTCCCAAGACTGGATCCTCAATTCACCAGTCCAGTACAGCTGGACCTGCATAATCCAGAAGATGAAGTGAAGCTGAGCTGATCTGGGCCTAAAGAGGGAATCTTCAGGGGGACCTCTTGGCTTCTTGAAGGAGTGGGCAGCCATTCCCAGGATGCGTCCCCGAGTGAAGAGTAAGTTCCAAAAGAACGGATTGTTCTGGGTGATAACAGGCATCGAGCTTCAACACACTACAGGGGAAGAAGAATAAGAATTGGTTTTTATATGCCGACTTTCTCTACTAGTTAAGGGAGACTCAAACTGGCTTACAATCACCTTCCCTTCCCCTCCCCACAATAGAGACCCTGTGAGGTAGGTGGGGCTGAGAGCTCTATCAGAGCTGTAGGTTGCCCAAGGTCACCTAGCAGGCTTCATGTGTAGGACGGGAAACCAACCCGGTTCACCAAATTAGCCTCCGCCACTCATGTGGAGGAGTGGGGAATCGAACCCGGTTCTCCAGATCAGAGTCCACCGTTCTTAACCACTACACCACACTGGGAAGTCAAAAGGAAGCCTGTCAGCGAAAATAGTTGTTGTGCGAGCTCCGCAAAGGGGTGCCGGTTTGGTCAAACATCCGTTTCCTCGTCTGCCGCACCAAAGGACGTCGACCCAAAGGGGCTTGTTCTCCCAGCGGCTCTCCACCCCGCACGTTCCTGAGAGCAGACGTCTACAGAGAACGGGGGCTTTGTTGCACAAAGAACATTTACATCCACCCTTTGTAAAGTCCCCGAGGATCAATCTGCATGTCCTCCAGAACAGCAAAGTGCTTCTCGGACTGTGCTGCTTCTGGCTGCAGATAAGGGGTTGTGCATTCTCATTTCTCCCTCCATCAGAAGCACCCTGCAGATAGAAAGCTAGCACATAAGGGGAAGAGTTGAAGCTTAGCTCTCTCCTTAAATGACAGGCAGCTTTTTTTAAAAAATGGAAGTGCTTGGCTCTTAGACCCAATAGCAGATACATGAGATTTTCCGGCATTCAAAATCGTAAAGGGAGACTGCAGCTAAGAAATCAGAAGAAGGTTGAGACTGGGAAGGGCAGCCATGAAGGAGCTAGAAAAGGTTCTGAACTGTAAGGATGTGTTGCTGGCAACCAAGATCTAGTTAATTCATGCCATCGTGTTCCCTATTACTATGTATGGGTGTGAAAGCTGGACAATGAAGAAAGCTGATAGGAAGAAAGTAGATTCCTTTGAAATGTGGTGTTGGAGGAGAGCTTTACAGATATAGTGGACTACCCAAAAAACCAAATCAGTGGGTTCTAGATCAAGTCAAGCCTGAACTGACCCTAGAAGCTAAAATGACAACTGAGGCTTTTGTACTTTGGTCACATTATAAGACAAGAGTCACTGGAAAAGATAATCATGCTAGGAAAAGTTGAGGGCAGCAGGAAAGAGGAAGACCCAACAAGAGACTGATTGGCTCTATAAAGGAAGCCATGGCCCTCAATTTGCTAGACCTGAGCAAGGCTGTTAAAGATAGGATGTTTTGGAGGACATTGATTCATAGGGTCGCCATGAGTCAGAAGTGACTTGATGGCACTACACACACACAATTGTAAAACTGAAAGAAGCTTTTGTATGTGAATGGGGGAAAGAGTCAGCCACGCCAAACCACTCTTCCTGAGAAAGCTCTGACTGGAATGGCAGAATGACTTCAGCTGTGCTAACCTAGGTGAATGCATGTCCTCTGTTGGGCCTGTCCGAACCCTCGGGTGGTAAAACCAGAACTGTGTAAAGAAGTTGGAAGGGAGAAGGGAGCAAGGGTCTTTGGGGAGGGCGCTGATCCAAGAAAGGGTGCTGATCCGCTCCCAGTTAAAGGCTAAGCCAGGTTCCCAGTTTGTATGATGGGTACTTGGCAAAGTGCTCCTGATGGCACACAGCCTCTATAACCAGCAAAGGCACCGGCAGTTTTGATACATGCATATGTGTTAGATTCAAGTCCGGTAGCACCTCAGAGTCCAACAAGGCTTTTTTGCGAAGTTTTCAAGAGAAAGCTTTGTATCTGACAAAGAGAGCTTTGCCTCTCGAAAGCTGATCCCCCAAAACTCTTGTTGGTTTTTAAGGTGCTACTGGACCCGAATCTGGCTCTTCTGCTGCAGACCAACGCAGCTACCCTCCTGAAACAGCGTGTATGTGCGTTACAGCAAAGCTAAATTTCGATGGCAGGTCATTACGGTGACTAGGTTGGTAGTGATCAGTGTCCAGTTCAGAAGTTCTTGGATGCTGAGGCTCAATTTGCATGCCGCAAGCTGTTAGGAACCGATGAGTTGGGGCCACATTCCAGGCACAATGCCAAGAGAACAGCCCCTCAATGAGCCTCAAAATCAGGAGGTGACTCCTGGGTATCTCCATAAAATCAGGAGGCATTTCCTGGGTATCTCCGTAAAATCAGGAGGTATCTCCTGGGTATCTCCGTAAAATCAGGAGGCATCTACTAATTTTTTTGATACGTTGAGCTATTCAGTCCTGTGAGCTCCTACCTATAGTCTGCAGTGATATAGCCCAGCGGTGGTTTTACCACTTCAGAACTAGGCCCTTATCTCATACCTTGGATTTGGACATGCTTCAGGCAAATACTGCCACGTGTGGTTTGTTAATACAGGTTGAGTGTCCCTTATCCGAAATGCATGGGACCAGAAGTGTTCTGTATTCCGGATCTGTCTGTATTTTGGAACATTTGCTTCTACATAATGAGATATCTGGGGGATGGGACCCAAGTCTAAACACGAAATTCATTTATGTTTTATATACACCTTATATACATAGCCTGAAGGTGATTTTATACAGTATTTATTATTGTTTTGTGCACATGGAGCATTCGTGGGGAAACTGCAGTTGGCATGCCGTTTTATATCCTTTGTGGGCGCTCAAAAAGTTTTGGATTTTGGAGTATTTTGGAAATCAACTTCAGATAAGGGATACTCAACCTGTATTATTAAACGTCCTTATCTCCGCAGCCACAGGAGAGCAGGTTCTCTGCCTCGTGGACCCTGGTAGGGGGTGCAGAGCCAATCTGCACTCCCCGTTTTTATTTCTGAGCATGTGTATTTCCAATATTATAACTAGAAACCACCAAGCCTCTTTCCATCTCTGCTGCATTGTGGTATTTTAACGTGATATAAGCCGGCCTTTCACGTTTGTGAACCCTTTTGATAACTTTTCTGGGGACGAGTTCGTTTTATTGTGCAAAGTTGTGACTGTTTTTTTCCCTCGGAGCTGTTAGAGTGGACAGATTTCAGGGTATGTTACAGTCTGCTGCAACATGGGCCCTATACCTCCTTCCCATCCTTTAGTGCCAAAACCTCTGTCCTCCCTTCCCAAACATTTCTATACTTCTGGCTTAATAGATGCACTCAGTCTGCTTGTCTCTGCCTTACCCCCATATTCCATTTTATAAATACTTTCCCTGTGAGGAGGATCAGCATGTGTATAAATTATTCAGACTTCTGGTGGGGGGAAGCACTTGGTACAGCCCTCTTCCCTGCTTGTAGAAAGCTAGTGTGTCGGGTCTTTCCCCCTGACGGGCTAACTTTTCGTAAGCAGGGAGTTGATCATATGTTGGAAAGGTCAAACATGCAACTTATTTAAATTATTCCCTCGCTTCTCCGTACAGCTCTAAGGCAGACCCAACGCCAATAAATGTTTGGGATTGGTGCTAAGTAGAAAGCCAGTCTTGCTGAAATGAGAGGGATTTGACTTTTCAGTGGGTTAGGATTTGCACTTTTAGAGAGAACCCCTCCCCCTCAGGATTTGGTTGTCCTTGCCATATTTCTGGCCAATGAAGGTCCTCACTCCCATTTTACACACGAGGAACTGAAGCATAGAGATGTCACCTTGCCTGAAGAGGACTTTGCACCTGTCCCCTCTAGTCTACCGCTCTGTCCTCTTGGCTACAACACATTTTTTTTTTAGAACAAAATAAAGAATCCACTCAAAGATTTGGAGGTTTCTCGTAAAGGCTGCATTTTACTGTTTAACGGGGAAAGGCACACGCTGCCGGAATGTGTGAACAGTGGAAATTTGGGTTTCAGTTTCACTAAGGTGAAAAATCTCAGGGAGAGATCATAGAATTGAACCCTCTTACCCACAAAAGAATTCCCTGCACTGAGAAAGCTAGCATGTCAGGGAGAAGGCCAAGTTATGACCCTTCTTCCTGGCATTTAGCTTTCTGGAAGGATTTTTTTCTTGCACGGTGAGCCTCTGTGGTTGGAATAGCATAGCCCAGACAGTTCTTCAGTGAGAATTATATGTGAGAAAGAAGGACTTTGGTCTGGTAGAACTTCACTGTCTTTGGCCTGGTAGAACTTCTTTGGCCTGGGGACCTGTCTTTGGCCTGGTAGAACTTCACTGACTCATAATACACCTACCAATATTGTGGCAAGATGTATATATTTTTTAAAATCCAGTTGGTAAGAAAGCTTCATCTGCTTTGGCAAGAAAGGGCAGAGGTAAGGGTACATCAGTAAGGGGCATACTGACATATAGATGTCTTTTTTTTAGAAATTCAGGACCAGTTCAAACGCAGCTTGTTAATCTTGAAAAATATTTCCGACACACACACACACCTGCCACCTTTCCGTCTCCTCTTGCCATAGGCCAAGTCATCTTTCCTTCCAAACAAAAGCCGACAAATATCCCAAGAACCAGCAGCATTCGAATTTAATGTTACCTGAAAGATTAGCCAATGACGCATCTTCAACGCATCTGACAAGGATCAGGCGGCAGTCCCTTTTATTTTGAAGCCAAAGATGTTTTGAAGACTTTATGGAAATTGGTACTTTTCCCCCCTTCTGAAAGACGGTTTTGCACTGTATTAAGAAGACTGACCTTTGTGTTGATGATGTCCTTAAAGTCAATTTTTTTTGCATGGATGTATATATGTATATAACTAATGGACAATTAGAATAAATGACATTTTTGTAGTTGCTTGTTGCTTGGTGTTTGTAGACTAAAGGGGGGCTTGGCCGGCAGCCAGGCTGGTACCCCTTCCTCCGTTTGAAGAAGAGCTGGGTTTTATACCCCAATTTTCTCAACCAAAAGGAGTCTCAAACTGGCTTACAATCACTCTTCCCCTCCACAACAGGCACCTTGTGAGGTAGGTGGGGCTGAGAGAGTTCAGAGAGAACTGTGACTAGCCCAAGGTCACCCAGCAGGCTTCATGTGGAGAAGTGGGGAATCAAACCTGGTTCTCCAGATTAGAGTTCGCCACTCATGTGGAGGAGTGGGGAATCAAACCGCTCTTAACCACTATACCACGCTGGCTCTCTTGTCTTTCCCCAGAGCCCAGAGTGGCTGGGAATGATTCTGGTGGGGAGCATGGCTCATCTGCTTGGTATGCGGAACATCCCAGGTTCAATCCCCAGCATCCCCAGTTGACAAGGATCAGGCGGCAGGTGATGTGAAAGACCTTTCTCCCTGAGACCATGGAGAATGGCTGCCAGTCTGAGTAGACAATGCTGACCCTGGTGGACCAAGGATCTGATTCTGTATAAACCAGATTCATATGTCTATGTTTTCAGGAAATATTTAGGGGAGGGGCTGTGGCTCAGTGAAAGAGCATCTGCTTGGCATGCATTATGTTACATGCATGCATTATGTTACATGCATTATGTAACATTATGTTACATACTTTGGAGTGGTGGTGGACTCTGATCTGGAGAACCGGGTTTGATTCTCCACTCCACATGAGCGGCGGAGGCTAATCTGGTGAACCGGATTTGTTTCCCCACTCCTCCACGTGAAGCCAGCTGGCTGACCTTGGGCTAGTCACAGCTCTCTTAGAGCTCTCTCAGCCCCACCTACTTCACAGGGTGTCTGTTGTGGGGAGGGGAAGGGAAGGGGATTGTAAGCCGGTTTGATTCTGCCTTAAGTGGTAGAGAAAGTCGGCCTATAAAAACCAATTCTTCTACTACTACTACTTGGAAAAGATTGACTACCACATGCTACTCTGGACTCCAGGGAGGAAAAGGTGCAACAGTCCACACTGGATTGATTTTTGTCTTTATTTTGACTAAATGTCAACTGCAGCGTTAGTTTGAAAAAAAAAAAGCACAAATTTCAACCTATTTGGGTATTTATTTTGAGCAAATGTCATCTCGAGAAGCTGCCTTACACTGAATCAGACCGGCAGCGGCTCTCCAGGGTCTCAGGCAGAGGACTTTCACATCGCTTCTTTGCCCAGTCCTTTAACTGGAGATGGTGGGGATTGAACCTGGGACCTCCTGCATGCCAAGCGGATGCTCCACCACCGAGCCACAGCCCCTCCCCACAGGTGTGGTGCCCTCCCTCACTAGACATCTTTAAGCAGAGGTGGGGCACCCTCTTTCACTGATGCTCTATAGGATTGCCAGCTCCAGGTTGGGAAATACATATATAGTGTGTTTAGATACTTTGTATGTTAGGTTGGTAGCTTTATATAAAAATATGTGCACTTTGTATACACTTCGCTCCTGTGCTGGTTTCCTCATCCGCCCGATATTAGTACAGTGGTGCCTATTTCTCCTCCACCATCTGGAGTCTGGCAACCCTAATGCTTTAGTTTTGGATTTCCAGCACTGGGCAGAGGGTTATCCTATTAATTAATTTATTTAAAATATTTATATGCCCGCCTCTTCAGAGCTTTGCTCGAGGAAGCTTACAATTAAAAAAACCACAGTATAAAACACAAGCCGTTAGACATACGCAGCATAAAAGCTGCCCATAAAACAGAGCAGACTATGAAAAAGCTAATAAGATAAAGATCCTGTGTGTGTGTAAAGTGCCATCAAGTCATATTTGTCTTATGGGACCTTGTAGGGTTTTCAAGGCAAGAGACGTTCGGAGGTGGTTTTGCCATTGCCGGTCTCCGTGTGGGAGGACTGAGGGAGTTCTGAGAGAACCGTGACTGGCCCAAGGTCACTCAGCAGGCTGCATGTCAAGGAGCAGGGAATCGATCCTATAAGCTGTAAGCTCAGGCCTATTCTACAAAGCCATTTTTGAGGGTTTCCTGTCTTTAAATATCTTTTGAAAGGGCTCTGTGCAGTTTTAACAATTGGTTATAAGCAGGGCTTTTTAATGGTGGTATTTAGTGTTACTGAGTACCAGTACTTCTTGGGGGCGGGGGTCTCTCCCAAGTCCTGAGGGGGGGGGAATGAGTGGAAATTGATGCAATTGTATAGATTAATATCTGCACCACAATTTTCATATACAAAAAGCCCTGTTTTTTAAAAATATGTATATTGATGTAGCCACGTTGATTGAAAGAAGAAAAAGAAGAGAAGTTGGTTTTTAGACCCTACTTTTCTCTACCTTTAAGGAGCCTCAAAGTAAATTAGAATCACTTTCCCTTCCCCTCCCCACAACAGACACCCTGTGAGGTAGGTGGGGCTGAGAGAGCTGTGACTAGCCCAAGGTCACCCAGCTGACTTCATGTGGAGGAGCGGGGAAACTAACTTGGTTCTCCAGTTTAGCATCCGTCGCTCATGTGGAGGAGTGGGGAATCGAACCCGCTGATCCAGATTAGAGTCTGCCAGTCAGGTGGAGGAGTGGGGCTGAGGCCAAGTGGTAGAGCATCTGCTTGGCATGCAGAAGGTCCCAGGTTCAATCCCCGGCATCTTCAGTTAAAGAGACGAGGCAAATAGGTAATGGTAAAGACCGCAGCCTGAGACCCTGGAGAGCCGCTGCCTGCCTGAGTAGACAATACTGACTTTGATGGACCAAGGGTCTGATTCAGTATAAGGCAGCTCCATGTGCGTTCATGGGAATAGAACCTGGTTCTCCAGATTAGAGTCCGCCACTCTTAACCACTACGCCACGCTGGTGTAATAAAACGGATTTTAAAAGTATAGTTAACGAATTATAGTAAAATGTGATTTTTAATTAAAGATATAATAAGTGAATTTTTATGAATTGTCACAACATTCCATCGGAAGTCCAATGGTGAAGGGCACTGTGGTGGGGGGTGGGATTTGGATTCAGGGCAATATGGGGTTTTTATAACAATGTATTAGTAGTTAATAAGTGCTCTGTATATGTATTTTTTTCCCTTTTTGATTTTGTGTATTTTATGTTTTTTTTCTTTCCTTTCCTTTTTTTTGCATGTTTCATTATAAAAATCCAATAAAATATACATACATACATACACACACACACACACACACACACACACACACATATATATAAAAAGACCGCAGCCTGAGATCCTGGAGAGCCGCTGCCAGTCTGAGTAGACAATACTGACTTTGATGGACCAAGGGTCTGATTCAGTATAAGGCAGCTCCATGTGCATTCAGGGGAATAGAACCTAGTTCTCCAGATTAGAGTCCGCCACTCTTAACCACTACGCCACGCTGGTGTAATAAAACGGATTTCAAAAGTATAGTTAACGAATTATAGTAAAATGTGATTTTTAATTAAAGATATAATAAGTGAATTTTTATGAATTGTCACAACATTCCATCGGAAGTCCAATGGTGAAGGGCACTGTGGTGGGGGGTGGGATTTGGATTCAGGGCAATATGGGGTTTTTATAACAATGTATTAGTAGTTAATAAGTGCTCTGTATATGTATTTTTTTTCCTTTTTGATTTTGTGTATTTTATGTTTTTTTTCCTTTTCTTTCCTTTTTTTTGCATGTTTCATTATAAAAATCCAATTATATATATATATATAAGGCAGCTCCATGTGTGTTCATGGGAACAGAACCCAGTTCTCCAGATTAGAGTCCGCCACTCTTAACCACTACGCCACGCTGGTGTAATAATAACACCACATACATGTTTCAATAACAGACGTTTCAAGCAATCTTGACCCCAAAATCTTGTCTTAGCATGGCACAATGCTTATGGAATCCTCCCCTGCTCGCCTCCCTTCCAGACACAAGAGGGCACCTGTATACCGACCAAGATTTTAAAGAGAAGTAGGACAGACCGTACCCCTACCAGCTGTCCTGGTTTTTCTTCCCGCTGTTCATAACAAGATGCGTTCAGCGTGTTTTCCCCTGCGGGTCAAAGAAATATCAGAACAGAATCGTAGAGGCTTTGCAATGGCCCACTATCTCTTGAATACATTTTTATATCGATTGGGTGGGGTTCGTTCTCCTTCGTTCCCTTTCTATCCTCACCACAAGCCTGAGAAATAGGTTAGGGAGAGCGAGAGTCCACCCTGTGCAAGACTTTGGCCACGAGGGCCTTTTATGCATGGCTGTTTCCCTCGGGGTAACCCCTCTGACGACCTCGGGTCTTTGGATTATGCATGCCGTTTCCGACCATCAGATGTTGCCTTGCTCTTCCCCCCTGTGTTTCCCTGCGTTTTGAAATTCGAGATAAAACAGGTCCCTGAAAACGCGGGCACAATGCAGAGAAACACAGGGGGAGAGCGAGGCAACCTCTGACAGTCAGAAACGGCATGCATAATTCAAACAAAAACCCATAGTATCATAGAGTTGGAAGGGACCACCGGGGTCATCTAGTCCAACCCCCTGCACAATGCAGGAAATTGACAACTACCTCCCCTCCACACCCCCAGTGACCCCTACTCCATGCCCAGAAGATGGCCAAGATGCCCTCTGTCTCATGATCTGCCTAAGGTCATAGAATCGACATTGCTGACAGATGGCCATCTAGCCTCTGCTTAAAAACCTCCAGGGAACGAGAGCTCACCACCTTCCGAGGAAGCCTGTTCCACCGAGGAACCACTCTGTTAGAAAATTCTTCTTAATGTCTAGATGGAAACTCTTTTGATTTAATTTCAACCCGTTGGTTCTGTTCCGACCTTCGGGGACAACAGAAAACTACTCGGCACCCTCCTCTATATGACAGCCCTTCAAGTACTTGAAGATGGTTATCGTATCACCTCTCAGTCGTCTCCTCTGCAGGCTAAACATCCCCAGCTCCTTCAGCCTTTCCTCATAGGACTTGGTCTCCAGACTCTAAGTTGTCAGAGGGGTGAAGGCGAGGGAAACAGCCATGCAGAAAAGTCCAAGGTGAATGGGGATTCGGTTGGCTCAATTTGCATGACCCATGGTCAGACGGCAGCTGAAGGGAAGCTTATTTCCTTTGCCCCTCTGGGTCCCATTCGGATTGGGATTGTGGTGTGGAAGCGGGGGGTTCTGCCTTTCCTCCTGCATCATTTCTCCAACCTGAAATGGCTCTGAGGGGGTGCTATGACCCTCTCGAGGGGCTGTAGAAACTGCACGGGGTGCTGAATGCCCTTTCTAAACAGCACTTCTCTTTTTTTGCTGTCAAGTCAAGCTGACTTATGGCAACACCATAGGGTTTTCAAGGCCAGAGACGTTCAGAGGTGGTTTGCCATTAGGGTTGCCAACCTCCAGGTACTAGCTGGAAATCTCCTGCTATTACAACTGATCTCCAGCCGATAGAGATCAGTTCACCTGGAGAAAAGGGTCGCTTTGGCAATTGGACTCTATGGCATTGAAGTCCCTCCCCTCCAGAAACCCACCCTCCTCAGGCTCTGCCTCAAAATCCTCCTGCCGGTAGTGAAGAGGGACCTGGCAACCCTATTTGCCATCACCTGCCTCTGCGTCACAACTAGGATTGCCAACCACCAGGTGGTGGCTGGAAAGGGGATGTGGCTCAGTGGTAGATCCTCTGTTTGGAATGCAGAAGGTCCCAGATTCAATTCCCGGCATCTCCAGTTAAAGGGACCAGGCAAGTAGGTGATGGGAAAGACCTCAGCCTGAGACCCTGGAGAGCCACTGCCGGTTTGATGGACCAAGGGTCTGATTCAGTATAAGGCAGCTTCATGTGTTCATGAGATCTCCTGGTATTACAACTGATCTCCAGCCAATAGAAGTCAGTTCACCTGGAAAAAATGGCCACTTTGGCAATTGGACTCTGAGGCAGTGAATTCCCTCCCCCTCCAAACCCCGCCCTCCTCAGGCTCTGCCCCAAAATCTCCAGGTATTTCCTCTCAACCCAGAGCTGGCAACCCTAGTCATGACCCTGGTGTTCTTTGGAGGTCTCCCATCCAAATGCTAGCCAGGGTCAGGGCTGAGAGTGTGTGACTGGCCCAAGGCCACCCAGCAAGCTCCCGTGGCGTGGGTGGGGATTTGAACCTGGGGTTTCTCTGATCGTAGTCCAACACCTTAACCACTACACCACACTGGCTAGATGGTAAATAAGTCTTGCCTTGTATCGGGGTGGTGGGTAAGGAAGAGAACCTTATTTTCTACATGAAAGGAGTCACGCAGGCACTTTAAAAAAGAGATATTGACATGAACAAGAATTTCCTGCAAGAATCATGCAAATCCAATTTGATAGTTCTCTGTCAGTAGATGGAGTACCATTAATACTGCTAAAAGATATACTTCGTCACTTGGTTGCAAAGAGGAATACTTACAAAGATTTCACTATGATATTAAGAAAAAATGGAATAAAATACGCTTGGCTTACTCCACAAGGTCTTACCTTCACCTATAAACAGAACAGATGTGCTGTCAATTCATTGGCAGAGGTTGAGAGATTTCTGTTAAGAACTGGCAGATCCTAACCAAGGAAGAGAACAAGAGGAAGCACGACAGGATGAAAACCCAAGTTTGCAAGAAGCAGTAACTGGAAACCATGGTCACCAAGAGACTATACCAAGAAAGCAAGAAAAAATCAACAGAAATCCTAGACAGAAAAAGTCGTTCAAGAAGAAGGGTTAAAGGGTTGGAGGGTACTGAAATGATGGGGGAAAGGGGAGGTGTGAGGGAATAACAATGAGTTTTTTAATTTACTTATCATTGTAAAGAATTTATAGATCTATCCTTTTCTCAGGAGTTATTATGTAACCTACTAGCATTTTTTAATTTTTTTTTAATTTAAATTGACAATATTAGTGATTAGGTTATATATGACAGTGGGTATATAATGGATATTAGGAATAAATAGAAAATTATAAATAATTATATACTAGTTTAGTAAGAATAGATAATTTTTAATATAAAGGAGTGACTAGATTATGAATGGTAAGAGGAAGCTGTGGGGGAGAGTCCAAACTAGATGTATTTAACAATGAAGGTATACATTAAGCTATATATTGCTATTTACTAACATATGGAAAGATAAGCTTTATGAAATACCGAATAAGATAGATTGTGTTATTATGGGAAAAGCAATAAAAAGTAATTAAAAAAAAAAGAATTTCCTGCAAGTGAAATATACAAAGTTAGCAAAATGAAAATGGGTTGTCCACTTTTCAAGTTTGGGGATGAATAATTTTCTCTTGCGGCAGCTTTGCCTTTAAGAAAGACCACCGTCGGGTTTTGAGAGACAGCAATGTCTATCTTCTCGATCACATTTCATATGCCTCTGTCTTATTCACTGTCAAGTTTTCATTTTGTTTCTCTTTTAGCTTCTTTTAAAAACCTGGCAGTTAACTCTTCTTGAAACCCTCGCTAAAGTGTGGCCGAGGCAACTCTTTCTCCATCCCGAATCGATTGCTCCTCTGTTCAATGTGCATTTGGCTGGAACATCTGAATAATTCAGGCCATAGAAAAGGTTACCCCAAAGCCCTGTTATCTGCAAGGTTGTTTAGCGCCAGAGACCCAATCCTGGTCATCACTGAAGCTACCCCCATGGCGATCCACTTCACTATACTGTAGCTCAGTGGTGTAGTGGTTAAGAGTGGTGGTTTGGAGTGGTGGACTCTGATCTGGAGAACCGGGTTCGATTCCCCACTCCTCCACATGAGTGGCGGAGGCTAATCTGGCGGAGGCTAATTTGGTTTCCCCACTCCTCCACATGAAGTCAGCTGGGTGACCTTGGGCTAGTCACAGCTCTCTCAGCCCCACCTACCTCACAGGGTGTCTGTTGTGGGGAGGGGAAGGGAAGGTGAATTGTAAGCTACTTTGAGACTCCTTAAAGGTAGAGAAAAGTAGGGTATAAAAACCAACTTCTCTTTTTTTTCTTCTTTCAATCAACGTGGCTATATCAATATACATATTTTTAAAAAACAGTGCTTTTTGTATATGAAAAATGTGGTGCAGATATTAATCTATACAATTGCATCAATTTCCACTCAATCTCCCCCTCAGGACTTGGGAGAGACCCCCGCCCCCAAGAAGAACGTGTACTCAGTAACACTAAAGGGGAAGGGAAGGTGATTGTAAGCCGGTTTGATTCGTCCTTAAGTGGTAGAGAAAGTCGGCATATAATAATCAACTCCTCTTCCTCTTCCTCCTCTTCTTCTTCATGTCTGACCTGAAACTACCTTCAGCTCTGGCATGAGGATCTGCCCGTCTTTCCCACAATGTCGAAAGCTGCCATTCCCCAATTAATATGGCCAGGAGAGAACCGCGAGCATGTCATGAGAAACCAATCAGCCTGTCAATCATAGAGCTGAAAGCTTCACTTTTAATCGAGATCCTTTGCAAGTTCCCAAACCTGCCTCTGTGCGACCTGTTGAAACTGAGGCATAAAGCCACAAAGCTGAGATCCCTCCCCTCCCCAAACCCTGCCGTCCCCAGGCTTTCTCCCCCAAATCTCCAGGAATTTCCTAACCCAGAATTGTCATGCATGTCTGGGAAAGTGGCTCTAAATAAAACAACGAAATCTATTTATTATAAAGCACTTATGCACATGTTCAAAACAAGCCCTTATGGCAACAGATACCGGTAGGGTTGCCAACCTCCAGGTACTAACTGGAGATCTTTTGGAATTACAACTGATCTCCAGCCAATAGAGATCAGTTCACCTAGAGAAATTGGTCGCTTTGGAAGGTGGACTTCATGGTATTGTACCCCTTTGAAATCCCTCCCCTTCCCAAACCTCCCCTTCCTCAGGCTCTGCCCCAAAAATCTCCAGGAAGAAGAAGAAGAAGAAGAAAAAGAAGAGTAGGAGTAGGAGTTGGTTTTTAGATGCCGACTTAAAGAATCAAACTGGCCTTCAATCACCTTCCCTTCACCTCCCCACAACAGACACCTTGGGAGGTAGGTGAGGCTGAGAGAGTTAGAAGAGAACTGTTTCTAGACCAGGGTCACCCAGCAGGCTTCATATGGAAGACCATATGACTCTTCACATAGAGTCCAATGGCCAAAGCAGCCACTTTCTCCATTTTCTATCGGCTGGAGATCAGTTGTAATAGTGGGAGATCTCCAGCTAGTACCTGGAGGTTGGCAACCCTAAGGGGAACTGATCTTTGTAGTCTGGTAACTCCAGGAATCCAGCCCCCAACTGGAAGTTGGCAACCCAGCTGCAGGGATATGGCAGGAGGGCAGGTTTGTCTATTCCAGTTAATCGCTTGGTGCCCACCTCCTCCGTGAAGCCAGAAATCCAATATTGTTGGCAACCCTCCAGCTTAGATCAGTTGTGACAGTCTCCGCCATGAGATTAAAACCATTTGTCAATCAGCAGCTACAGAGAAACCCATTATCTGTTGACAAATGCACACCTCTAGCAATGGTAAAGGCCGTGACATTTCCCTGGCTGCGTCTTCTCCCTACTTGGGCCTGTGCGCAATGCTGTGGATTGCTAAACAATAGGCCGGACGCGCCCTTGGTATTTTACAGCTCCTTTTGATAGCATGTCTGTAATTCAGGTCGCCATCCTCCAGGTGGGGCTTGAAAATGTCCCAGGGACATAAGAACGGCCCTGCTGGATCAGATCCAGGCCCATTGAGTCCAGCAGTCTGTTCACACAGTGGCCAACCAGGTGTCTCTAGGAAGCCCACAAGCAAGACGACTGAAGCAGCATTTATCCTACCTGTGTTCCACAGCACAGAACAGAACAGGCATGCTCCTCTGATCCTAGAGAATAGGGATGCATCATGACTAGTATGCATTTTGACTTGTAGCCCCGGACAGCCCTCTCATAAGAAGGTAAGAAATGCCATACTGGATCCATCATTCCAGCAGTCTGTTCACACAGTGGCCAACCAGCCTCCAGGAAGCCCACAAACAAGACCTCTGCAGCAGCATTATCCTGCCTGTGTTCCAAAGCACCTAATATAATAGGCATACTCCTCTGACAATGGAGAGAATAGGTATGCATCACGACTAGTATCCATTTTGACTAGTAGCCATGAATACCCCTCTCCTCCATGAACAAGTCCACTCCCCTCTTCAACCTTCCAAGTTGGCAGCCATCACCACATCCTGGGGCAGGGAGTTCCACCATTTAACTATGTGTTGTGTGAAGAAAGACTTCCTTTTATCTGTTTAGAATCTCTCACCCTCCAGCTTCAGCAGATGACCCAGCATTCTAGTAGTATGAGAGAGGGAGAAAAGCTTCTCCACTCTCTCCATACCAGGCATAATCTTATAGACCTCTATCATGTCTCTTCCTTTCCAAGCTAAGCAGCCCTAAGCATTTTTTTCCTCTCCTCATAGGGCAGTTGCTCTAATCCCATGTTTTGTGGGTGGGCTTTTGGTCATACCTATCAAATGCACGAGGCATAGAGAATCTTGGTTTTGGACTTGCTCCCATAGATGAATGCGAGTTTGCAAAACCAAAGTCTCTCCCCTCTTTCTCAAAACAAAATTTGTGCTTTTGCCTCTGGGTCTCCCTCTGGTTCAAGCGAAGCCTGCCTGTAGCAATGTAGCACAAATCAGGGAGAGAGATTTATTTCCCTGCCAGATCGTGGCCATCTGCTTCCTTGGCAGACTCCACAGAAAGACTATGAAACTGTCAGTTCGGATAGAATTGTCCCATTTTTAACCATCTCCTAAATGTTCCCCGTGATCGTCGCTGCTGTGATGCTAGAAAGCTAGAAATAAAGAGCCATTCAGGGAAGTTAAGGAATCTTGCCTGGAGTCATGCGGTTAGTTAGATTGTAATATGGGCACACCCTCATCGCTCCCTACATGGGAAACTGGGCGCCGAAACTGGAGTCACGGAATTACAGCATGCTAGGGTTTTATTGTATTTTTTTGTGTGTGTGTTAAGCACCCTCAAGTCGCTTCCGACTCCTGGCGACCCTATGAATCAATGTCCTCCAAAATGTCCTATCTTTGACAGTCTTGCTCCGGTCTTGCAAAGTGAGGGCTGTGGCTTCCTTTATAGAGTCCATCCATCTCTTGTTGGGTCTTCCTCTTTTCCTGCTGCTCTCAACTTTTCCTAGCATGACTGTCTTTTCCAGTGACTCTTGACTTCTCATAATATGACCAAAATACAATTGCTTCAGTTTAGTCATTTCAGCTTCTAGGGTCAGTTCAGGCTTGATTTTATTTTTGGGCAGTCCATGGTATCCGTAACACACTCCTCCAACACCACATTTCAAAGGAATCTACTTTCTTCCTATCAGCTTTCTTCAATGTCCAGCTTTCACACCCATACATAGTAACAGGGAATACGATGGCATGAATTAACTTGATCTTGGTGGCCAGTGACACATCGTTACACTTCAGAATCTTTTCTAGCTCCTTCATGGCTGCCCTTCCCAGTCTCAATCTCCTTCTGATTTCTTGGCTGCAGTCTCCCTTTGGGTTGATGGTCGAGCCAAGGAATAGAAAGTCTTCAACAAATTCAATGTCCTCATTGTCAACCTTAAAGTTGTGTAATTTTGTTTTCTTGATGTCCAGCTGTCATCCTGCTTTGCCACTTTCTCTTTTAACATTCAGCAGTAGTCGTTTCAAGTCTTTGCTATTTTCTGCCATTAATGTAGTGTCATCGGCGTATCTCAAACTGTCAATGTTCCTCCCTCCAATTTTCACTCCACCTTCATTTAAATCTAATCCAGCTTTCCTAATGGTATGTTCTGCATATAGATTGAAGAGATAGGGAGATAAAATACATCCTTGTCTAACATCTTTGCCAATTACAGCATGCTAGGGTTTTATTGTGTTTTAGACTGTTTCAATTGTGTTAGATTGTTTTATGTATTTTAAGAAAGTACTACTTATGTTTGATTGTGTTGGTAGCCACCCTGAGCCCGGCCTGGCTTATTATTATCTACTCTGAGGTGGTTTTGAGTTCCCGGTCGTGGATTCTCTGATTGTCCTTTCGATCTGCGGCAGCCTCACCATCTCCTGTCTGAGAAAATGGGCACATTTTCTAGCATGTCTTATAGAAGAGGCCATAGAGGCCATCTAGTCCAACCCCCTGCTTAATGCAAGATCAGCCTAGAGCATCCCTGACAAGTGCTTGTCCAGCCTCTGATGAAAGACTGCCAGGGAGGGGGAGCTCACCACCTCACCAGGTAGCTGATTTCACTGTCGAACAACTCCTACTTTAAAAAAATTCCCCCTAATATCCAGCCGGTACCTTTCCACGCTCAATTTAAACCCATTATTGCGATCCTATCCTTTGCTGCCAACAGGAACAACTCCCTGCCCTCTTCTAAGTGACAGCCCTTCAAATATTTAAAGAGACCAGTCATGCCCCCCCTCAACCTCCTCTTCTCCAGACTGAACATTCCCAAGTCCCTCAGCCTTTCCTCATAGGGCTTGGTCTTCATGGTCCATTCCTTAACAATGTGCTGCGACTGTGCTTCCTATATGTGTGACTTGATCCTCCATCTACGGCTGGGCTCGCTTGCCTGAGCTATCTGTTTGGCAGTCATGTTTCGTTTCCGAGGTGTGCTGGAGTGATCTGTGCTTGCTTGGATGGCGTGTCTTGGTGATGGAGGACTGGTAATCATTTATACTAGCAACGCACTGGATCCACAGATTTTCTTTGCCCTCTACCCCGTTTTGTGACTGGCACCGGTTGGCACCTTGGCAATCTGATCAACGAGAAATGAATCTCGTGAGCCCGAAGCCTGCCCATCCCATTGCTAGAGCACTGGACTGTCGTTTCTATATCTAGCCAGGATCAGACGGAGCTAAAACCTCATTACCTTTAGCCTCCCAGTTTAATTTCCCCTCCTCTTCATAAAACTCCGCTTGGCCCGCATTTACCACAAGCCTCCCAGATAGAAAGGTAATGAAATTCGTTTGAAATGCACATTGATCGGATTTCATTGCAATCAAGAAGGCCAGGCAAAGAGCCATAAGACTGTAGGCAGAAAACAGCTGGAGAGTTTATCTATTAGATTTTTATCCTATCCTCGGTTCACAGAGCTCAGGGCCCTGAATAGGGTTGCCAGCTCCAGGTTGGGAAATACCTGGAGATTTTGGGACGTGGGAAGGGTGGTGTACTAGCTTGGCCTAGTCAGAGAGTCTCAGGTTACCAAAGGCCGGAGCTCACAGGAGGCTGAATGCAGGCACACAGAAGCAAGGTTGATAGTCTAGTCTGTGAGTCCGAAATCCGTGGTGTTTCTAGAACGTCTTCAGTGCTCCATTCCTTAATAACATGCTGCATTTGAGCTTGCTATATGTGTGACTTGGTGTCAGAGAAGCGTCGGTAGCAAAGTCAGCAGGCAGGAGCAAGGTCAGGAATTCAGTCCAAAAGTCAGAAGTCCAGGGAGTTGTCTCAGAGGAGCGTCAGCAGCAAAAGTCAATAGCTATTTGCACAGTTGCTTTCGCAACATTGGTGTGTCCCAGGCAAGGCTTTAAGCTGGTTTCCGCTCATTGCCACCTTCATCCTCTGATGACTCTCAGTCTCCCAGCCGTCTTCTTAGGGCTTCTAAACAGGCACTGCGCCTTTTAGCCTGAAGCTCTGCTCTGCCTCCTTACCTATGATGTTTAACTGCTTCAGGTGAGCTGGGTGGGTCATGGCTCTGCTTAGTTGCAGCTGGAGCTGAGTCATCGAAGGGAGATGGTTCTGCATCTACTCCAGCATCCTCAGCAGGACTGGTGTGTGGTTCTTCCTGTTGGGGTTCAACTTGACCAGGACTCTTGGCCAACTGAGGTTCAGGGGGGGACTGGTTCTTCCTGACATGGCTCTTCCTCTGATGATTCCTCGCCCGGCAAGGACTGAGCCACAAGAGGTGGGGTTTGGAGAGTCCAATTACCAAAGCGGCCATTTTTTCAGGACGAACTGATCTCTGTCACCTGGAGATCCGTTGTAATAGCGGGAGATCTCCAGCCACCACCTGGAGGTTGGAATAAGGCACACTTTGTATTGCCCAACTCCAACAAATGAGTAATAGATTTTGATTTTTTTTTTTTGTACTGCATCGATACCGTGACTTTCTCCCCGAAGCAGCTTACATTGTTCCCCTCGCCTCCATTTTATCCTCACAACACTCCTGTGAGGTAGGTTGGGCTGAGAGTATATGACTGGCCCAATGTCACCTGACCAGCTTACGTGGCAGAGTGGGGGATAAATACCGTTTGCTTCAGCTTTGCAAGGAAAAGATGCTTTTATTTCTCTTACACGGAGACTGAATTAACTTCAGGCTAGGGCTGTCAATTCGGTTCGGTCCGAACAGAAAATCAACCGAATTCTCCTCGATTTGGCGCTTTTCTGTTCGGACAGATCCGAACTCAAAACTGGCGGGCAACCGGGGGGGCCGAATTCAGCGAGTTCGGGAGTTCGCGAATAAATCTGGCAAATTCGGCCATCAGTAAGCAGGCGTGGGGTGCCCCTTAAACTGATCTGTGCCTCCCGGCCGGGAGGCACAGATCAGTTTAAAGGACAGCCCGCCCCCCTTCAGGGGAGCCGGCTGAAAGGTGCGGGCTGCCCTTTAAACTGACCTGCGCCTCCCAGCTGGGAGGCTCAGATCAGTTTAAAGGGGCCCCGCGCGCCTTCAGGGAATCCCTCTGAAGGCACGCGGGGCCGAATTTCCCCCCGAACTCCGGATCCCCTCGAATATCCGGGGATTTGAAGCGGGGGAGTTCGGACTTCGGCACATACCGAACCCACAAGGGCCAAATTCGGCCGAATCCGAACTGTACCGAATTTTTTTTTTTGACAGCCCTACTTCAGGCCATTTATGCAGGGCTGTTTCCTCGGGGTCACCCTGCCAACTACTTTGGGCTTTGCTTTGATTATGTTTGCATTTTCCAACCGTCGGAGGCTGCCTTGCTCTCCCCGTGCATGTTCATGCATTTCCCCCACGTTTTCTGGATGGTGGCTAAACACAAATCCAGAAATGTGGGCGAAACGTGCAGGGAGAGCACAGCGACCTCTGACGGTCGGAAAATGCAAGCATAATCAAAGCAAAGCCCCGAAGTAGCTGGTGGAGTGACCCCGAGGAAACAGCCCCGCATGAATGGCCTCAGTGTTAATTCATGCTCCGAGGGACTAATTGCGCGTCTCCTTTTCCACAGTGCCGGATTTGTGTTCTAATTGCGAGGTGCCAATTTAATTATGACAAGCAATTTTTGCAATGATCAGATGCGGTGGGTTTCTCCCCCCCCTTTGGAAAATTAATCCTGCGAAGAGACTCCCTTTCCTCCTAACAGGCGTCTAATTGAATCCAATGATAACTGGAGACAGTAGCATTTAATGGGGTGTGTTCGAATTCCTCTCCACATCAACAGTAATTATATTAGAGCGTGGATGCATCCAAACAAATCGTCAGTTGTGAGCTTCAGCACTGCTAATACTGTGCTAAATGGAGCATCTGCTTTCAGAGGAAGGGGGCCATCTAAGGTTGCCAACTCTAGGTTGGGACATTCCTGGAGATTTTGAGGGTAACGCCTGGGCAGGATTTGGGGAGGGGACAGACCTCAGCAGGGTATAATGCCATAGTCCACCCTCCAAAGCAGCCATTTCCTCTAGGGGAAAAGATCTCCACTGTCTAGGGATCAGTTGTAATTCTGGGAGGTCTCCAGGCCCCACCTGGAAGTTGGCAATCCTACATGTCCCACGGTTGCTAGATTTAGGGTTGCCAAGTCCCTCTTCGCTACCGGCGGGAGGTTTTTGGGGCAGAGCCTGAGGAGGACGGGTTTTGGAGAGGGGAGGGACTTCAATGCCAGAGAGTTCAATTGCAAAAGCGGCCATTTAATCCAGGTGATCTGATCTCTATCGGCTGGAGATCAGTTGTAATAGCAGGAGATCTCCTGCTACTACCTGGTAGCAGGCAACCCTAGCTAGATTCGAAGCAGCCCTTGTAAGAAGGAAGAAGGAAAAGAGAAGTGTGTTAATGGAACCTGGAAAATGGGGTGGAGAAATGTAAACTGAAAGCTGGGTGCAACCAGCAATCTTGTGTCACCACCACGTGGAAAAATAAAACCATTTGGCCATTTATGCAGGGCTGTTTCCTCGTGGTCACCCTGCCGACTTTTCCAGGGCTTTGCTTTGATTATGCTTGCATTTTCCAGCCGTCGGAGGTTGCCTTGCCCTCCCCTTGCATTTCCACGCGTTTCCCCCACGCTTTCTGAATGCTGGCTAAACATGAATCCAGAAAATGTGGGCAAAACGAGCGGGGAGAGCGAGGCGACCTCTGAGGGTTGGAAAATGCAAGCGTAATCAAACCAAAGCCCCAAAGTAGTTGGCGGGGTGACTGCGAGGAAACAGCCCGGCATAAATGGCCGCGGAGTCAAAAGGCAGAAGAAATGTCAGCCATGTCAGTCACCGTTCGGAGATTAGCGGGTGGGATTTCAGCTCAGATTTTGATTCCTTACTTTCTGAATGCACACTCCTCGGAGAAGATAATGGGGGCAGACTCCGGCCGGGCTTCTCTTTGCATAACCCTACCCTGGGTTCTGCCTTTTGGTCACGATGCAGTGTCACAGTATGTTGGCGCCCCTCATTTAAATGCCATTGAAGGAAAATGAAGCACCCGTTAAGCGCTGCTTGCATTTTCCTCCCCGAATTATGCTGGAGGGGTTCACCCATCGCCAGGCTCTTTGCAGTCATTCGCCGGCTGGAGTAAGTTTGACATCTGTCACAAGGAGAAGAACCCCAAATCACTGGCATCCGGCTTGCCTATTCGGCGGCACGCGTTCCCCTCTGATAAGCCAGAATCGGATAGACACCACATAATGAAAGACTCGTTTCAAAACAATTTCACTGCTTTCCCTTGACACACTGTGGTCTAAAATACGGATGCAAGATCTCAGGCTACCAGCCGGTGTGTTCAGTCTGCTCCTTTACCTCATCAAGAGATGGGGTGTCGTGTTTAGAGCAGGGGTGTTGAACTCATTTGTTACGAGGGCCAGATATGACATAAATGTCACTTGGTTGGGCCGGACCATGTGTACCACAAAATTTAATGCCAGGTACTGGAGATACAAACTTTATAGAAGACACAAGCAAAGCCAATTAATGATAGTATTTTTCACTTTTTTTTGCTTAAAATACAAACATGCTTAACACAATGACACTCTTATGGTATTTTCTTTTTTAAAAATATTTTTAATTTAATTATTACAAAAAAAACCCCATACAAACACACACACTAAACACTGCATTACAAGACAAAACACCATACAGACAGTATACCACACCTTCTAAAATGTGCCATATGACAAACCACTCTCTACAATAGTTGACCACTAGATTATTAAAAGTATCTATATTAAAAATCCATATTAGAAAAGCTCCAATATCCTTTAATTAAACTATATTATGCCACTTAATAGTTTCTAATTCATGTACACCATGCTTATTGTTCTACCCCTTAAAACCTGGTCTACAGTTTTCTTTTATTTAACAGTCTTTAATCATTGACACCTTGGGACTGGCAGTGGGGGGGGGGAGGTGGCTGCCTTGGCTGGCTCACGGGCCGGATAAGAGCTCTCAAGGGGCCAAATCCGACCCCCGGGCCTTTTGTTCGACGCCCCTGGATTAGAGTGCTGGACGAAGATCCGAGAGACTCCAGATTTGAACCCCCACTCATGCCACGGAAGCTCGCTGGGTGACCTTGGGCCAGTCACACTCTCTCAGCCTCACCTACCTCGCGGGGCTGTTGTGAGGATAAAATGAAGGCAAGGAGAACGATGCCAGCTGCTTTGGAGAAAGGCAGAATATAACCAAGGTAAGCAAACAAACAAATAAGCGAAGACAGACAGACAGATATGGATTTCTTACCTAATGAGAGCTTGAGAAATAGCTTCCCCTCGATTCATATGTTACTACCCTGCCCAAATTTGTGGCAGAAAGTTGTGAGCAAAAGAAAATGAAAGGCATGACAGAAAGGGCTGAACTTATTTAGCCAAGCCAAAATCTGAAGCAAATGCATCACTGATGATTAAAAAAAAATCTCATTATTATTGAAACACCCCAAATCTGAAAACTGGGCAATTTTACCACAGAGGTATGAATGGGCTATCACCAATGGAGCCTGGGGAGGACAGGGACCTCAGTGGGATGCAACGCCACCGAGTCCATTCTCCATAGGGTTGTCAACCTCCAGGTACTAGCTGGAGATCTCCCACTTTTACCTTTTACCGGGGACGGGGTAATGAGATTACCCTCTCATGGTTCCCATTGTAAAACAAAGGTTACAAAAAGACGAATGGTCGGTTGCCGGGGTGAGGCGAGGGGGCAATTGAGAAAACTAGCTTATTTCCATTGATTTGCACAATTCCGGGAGAACCGGGAATTGCTTGCAGATGGGATCAACGATCGTGAACAAAGGCGCGCATAGCTGTGTCCGGGGCGCATCACTTTGCATAGCCGGGGGAGCGATCTTCCGTTGGTATCTCGATGTCTTCCGATGGGCTATTAATCATGCTGATGAGGCTAGGGGAGGGGGTGGCTACGTGCTTGACAGCTCCCTACGAAATGGCTTCTGCTGGATCGGGGCCCAAAGGAAAATGGATTCCCTCTGGTTCGCTGGAGGGGTTGACCTGGCCGTGGTTCCTCGGCTGCCGGTTTCACGGGATGAATAGGAGTTCTTTCCGTGGCGGCTCGGGCTTGCCGTCAGATCAGGAAAGGAGGAGGCACGCATCTGCTGGGGTTGCCGTGACCAGTCCGGGAGATTGGCAACCCATTTGCTCACAGCGGGCATCCCTAGAAGAAGCAGAGCTACAGCTACCTTTTAAAGGACAGTTGAGTGACACTCCATGGGACACATGTCCAATATCACTGACATTTTGGCTCAGAGCGGGAGATGATTGGAGTTAACAAGCTGCAACCAAACTGCAGAAAAGGAGTTAAAAAGATATGCAGGCCCAGGAAAACAATTTTGCTTCTGACCTAATTGTTGAGCAGATGGAAAAGGGCAGGAGATAAGTGGATCTACTGAGCCCACAGACGCGTACGAAAAGTGGAGGGGATTAAAAAGATCTGTGGGAAAGGGCCATGTTTAGCTTCAGATCTCAAGTTGCAAGACCCGTCTCCAATTCCGTGGACATCTGTTGGGGTGGGGCCAAGCTCTACCCAAAGTCTGATTTCTGACTGTTAATAATCAGAGTCGATGAATCGTGATTGTGGTTACAGAAGAGTCAGATCACAGCACACAACAAAATCAAAGACAGAGCCTTTTGTCTTAATCAAACAAAATCCTTTACTTACCTATCAGGATGGGATACACGTGGAGTAAAGCAAATCTTGCTTTCTTCATGACTAGTTCCCTACAACATGTTAGTTTGCACTAACAGGTAACTACAGGCTTAGAATCCATCTTTGCTCTTAAGAGCAGAGAGGCCTTCCATTTGGTCGGTGTAAAATCCAAACCGTGACTGAGTAACTGCTGCTTCTTCTAAACAAAGGACAGCAATCAAACTCAATTGCAGTAGGTACGTGATCTTTGGCATGTAGTCAATGGCGATCTTGCTGACATCTGTCATTGCATCATCACCTTGCAACTAACTAAATTGTTGATGCAAACACATTGACCCTTTAACTAACTTGACAGAAATGGAACTCGCATTGAATCCCCAACACTGGCCCATCAAGAAAACTTGATAACCGACATTTGACATTTAATAGGCAAATAATGAAAGCATTCGTTTTATGGAACAATAATAAAACCCAGAGAGAAATGCATTTCAAAACCTGGGATCTTTGCCTGGGGCAACATTGGTCATGTCACCAAATGCCTCTTCTCTACTTAAGGACAGATGGACTCACATTCTAGCTGTATCTGATGGAGTGAGCTGTGACCAGGGTTGCCAACCTCCAAGTACTAGCTGGAGATCTCCTGCTATTCTCCAGCTGATAGAGATCAGTTCCCCTGGAGAAAATGGCCACTTTCGCAATTGGACTCTATGGCATTGATGTCCCTCCCCAAACCCTGCCCTCCTCAGGGTTTGCCCCCAAAACCTCCCGCCGGTGGCGAAGAGGGACCTGGCAATCCTATGCTGTGTTAGTCTTTTAAAATTTTTTTTATTTTTTGGCCTGCGAAGGAAACTGCCACCATGGTGTGAGGGTCCAGAAGATGATCTTGGATCCAAGAAACTTAGGTTCGAATCCCCACTCTGCCATGGAAGCCTGCTGGGTAGGGTTGCCAACTCTAGGTTGGGAAATTCCTGAAGATTTGGGTGTGAAGCCTGTGGAAGGGAGGGGTTGTCATGTCATTTGTCCCCTTTAAAAGGGGATGAGACAGATTCAAAGGGGAGAGGTCCATCTGTAGATATTATTAATAGTGAATCATAGAATTAATAGTGAATCATAGAATCATAGAATGATGGTGGAAGGGACCACCAGGGACATCTAGTCCAACCCCCTACACAATGCAGGAAATTCACAGCTACCTCCCCCCCCACACCCCCAGTGACTCCAACTCCATGCCCTGAAGATAGCCAAGATGCCCTCCCTCTCATCATCTGCCTAAGGTCATAAAATCAGCATTGCTGACAGATGGCCATCTAGCCTCTGCTTTAAAAACCTCCAGGGAAGGAGAGCTTAAAGAGAACCTCCACAATCAGAGGCAACAAACCTCGGAATCCCTGGGCCAGGAGGCAACATCTGGGAAGGCCTCAGCTCCTACGCTCTGTCGATGGACCTCCAGAGGAACTGGTTGGCCGCTGTGGTGAGACGGGATGCTGGACTAGATGGACCATCACTAGGCTGATCCAGGTAGAAGAAGGAGGAGCTGGTTTTTATACCCTGTTTTTCCTCTACCATTATAGATGTCTCAAAGTGGCTTACAATCGCCTTCCCTTCCTCTCCCCACAACAGACACCTTGTGAGGTAGGTGGGGCTGAGAGAGTTCAGAGAGAACTGTAGCTGACCCAAGGTCACCCATCAGGCTTCAGGTGGAAGAGCGGGGAATCAAACCCGGTCCTCCAGATTAGAGTCCTCTGCTCTTAAACACTACGCCACGCTGGCTCTCTTAGAAGGGGTATTTCCTCCTCTCACATGTGAGGGAACACCTCTTCTATCTCGAGCATTCCCCTTTCGCTTACAAACAGGGAGGCCTGCCTCTTCTTCAGCGGTGCCTGCTGTGACCCATTCACCCGTTAGCTGAACCCAGTATGTTTTCTTCGGCGCTGTCGTCCTTATGCATATGCAAATTGAGCGAGAGCCTCCCATTTGAGCTCACACAATTAATTAATAACCCTCGCAAAAAGAACGGAGTCGGGCTGCTGTTGAGAATCGATGAGCCGCTCGGTGCAAATGGGGAGAGGAAAGCACCAGCGGAAGAGAATCCCGCTGCAGCTTGTTCTGCTGAGACCTGGAAGAATGCCACGAGAAAGACTCTCCTCATTTTATATGAAGCAAACCAACCACACGGAAGAAGACAAGCGCAAACAAATGGACTCGCGCCCAGCCGTGGAAACTGTAGCGGTCGGGAGCAAAAATTATTTGCTTTAATAGACTGCGCCATGGAGCCTGTCTGCGTGATGAAGAGCCAGAGATCTGCTGCAGAGGATCTGGTTTATTTAAGGCATAATAAATGGAAGCCTAGCGGTAATTTTGGTTCTGCCTTGAGAACCAGCGGTACCATAGCTAGGGTTGCCAAGTCCCTCTTCGCCACCGGCGGGAGGTTTTTGGGGTGGAGCCTGAGGAGGGTGGGGCTTATGGAGGGGAGGGGCTTCAATACCGTAGAGTCCAATTGCCAGAGAGGCCATTCTCTCCAGGGGAACTGATCTCTATCGGCTGGAGATCAGTTGTAATAGGAGGAGATCTCTAGCTTGCACCTGGAGGTTAACAGAAATATGACACCTCCGTGTACAATAGGTAGTTAAACCAAATCTGACCCAGAAGGCTACACAAAAGATATGGCTGCACAAAACTCTATATTGCAAACAATGAAGCCAACGCACATATAAGAGCCAACACACAATACAACTATATACACATCAAAGATTCACGTCCATTCACTATATGGAAAAAGTCCCTTCTGTTTAAACCACAGATAGGAATTGCAGGAGAGCAGAAATTCCAGAAGATCAGCATGAGAAGACAGCAGTTTTGGATTACTTCGTCCTTTCCGCTTATGCATCTTCTCATTTTTCATATCCATTTCTTCACCATGTAGGGTGCTTACAGCCTTTCCAGAGTTCCCCGCAGGGATACCATTTTCTCCAGGTGAAGTGATCTCAATTGGTTGGAGATCAGTTGTAATAGCAGGAGAGCTCCCGCCACCAGCTGAAGGTTGGCAACCCTTACTCAACCCCCTAGGACTCTATGGCATGGAAGTCCCTCCCCTACCCAAACCCTGCCCTCCTCAGGCTCTGTCCCCAAAACCTCCCGCTGGTAGCGAAGAGGGACCAGGCAACCCTAGCTGGTGACAGGTTGATTCTATGAGGGAAAGGCCAAACTGGAGTGGGAAAGGGACACATCTCTAGGTTTGCAAACATATTTGTATTTTATAATGCTTTATCTAGAACCTTTGAATTATTGTTCTTAAAGAAAGGGATGATAAGAAACACTCTTATTAATAATATTACAAGAATTAGTGGTAATAATAACCTTGCAGACTATAAAGTCAGATTGATATCGGAATCAGATAGCTGCGCTATTGCATTTCAGCTTAGAGATATTCCTCAAATCCTGGAAACGGTATTGCTTAATCATGTTTCTGTGTTACAAAATTACAACCAATTTTGCTGAATTTGATTACTGCAGCAAGGTTGTTTTTTTGCGAGATGCTGGAAATGGAAGGTAATCCCTAAAGTGAAAGAATGGATAGAGAAAATTAAGAATACAGGTTTAATGATAAAACTTACCAGTGGTAGAGCATCTGCTCGGCTTGCAGAATGTCCCAGGTTCAATCCCCGGCACCTCCAGTGAAAGGGACTAGGCAAGTAGGTGATGTGAAAAACCTCTGCCCGAGACCCTGGAGAGCCATGGAGAGGGGCTGTGGCTCAGTGGCATAGCATCTGCTCAGCATGCAGAAGGTCCCAGGTTCAATTCCTGGCATCTCCAGTTAAAGGGACTAGGCAAGTAGGGGTTGTGAAAGACCTTCGGCCTGAGACCCTGGAGAGCCGCTGTTGGTCTGAGTAGACAATACTGAACTGGATGGACCAAGGGTCTGATTCAGTACAAGGCAGCTTCTTGGGTTCATGTGTGTTCAAAATTGGGATCATTTTGAGTCAGTTTGGTTTTCCGTTATGTATCATATTCCGTTGAATTCAGTGGAATTTTTATGCGTTCGCAATTTATGTAAAAGTTATTTTGTTTAAAGCTTCCGGTTTCTTGATGGGACTTCTGATGTGTTTTGTAAGATGAGTTTGTTTATCGTGTACTTTAAAAATGATCTTGCAGGCTTTAAAAAAAGGGGCAAAAACAGAGATTCTTGCTACCGAAGCTCATTTCCACCTGTCCTGCAGGAATTTTAGTAAAGTGTACAGTTTAGCATGGAATCACGGGCCCCGGCTCCTTATCCGTCTATCACTTACATTTATTGCCTCGTTGATTTACGCAAAGAGAGGCTTTATTTATATTCCCTACCAGCAGCTGGCAAATGGGAGCTCAGGGAATGACAGCTTTATGAGACAGGCCAAGGCAGCTTTATAAATCATTAACGGCTTCTACCAAACGGCAGGACTGATGGTATTGGCATTAATGAGCACTGGGGGGAGAAGCCATCTTGTCGCTGTTCCCAATGGAGAAGCCGAGCGTATAGCATAATAAGCAGATCTCTGCAGTGCTCTGACTAGGGTTGGCAGGTCCCTCTTCGCTACCGGCGGGAGGTTTTGGGGGCAGAGCCTGAGGAGGGTGGGGTCTGGGGAGGGGCTTCAATGCCATGGAGTCCAATTGCCAAAGCGGACATTTTCTCCAGGTGAACTGATCTCCATCGGCTGGAGGTCAGCGGTCATAGCTGGAGATTTCCAGCTAGTCCCTGGAGGTTGGCAACCCTAGCTCTGACTGCTGATCTGGGTGGGGGACTCACAGCCAAAAGGAGCCTCTTTGGGTTGGGAGGATCCTTATAGGCTAGGTTTGCCAACCTCCAGATGGTGGGGAGAAAAAAGGCACCTCTGTACTAATACCACGAGGTTAGGAAAACAGTACAGGATAATATATATACACAAAGTGCAAATTTTATGAGCTACTGAGATGAAACAAGGACCATATACATAACACATACAAAGCACAAATATATACAATATATACAATCCGCATAAAGCAGAAATGATTCCAGAGGTCTCAACAGAGTGCCAGGTAAGTATTAGTATTGTAATCTTTGTGTATAAACTCCATATAAAGCCACAATCATCAATGGATACGGCCGTTTCAGATCCACAGCAGTGGAAATCTTTCTTCAGTCCTTCAAGAAAGTGCTGTTAAACATTCATAATTCCTTCCCATGCAGGGTAAGTACAATTTGTTTCAACCAGACGTCAGCAAAGTACATCACATAGTGCAGGCTCCACCCCAAAAATCTCCAGATATTTCCCAACCTGGAGCTGGCAACTCTGTTTGTTTGTTTGTTTGTTACGGCCAATGGCCAGCATAAAATTACAAAACAGTACAGGTATGTGCGTGTGTGTGTACACACACACACACACACACTGATAACTGAAGTGATATAAAGTTGAATAAAATATCCTAAAATGGACAAGTTAAAATACATTTGTCAGCCTATTAAAATACAAAAGAGAAAAGAGAAAAAAATACATTATACCATGCTTCACCCATCACTCATCATCTGGTGCATCACAAAAAGTATAACCCTTTTTATTTTGAGCTTTCCTTTTAGTAATTTAGATAACAAAATTTAGATACATGGTAAGATATAGTGGGATTTTTATCCTCAAGCAGAAATTGAATGATTGAACTCTCATTGGTTATAGATTGATGTAAATGGCCAAATTGTTATAACCAGGGGTCGATTATAGTTCTAAATTCCAGGTAAAATTCACAGTGTAATAAAATGTGTGCCAGGGATTCTTCCTCTCCTGCTGTACATAGGTTGGGTTGCCAACCTCCACGTGGTGGCTGGAGATCTCCTGGGATTACAACTGATCTCCAGGCGACAGAGATCAGTTCCCCTGGAGAAAAAGGCTGCTTTGGCAATTGGACTCTATGGCATTATACCCATAGGAGGTCCCTCCCCTCCCCAAACCCTGCCCTCCTCAGGCTCCACCCCTAAAATCTCCAGGTATTTCCTGGAGTCGGCAACCCTAATACCTTCTAGGGTTGCCCTGCCACCCCGGTACCATTTGGGTCACTTTCTTAGCAGTGTTTCATACCAGCCCGAAACCCACTTATTTTCATTTCATTTCCTATGTGCAAGCTAGACTTGGCTTAGAGACAATTACGGACTCAAGGTCGCCCAGGAAGTTCCACGACAAGCTGGGATTCGAACCTGGGCCTCTCCTGCCCTAGTCTAATATTGAAACCACAAAATGACTGGCCAAAGGTTTAAGACAGACACAAGAGAGTACTTCTTTACCTGACATGTATTTAATAAGACTCGCACCTAGGGTTGGCAGGTCCCTCTTCGCCACCGACGGGAGGTTTTGGGGGTGGCGCCTGAGGAGGGCGGGGTTTGGGGAGGGGAGGGACTTCAATGCCATAGAGTCCAATTGCCAAAGCAGCCCTTTTCTCCAGGTGAACTGATCTCCAGGGAAACCGATTGGCTGGAGATCAGTTGTAATAGAAGGAGATCTCCAGCTACTACCTGGAGGTTTAGCAAAAATAAAGCACCGATATTAAATAGACAAGCTGCGTGAAATAATAGTATCAAGCTCACTAAGTTATATGCAAAAGTGTGATTATATTATATACAAGTGCAAGGAGCCAACAATGATAAGGATACATACATGAACATATATACAAAGATAGAATGTAGCTAGCAAGCTACCAAACAAGATGGTCAGTTCCAACTATTTCAGCAGTTTCAACAATTGTCTTTCAAAGGTAAGTACAATGACTTATTCTATATATTTCTTTCCAGGGAAGAAGATGGAGCCTGGAGCAGATAAAGGCACATCAAAGCTGGAAGCGCCCTCCGGACGGCTTCAACGCTTCCACTGTCAAAAGACAGCTTCCCCAGCCAAAAGCCTCAGGATGTTTCTCCTTATAATCACAATGTATTCTTAAAACATGTATCTTTTTCCTTCTATGCACCCAGTTGGCTACTTGGATAAAGCTGCTTGTCACTTGTATGTAATATAATCACACTTTTGCATATAACTTAGTGAGCTTGATACTATTATTTCACACAACTACCTGGAGGTTGGCAACCCTACTCGCACCCAGCATTGTCTCCGTGACCCTACACGAGGTCTCATTAACCACACCGAAGATTATCTCCAGGGTCGGTTCAGAGGGTTTGATCTGCCCGTGAACTACTGATTCCTAGCAGAAAGCTGACCGAAGAGGATCCGGCTCTTGGCCCGATGTGAAGCGTTTTCAGGAAGGCAATACCCCAGAGCTAGTAAAGCGGGAGAGGGGAAAATTTTCCCGGGCTGTCTCTTTGAATCCTGTCGGGCCGATGAGGTGTTTGAAATCCCGAGGCCAGCAGGGAACTGAAGGGACGTTGGCGGCACGCAGCAGCGGGCCGTCTGATGAATTATTCTGACACAGCCAAAGTGAAAAACGGAGACACCGCATCGGAAATGTGGGTTTCCTTTCTGTCAGGTCTCTTGCTTCCAAGAACCCTGAGCGTGCCGCTGGATCTCGGATGACAAGTGACGGCAGCCGCAGCCCTGAAGAGAACAGCTTGAGTCTGTCCCGTAGTTTGCTTTATTCCTGTCCCTGTAATAAACCTCACTAGGTATTTCATGCCTGACGGCGATTGCCTCTTGTAGGAGGTGGAAGACATGGTTTTGGACAAAAACTTCAGTAGACATCAAGAGCAGGCTGGCATAAGTCTGTGGATGTTAGGGTTGCCAACCTCCAGGTACTGCTCAAATGAACAGTAGTAGGCAAAAAAAGAAAAGAAACAATGGACAAGTATAGCAAAAGGCAACAGCAGCAAGGCTATTACTATATTACAAGGTGCAATGATATAAGCAAACAAAGCTAAGCAACCGAGGTTACAAAGCAAAAAAGCGAAAGCTGATAAATATGCAAAAGTTCATGTGAGGCATATAGTTGCATTCTATTCGTATATGTTCAATTACAAGTTCTTCAGACAATGGAGAATAAGGTGGTTCTAGTTCTTCAGACAACGGAGAATATGATGGTGTTTTTGTTGGGCAGAAAAATTAGAATTGGGAATCCATCTATGCCTTTCAATTTTTTCAATATCCTGAGAAACTAAGGATTGAAATGTATTGATGCAATGATTGGAAGAATAGGGGTTGAAGGAAGATTTAGGTTTGAATGTAGTAGAAGTAGAAAGAGTAGAACTGTCGTCTTTAAAGAAATCTTTTAGTTTGATAGAACAAAATAGTTTAAATAACTCAAGTCGAGTTTGAAAAGGTGAGTAAGTGGCAGTGGGGACAAAACCTAAACCCAGATTAAGGACCCCAAGTTCGTCTGGAGAAAGGGGACATGAGGAAAGATTAACAACTAACGTTTCTTTCGCTGGGTCTTGGGATAAGCTCCGTGAGAAAAATGCTTATCTTGACCAATATGATCACAGTTGGTAAGACCTAGCAGAGTGATTCGAACCATAGGATCCTATGCTGTCTTGATCAGATCCTGCTGAATCTGTATGAGAATCAAACTGTCTTCTATTTCGATTTCGGTTCATGTTAGTGTAATCTTTCCATTCCCAATTGTACACCCTATTCTTTTGGTAATCCTCTTTATCTCTGTTGTATTTATGTAGTGTAAAGGTTTTGATATTTGAAACATATGCATTCAGATCTTTCTCAAGTTGGTCAATTTGCAATTCTGAAGTCACTATCAGACATATCTTTTTTCAAGTCACTTTTTGTCTTATCAATGTCTTTAGTTAAACCTTCAGTCTCTATCATTGCTTGCTCAATAACGAGCAGCATGAGGTCCATGGAGCAGCGATTGAGAACAGCTGCCCATTTTTCCTTAAAGGAACTATTATCAAAGAATAATGCAGGACCTTTTTGAATGCGGAGACCCCTTGGAATAATGTTAGTACGGGCATACTCAGTTAAAGAGGAGCCATGCAGCTCAACGCGAGCTTTCTTCTATAGCTTTCTTCTGCTCTTGCAACTGATCTTCAGCTGATAGAAATCAGTTCTCCAGGAGAAAATGGTCGCTTTGGCCATTGGACTCTATGGCATTGAAGTCCCTCTCCTCCCCAAACCCTGCCCTCCTCAGGCTCCGCCCAAAAAACCTCCCGCCAATGGCGAAGAGGGACCTGGTGACCATAGTGGATGCCATTTTCCAAAATGGCTGCCAGTCGTTCTTCCACAGCATTTCTTTCATGAACCCTGGCTGCTCCTAGGGCTGCCAAGACCTCAGCCAATGTCACTACATCACTTCCAGTTAACCTGGAAGAGGTAAAACCATGGAGTTTCCAGCAATTCCTAGAGCTACCCATTGTCACTTCCAGGTTGTACCTGGAAGTGACGTAGCAATGTCGCCAACATCGTGCCCCCCATGACCCTTCCCTCCCACCGGGTTGTCAGACTTGGCAACCTTAGCCCCTCCAACCATAAAATTATAGGTTTTTAGCTGTAGCAAAGTGAGCGTGATCACCTCCAAAGCTACACCAGCGAACCTTTTGAAGTTACGCAGCAAGGTGTCTAAACAAATGGAATTTTAAAATGTAGAACGATTAAAAAACCAAACTTCAAAACTGTAAATTATGTATTCGCAAAAGCTGTGACTGCAAAGTGATACACAGTCATGTTCTACAAAGCAATTTTGGATTGGTGGAGAAAACATGTAGAGAATGTGGGAGGAGGAGGAGAAGAAGAAGCAAGAAGAAGAAGAGTTGGATTTTATATGCCGACTTTCTCTACCACCTAAGGAAGAATCAAACCGGCTTACAACCACCTTCCCTTCCCCTCCCCACAACAGACACCCTGTGAGGTAGGTGGGGCTGAGAGAGCTGTGACTAGCCCAAGGTCACCCAGCTGGCTTCATGTGTAGGAGTGGGGAAACAAACCCAGTTCACCAGATTAGCCTCCGCCGCTCATGTGGAGGAGTGGGGGATCGAACCCGGTTCTCCAGATCAGAGTCCACCGCTCCAAGCCAGCGCTCTTAACCACTACGTGAAAAAGGTCTGGTGAAAAGATACATGCTATGGATAGAGTTGCCAGCTCTGGTTGGGAAATACCTGGAGATTTTGGGGGGGTGGGGTCTGAGAAGGGTGGGGTTTGGGGAGAGGAGGGGCTTCAATGACCTGATCTGTCACCTGGAGATCAGATGTGATAGCGGAAGATCGCCAGCTTCCACCTGGAGGTTGGCAACCCTAGGCATGGAATCCTGGCGGAACGTCATTGCTGCCAGTTCCTGTAGGGAAGGAAGTGAATCGGAGCAGAGGAATCCATCACTTCATTATTCCTTTCTGCATCAAAAGGCCGTAAATACTGCAGTAGAGAACATTGCGTCGGCCGGTGAAGGGCTCCATTAATAGTTCCTGGCTGCAGCTCAAGCGTGCGGCGGCTTCCAAGTAACTCATCCATTTCCTGGTGGTGCCTGCTCCTAAGGATTATTGTTGATTTAATGTTGGTGGATTTCCCTCGAGGTGGCCCCGGAGCACAACCGGAATGGAAAGCGCGCAAGCCATGCTTACAAATGAGCGTCTCGGGGATCACTTCAGTCTGCGGAGATTTTATTGCCACCTCTGACACCGATGATGCGCCGTTGGGGAAGGCTTTGAGCTTTTGAGGGCTGACGCACCTCCGGTCATTCTCTATCAGGCCTCATCCTCAAAGCTCATAACAATCCCTGCTAAATTTGGAAGGCTTCTACAGCTGTCCTTTGTCAAGGAGTAGATGGTTTATAAAAAAGTCTTCTGTCCCAGAGATGGGTGATCAGGGGTTCCCGACCTTCCTGAGCCTGAGGCACAGGTAGGATGGCCAGCGCTGGGTGGAGAAATACCTGGAGATTTTGGAGGTGGTGCCCAAGGATTGAGGGGTTTGGGGATCAGCGTAGGGTTGCCAGATCCCCTCTTGCCACCCGCAGGAGCTTCGTTGTGGTGGGGCTGGGTGGGGGTGGTCAGCGCAATAACGTCACTTCCGGGGTAAACCCAGAAGTGATGGGGACGCTCTAGCACATTATGGAACCAATGGGTTGCATAAGATAAACTAGAAGAACTTTAATGCCACACAAATAGCAAAAAAATAATTAAAACTTATCTTTTTTTTACTCTGAAAGTTCTGCTAGTTTATCTTATGTAACCCGTTGGTATTAACACAGTTATCAGGCCATTCGTCAACCTTCTTTGGGTACTTGGTTTTTCTGGGTTGAGGTTTTCTTCCCCTTTCTGTTTTGGTTGAACAATGTTCCCCGGCCATTTTGCTACCTCTGTTTCACATGGCAGGTTTTCCCCTCCAAGAATTTGAAAACCCCCTTAGAAAAAACTCCCAGTGACTCTGTGTCGGATGTAAGGGTATGAATAAAAACAAACCTGATGGGATAAAATGTTTAAACCAGAAAGTTAGTACTTGCCTCTGTTGTCTCAAATTTATCAACAAATTTTAAGTCCCGTCTTTTAAAACATGGTCTTTTATGCTTGGTTGTTTCCCTCGCGGTCACCCCTCTGATAACTTCGGGTCAAAGTACAAAGAGAGTTTAATACGGTCCAAGACCAGCATAAAAACATACCAGATATACAAACATAACATAACACATATAAAAGTGCATCAAGTGTGAGCCCCTATAACATCTTACAATCTCTCACTCATAAAAGCCGTTAAGCGCTTAATTAAAAATATTACATGTTTGGAATTAGTATAAATATAAATATAAAATCGCTCGGGTCTTTGTGCTGATTATGCATGCCATTTCCGACCATCAGAGGTAGAGTTGCCAACCTCCAGGTAGTAGCTGGAGATCTCCTGCGATTACAACTGATCTCCAGCCAATAGAGATCAGTTCCCCTGGAGAAAATGGCCGCTTTGGCCATCGGACTCTATGGCATTGAAGTCTCTCCCCTCCTCAAACCCGGCCTCCTCAGGCTCCACCCCAAAAACCTCCCGCCGGTGACAAAGAGGGACCTGGCAACACTAGTCAGAGGTCGGCTTGCTCTCCCCCTGCATTTCCCTGTGTTTTGCCCGCGTTTTCAAATTCAAGATAAAAGAAGAAGAAGAAGAGTTGCTGACTTTCTTTACCGCTTAAGGGAGAATCAAACCGGCTTACAATCACCTTCCTTTCCCTCCCCCACAACAGACACCTTGTGAGGTAGGTGGGGCTGAGTGAGCTGTGACTAGCCCAAAGTCACCTAGCTGGCTTCATGCGTAGGAGTGGGGACACCAACCCAGTTCACCAGATTAGCCTCCGCCACTCATGTGGAGGAGTGGGGAATCGAACCCGGTTCTCCAGATCAGACCCCACCGTTCCAAACCACTGTTCCGAACCACCGCTCTTAACCACTGCACCCCTCTGTCTCAGACTGAGGGCAAACTGCGGGGAAAGGCAGGGGGAGATCGAGGCAATCTCTGACGGTCAGAAACCGCATGAGTAATGAAAAGAAAGCCCCGAAGTCGTCGGAGGGGTGACTGCAATGGAAACAGCCATGCACAAAAGACCCACATCTCTCAGAAGCGGCTTTCCAAATGTTCATCCCCATCTCTGTCAACATTTCTCCTCCTCGGCAACTCTTATAGATACATGAATCTCGGCCCTCTGCTGCCCTGGGGATCCTATCTTAACACGCAGATCCGAGGCATTCGATGCAAAACTTGACACGCTTTCCCACCGGCTGAAGCTGCTCGATTAAAAAAGACCGGCGGAGTTTTCTCTCTGGCAGTTATGCAACGGTTGGGCTTGAGTCTCAACATGCCTGCGAAAATCACATGGGTCTTAGCGACGGGGCTGATCGCCCAAGCCGGTGACCCACTTTCCTGCCAACTCCGAATCTCTCTTCCTGCTCAGAAGGGGAAGACGCCCGGTCCTGGAAGCCAATTACACCTCCTTCTGTTAACAGACTCCAGATGAAGGGGATTTGCAGAGAGCGGCGCTTGTTTGCAAACCTGTGTTTATCCTGTCTGCTACCATGAAATCAATTTTGCCTCCAATTAAATGCTGAATTAAAGCGCCATTTTTTCCCCCAAACTTAAAAAGGAGAGTCGGGCAAATTTGCAAAAGCAGACGACAGCGGCATCCAAGAATTAAAGGAACCCATCAGTTTAGGACCCCGTGGCTGTACATGGGGGCGGGCGGGCTTGAGAGAATGGAAGGAAAATAAGCAGAATGGATTTGAGGAGGAAAAGTGCAATCTTGCTCCTTGAGAGTGAAAAGCCAGCCTGGAGAGGAGACATGGCTCAGTGGTAGAGCATCTGCTTGGCATGCAGAAGGTCCCTGGCTCAACGCCCCCCCCAGCATATCCAGATAAAGGGACTAGGAAAGTAGGTGATGTGACCTCTGCCTGAGACCCTGGAGAGCCATGGCGAGGGGCTGTGGCTCATTGGCAGAGCCTCTGCTTGGCATGCGGAAGGTCCCAGGTTCAATCCTTGGCATCTCCAGTTAAAGGGACTAGGCATGTAGGTGATGTGAAAGACCTCTGCCTGAGACCCTGGAGAGCCTTGGAGAGGGGCTGTGGCTCAGTGGTAGAGCCTCTGCTTGGCATGCGGAAGGTCCCAGGTTCAATCCCCGATATCTCCAGTGAAGAAGATGTGGAAGTAGGTGACATCAAAGACCTCTGCCTGAGACTCTGGGGAGCTGCTGCCAGTCGGGGTGACAGTGATGGACCAAGGGTCTGATTCAGTATAAGGCAGCTTCACGTGTTCTCAGGCTGAGGAGGCCATTTTGAGAGGACAGCCAGCCTGAGGGGAAAGGGTTGAGCAATCCTTCCCTTCGGCAATTCCCCTTCTCAAACCCCCGATTCACCATTGTTGCTTTTTGTTTTAAAAATCTTGCCTGAGACTTATTCCAGAGGGGTAGCTACGTTATTGACAAGCGTGTCGCACCTCAAATGACCAAGAGTCCTCTGGTACCTTAAAAACTAGGGTTGCCAGGTTCCTCTTCGCCACCAGTGGGAGGTTTTTGGGGCGGGGTTTGGAGAGGGGAGGAACTTCAGTGCCATAGAGTCCAATGGCCAAAGCGGCCATTTTCTCCAGGTGAACTGATCTCTATCGGCTGGAACAGAATCATAGAGTAATAGAATCATAGAGTTGGAAGGGACCACCAGGGTCGTCTAGTCCAGCACCCTGCACAATGAAGGAAATTCACAACTACCTCCCCGCCCCAGTGACCCCTACTCGATTCCTAGAAGATGGCCAAGATGCCCTCCCTCTCATGATCTGCCTAAGGGCATAGAATCAGCATTGCTGACAGATGGCCATCTAGCCTCTGCTTCAAAACCTCCAGGGAAGGAGAGCTCACCACCTCCCGAGGAAGCCTGTTCCATGGAGGAACCGCTCTGACTGTTAGCAAACAAGCTGTTGTCAACGAGGAAGCATGGTTCGAGGGGATCTGCCAGAACGAAATATGCAGAGACACAAATTTTATCTAGGCAAGATGCACAATGCCTCTGCCCAGTGCTGTGAGGAAGCATCAATTTATTCAAACATATTCTGCTTTTCTTTAGATCTCTTTAAATAAAAATAACACATTGGCGTTTACGGAGCTTTTTGATGTGAGAATCAGAATTGGCCCAGGGTATCAAAAAAAGAATTTTTTTTAAAAAGAAAATTTCAAAAATGCTGCATATTGATGCCTACAGCTCTGTAACTTTAATCTAAGCATCTAATTGGTACACATATTTTTTGAGATGCAGCTTTGCCCCCCCCCCAGCTTCTGCAAAACACAGAACAGGTATGGAACCGTTGAGATTTTTAATATCTTGCAGCATCACCTCATTCTGTAAGCTGGCTACTCCACCAATTATACTAGCCATAGTGACTGAAAGGAACCTGACCTCCACCCCACATCTGAACACATGAAGTTGCCTTCTACTGAATCAGACCCGTGGTCCATCAAAGTCAGTATTGTCTACTCAGACCGGCAGCGGCTCTCCAGGGTCTCAGGTGGAGGTCTTCCACATCACCTACTTGCCTAGTCCCTTTAACTGGAGATGCTGGGGATTGAGCCTGGGACCTTTTGCATGCCGAACAGATGCTCTACCACTGAGCCACAGCCCCTCATCCCTCTGAACAGGAATGAGACCGATCTATCTAAAGTAGTACATGTAGGTTAGGCTGAAAGAGAGCAATCAACACAAGGACACCTAGAGTCCTTCATGGCCAAACAGGGCTTTGAAACACAGGTCTCCCACATCCTATTCTAACCACTGCATCATAGAATCATAGAGTTTGAAGGGGCCATACTGGCCTACTAGTCCAACCCCCTGCTCAATGCAGGATCAGCCTAGAGCATTCCTGATAAGTGTTTGTACAGCCACTGCCAGTGAGGGGGAGATCGCCACCTCCCTAGGTAGCCAATTCTACTGCTGAACAAGTTAGGGCTGTCAATTCGGTTCGGCCCGAACTGAAAATCAGCCGAATTTCCCCTGATTCGGCAGTTTTTAGTTCGGAAGGAACCGAACTCAAAACTGGGGGGCAACCGGGGGGGCCGAATTCAGCGAGTTCGGGAGTTCGCGAATAAATTCGGCCAATTCGGCCGTCAGTAAGCAGCATAACCGTCAGTAAGCAGCATTCTCCTCCCCCGGCCAATCGGTGGGCAAGCTGGGTCTTCTTCTGGCCAATCAGTCAGGATTGAGTACTGGAGGAATCAGCTGATGTGCGGCCCGGCCAGGGAGAGAGAGAGAGAGAGCGAAATCCTCGTGTGTGTGTGTGGGGTGCTTGTGCACATTCGCTCCTTTCTGTGGCTGCAGGGGGCATATTTTTGGGGGTACAGACACAAAACTTTCACTGGAGCTTCAGATGAAGCTTCTCAAGATACCCCCCAAGTTTTGTAAACATTGGGTCAGGGGGTCCCGAGATATGGGCTCCCCCCTTTTTCTTTCCATGGCTGCAGGGGGTGCATTTTTGGGGGTACAGACCCCAAACTTTGAGCGGAGTTTCAGACCAGTGTTCTTAAGATACCCCCCAAGTTTTGTAAACTTTGGGTCGGGGGGGCTCGAGATATGGGCTCTCCCCCTTTTCCCTCCCCCCTTTTTCCATTTATGTGGCTGCAGGGGGCGCTTTTTTGGGCATATAGCCCCCAAACTTTTAGCATAGCTTCAGACACTTATTCTTAAGATACCACCCAAGTTTTGTAAAGATGGGTTCAGTGGGGGCAGAAATATCGCCTCCCCCCTTTTCTCTTTCCATGGCTGCAGGGGGCGCATTTTTGGGGGTGCAGATCCCAAACTTTGAGCTTTGGGGGTGCAGATCCCAAACTTTGAGTTTCAGACCAGTGTTCTTAAGATACCCCCCAAGTTTTGTGAACATTGGGTCAGGGGGTCCCGAGATATGGGCTTTCCCCTTTCCCCTTTCCCCTATTGGGAAGAATGGATCAGCCGATCCTGTGCATCTCCAGAGCAAAACGTCCCGTGCCTAATTGGAATCATCTTGGATTACAAGTCCTCTTCAGCCCCTCTTGATGGAACAGAAGACAGCCACAGTAAGACCCCTTTGGGGGCTTTAATCTATAATTTTTCTCCTGTGTATGTGTGTGTGTGTGTGGGGAAAGCAGAGTCTGTGTGTGTGTGGGTAGGGAGCAGTTTCTGTGGGTGGGGGGGAAGCCAAAGGGGGCTTTCGTCGGTTCTGCCTGGGGTGTGTGTTCCCCCTCGAGTCTCTCGCTCCCTGATTTGAGGGGGGAGGTTTCAGTTGTGTGTTGCAAAGGTGTTGTTTAACAAGGTTGTGTTGTTTTGCAGTTGCTTTGCAAATTTTTCAGCTGTTGTCGGGGCTGGGAGCTTTGTGCCTGGGCGGCAAGCTCTGCTGAGAGATGCACATTAAGGGTGGGGGGGGACCCCTTTCAGGGCCCATATCTCAGCCCCCCCTGACCCAATCTTTACAAAACTTGGGGAGTCTTTCAATAAACGTCCTTTGAAGCTCTGCCGAAAGTTTGGGACCTCTAACCCCAAAAATGCCCCCCCAGAGCCGCGGAAAGGCGCGATTGTGTTTTTAATGGCTTTATTCGGCCGAATTTTTTTTCGAACTTTAAATTCCCGCCGAATTGAACGGATCCGAAGTGGGGGAGTTCGGACTTCGGCATATCCCGAATCTAAACGGGCTGAATTCGGCCGAATCCGAACTATACCGAATTTTTTTTAATTCAACAGCCCTAGAACAAGTCTTATTGTAAAAAAAAAATTCCCCTAATATCCAGCCAGTACCTTTCTGCCCATAATTTAAACCCATTATTGTAAGCTCTATCTTCTGCAGCCAAGAAGAATAGCTCCCTGCCCTCCTCTAAGTGACAGCCCTTCAAATACTTTGAATCATAGAAGGGACCACCAGGATCATCTAGTCCAGCACCCCGCACAGTGCAGGAAATTCACAACTACCTCCCCCCCACACTCCCAGTGACCCCTACTCCATGCCCAGAAGATGCCCAAGAGGCCCCTCTCCTGATCTGCCTAAGGTCATAGAATCAGCATTGCTGACAGATGGCCATCTAGCCTCTTCTTAGAAACTTCCAGGGAAGGAGAGCTCACCACCTCCTGAAGAAGCCTGTTCCACTGAGAAACTGCTCTAACTGTTAGAAAATTCTCAAACTGTTTTAAAGAAGAGGTTAGATGGCCATCCATCAGCAATGCTGATTCTATAACCTTAAGCAGATGATGAGAGGGAATGCATCTTGGTCATCTTCTGGGCATGTCATGGGGGTCACTGGGGGTGGAGGTAGTTGTGAATTTCCTGCATTGTGCAGGGGGTTGGACTAGATGACCCTGGTGGTCCATTCCAACTCTATGATTCTATGTTAGAAAATACTTAAAGAGAGCGAACATGTCCTCCCTCAACCTCCACTTCTCCAGAATGAACATTCCCACCTCCCTCAGCCTTTCCTTGTAGAGCTCGGTCTCCAGGCCCCTGATCATCCTTGTCGTTCAGGTATCAGACTCCTGATACGTGTTGAAACCAAAGTGGCTTCAGCTGCCATGCTGCTGGTTTAACCTTCTGTCTCTTGCCTTTAAGCAGTTCCTATCATCTGTTCTAAGAGAGGAAACTCCTCTCCTGCTGTGCTCTTCGCAGGAGTTTCGGCTTGCAAAGCTCCCAGCGGACCAAAAATCACTGGGATGATGGAAAGCAAAATGTCAAATTACTCTCATCACAGTTGAGGCTTTTTCGGCCTCTCTAAAAGGCAATTTAGCAAATGAAAAGGGACCAGGAAGGTTGAATTGTGGCGGGGCCGGAGAAACCTGGATCTGAGGATCTCGTTCTTTCCGTTCCATTTCTATGTTGTAGAGGATAATTCAAGACAGAGCTGAATATTCAGAAGCGGGGGATTGAGGAACGCAAGCTGTGCCTGACTGAAAATGGTGAGAATCAATTGCGCTTTCTTGCCAAAAAGGTCCCAGAGCCCCAGCAGAACCACGGCAGCCCTAGAAATGGTGAGAATCAATTGCACTTTCTTGCCAAAAAGGTCCCAGAGCCCCAGCAGAACCACGGCAGCCCTAGAAATGGTGAGAATCAATTGCACTTTCTTGCCAAAAAGGTCCCAGAGCCCCAGCAGAACCACGGCAGCCCTAGAAACCACTTCATTGTCTTTACTGCAAGTCTGAAAAAAACACACCATGCCACTCTGTGTGAATCTGAGAAGCAGCTACGGGGAGCCAATGTAATGGATTTGTAAATAGAAGGACACTGGCTTCCGTAGATGGTGCAATCTTGCCCCATTCAGACAGACACACAGGGAATGGTCTGTCCCAGGTTACTCAAGAACTGGTTCAGTTACACAGGAAGTACATTTGTTTACTCCAAAGATGCAATTCATCTGGCCCTGAGGACTTAGTTTCATTTAAAGAAACTAGGTGTTTATGTCCTACCCCTATGTAGGGTTGCCAACCTCCAGGTAGTAGCTGGCGATCTCCTGCGATTACAACTGATCTCCAACTGATAGAGATCAGTTCACCTGGAGAAAATGGCCGCTTTGGCAATTGGACTCTATGGCATCAAAGTCCCTCCCCAAACCCTGCCCTCCTCCACCCCAAAAACCTCTGGCCGGTGGCGAAGAGGGGCCTGGCAGCCCTACCCCATGCTAATCCTAGGCTGCAACTCCCTTCTCTCATCGTCTGTTCTGTTTTTGCCACCTTGAGCACCGTTTCCCTTGCCAGAGAAGACTGAGGAAAAGTCATATTGTAGAGCAAATTCACTCCTTAAAAGTCTTACAAGCCCTACTGTTTTGGAAAATAGTCCATCCGATCCAACATCCTGTGGCTAGTCAAATTTATCTGGGAAACTGTTGGGCCTATTCACAGCTGCTAGCCATCGTGTGATAAGAAATCACTTGTTAAGATAGCCAGCGTGGTGTAGTGGTTAAGAGCAGTGGTTTGGAGCAGTGGACTCTGATCTGGAGAACTGGGTTTGATTCCCAATTCCTCCACACGAGCGGCAGACGCTAATCTGTTGAATCGGGTTGGTTTCCACACTGCTACACATAAAGCCAGCTGGGTGACATTGGATTAGTCACAGCTCTCTTAGAGCTTTCTCAGCCCCACCTACCTCACAGGGTGTCTGTTGTGGGGACGTTAAGGGAAGGCAATTGTAAGCTGGTTTGATTCTCCCTTAAGTGGCAGAGAAAGTTGGCATATAAAAGCCAATTCTTCTTCTTCTGCTGCTGTAGATTGGCATGTTGATCAATTATGTCTCCAAGAAGGCTTTTAGCAACTATATCATACTATTTAAAACAGAGTTAACTCAGGTAGAATTGGCTTGCAAAATGATAAAATCCAGAAGGAGTCCAGGTGATGTACATTTCATACCATCTGCGGGGCCAACGTGACATGCTTGGGGAGTTGCTTCGGCAATCTGGTGTTTTATTTATTCATTTTTTCCCTCATTAGCAACCTGGCCTACATTCCCTCAAAGGTTTAGAGCTGGCTGCTGCGAACCAGGAGGAGAGCTAACGGAAGACAGACAAGTGTGCCAGCCCAGGTGGGCACCTTGTTTTAAATGTGTTGTATCCCAGGATGCATTTCTGCTTGAGCAGGACTCCATTCAAGGAATGATGGAGTTGACAGATCTGGCAGCATACCAATCACTATTGCTCAGGCAAGCAAAATTGCCTGTTTTTTATCGATTGGGCCTTTGGCAACATAGAATCCTAGAGTCACAGAGTTGGAAGGGTCCATCCAGGCCATCTAGTCCAACTCCCTGTCCAGCCTCTGCTTAAAGAGTGCCAGTGAGGGGGACCTCACTACCTCCCTAGGTAGCTGATTCCACCATTGAACAACTCTTACTGTAAAAACTTTCCCCCTAATATCCAGCCGGCACCTTTCCGCCTGCAATTTAAACCCATTATAGCAAGTCCTATCCTCTGCTGCCAACAGGAACAGCTCCCTGCCCTCCTCTAAGTCAAAGCTTCTTAAACTGTGGGTCTCGACCCCGTATGGGAGTGAGCTTTAAGAAACAAATGCCCTCAGGCCCAAATTAGACATCACAGTGGCCACAGGTCTTACCTGTGGCCCTCAATGCCATTTAAGAGAAAAATTTGGCTATTTAAAAAGGGCTGCAAGGGGGTGATTCCACAGCATGGGGTGACCACGCAATCTTATTTCTCCATAGCTTCAGAAATTTTCCAACCTGGAGTTCACAACCCCAGAGGTACAGCTAACTTTCCTCAATAGTTCAGTCCAAAGTAGATCTCAGCAGAGTATAACATTGCTGGTAGAAACTTTCAGGCATGAATTTTTTTTTTTTTTGCATGCGAACATAACAACATAAGAAAGGCCCTGCTGGATCAGACCAAGTCCCATCAAGTCCAGCAGTCTGTTCATACAGTGGCCAACCAGGTGCCTCTAGGAAGCCCACAAATAAGACAACTGCAGCAGCATTATCCTGTCTACTTTAATAGGCATGCTCCTCTGATCCTGGAGAATAGGTGTGCATCATGACCAGTATCCATAAGGCATAAATTTTTTTGCATGTGAACATAAGAACATAACAAAGGACATGCTGGATCAAACCAAGGCCCATCAAGTCCAGCAGTCTGTTCACACAGCGGCCAACCAGGTGCCTCTAGGAAGCCCACAAACAAGACCACTGCAGCAGCACCATCCTGCCTGTGTTCCACAGCACCTAATATCATAGGCATGCTCCTTTGATATTGGAGAGAATAGTTATGCATCATGACGAGTATCCATTTTTACTAGTAGCCATGAATAGCCCTCTCCTCCATGAACATGTCCACTCCTCTCTTAAAGCCTTCCAAGTTGGCAGCCATTCCCACATCCTGGGACAGGGAGTGCCACAACTTAAGTATGCGTTGTTTGAAGAAAGACTTCCTTTTATCTGTTTTGAATCTGTCACCCTCCAGCTTCAGCAGATGACCCATCATTCTAGTATTATGAGAGAGGGAGAAAAGCATTTCCCTGTCCACTCTCTCCATACCATGCATCATTTTATAGACCTCTATCACGTCTCCCCTTAACCGCCTCCGAGATAAGATGCATCCGCTTCTCAGTAAAAACTTTCTGGAGGCCAGAGGGAGGAAGATCACCTCTGAATGACAATCATCACTTGACCTACAATCTACCAAGGCAGCTCCCAAAGGCAAATGTAGGGAGAACATTGGGGTGGGGAGGGCAGGGACCAGAACATGGGGATTGTTCTATGCAAACAGAGAGGGTTAAAACATAAAAGATTCGCAAACATAGCACATGCCTGGCCTCTTTGCCTATTGCCGTGTTGACCGTCAAAAACCTGGAGACCGGCCTCAGTGTTTTCTGCACACCGCCTGCCCTGGTGGGTGGAAATGTTAGCTCAGCAAAGAATATCTAAACAGGCTGTCATGACTGAAACAGATCTGGCCCTCACGGTATTAATTTGTTTGCACGTCACACTGAACTCCTGCTAAAGGTCCCTGGAGGAGTTACTGCAAATTCTTGACAGGTTCTACTCTGCTGTTAGCAAAGGGTATTTTTTTGTGTCTGCTTACCTAAGGTATGAAGGACCCGCTCTGGAATAACAGCTCACTGGTCAATATTCAGTCTCTAGGACTTTTAAGGCTCTTGTTTTGATTCCATAGGTGTTGGGGGGCCGGGATAGCATACCCTCTCACATGTCGCCAAGACATTTAGAGACATGCATTAAAGGTAGTGTTACAATACCAATAGCCACAAATAAGAAACATCTAGCAGATGTCCTATTCTGTTATTTATCAAGCCTAGGATGATTTTCAAGACTCAGAGGCAAGGCTCAGCATTTTTCGTGTCATTTGCAAGGTGAATTTATCGGACACAGCGAAGTGATTTTGGACTCCTTTGTGGACAGCTTCCGGCTGCTCCATTTGCGGATTACCTGTTCATCTTCTGGATGTTTCTTATTTGTGGCTATTAGTATTGTATTTTTGTTAGTAATTGGTTACATTGGCATTTGTATTATCATATTCTTGATATTGAGCCATCGTGCTGTTTTTGCTTGTTTATTACCTATCACTCAGCACAGGTCATTTTTGAACTTTCAGATACTGGCTGGAGATCTCCTGCTATTACCACTGATTTCCAGCCAACGGAGATCAGTTCCCCTGGAGAAAATGGCTGCTTTGGCAATTGGACTCTATGGCATTGAAGTCCTTCCCTTCCCCAAACCCCGCCCTCCTCAGGCTCTGCCCCCAAAAACCTCCCACCGGTGGCAAAGAGGGACCTGGCAACCCTAGTCACAAAAATTGTTACTCCTGTGTAGTAGTTCACACTAGAGAGGCCAGGTTGCCGGCTTTGGTGTGCCATCTCCTGCCCCTGGCCTCAGGGCAGGAGAACGTCTACCAATGCTGCAACATTATTTCTGGTCACCTCATTGCAGGATGCTCTAGGATTCTCCTGTAACTCTGTGCTTTTTACCATAGAGTTTCAGGAACGTTCTTGAGTGTCCTGTAATGTGGTGGCATCACTTCTGGTTACACTGCTGGAAGTGATGTCACGGGACGCTATTTGGGTAAGTCTCTGCCCCAGTCTCCCAGGGGCTGGGAATTCTATTCCATACCCATTTCATGAGAGTAAAGCCCACTGAATGCAGGAGGACTTTCTTCTGAGTAATCGTGCACAGGGTCAGGGTGTTACACTGCGTTCCTACGCAAAGTTATTGCAATCTAAATCCATCGATTTCAATGGAGTAACTCAGCCTAGAATTGCACTACAAACCAGCGTGGTATAGTGGTTAGGAACGGTGGACTCTAATTTGGAGAGCTGGGTTTGATTCCCCACTCTTCCACATGAAGCCAGCTGGGTGACCTTGGCCAACCATGGTTCTCTCTGAACTCTCTCAGCCCAACCACCTCACAAGGTGTCTATTGTGGGGAGAGGAAGGGAAAGTGGTTGTAAGCCGGTTTGATTCTCCTTAAAAGGTAGAGAAAGTTGGTATATAAAAAACAGTTCTTCTTCTTCAGCCCCAGATTCTCTCAGCCAATTATATTGCGCTTCTGAACTTCACTTAGCTAATTGCTTCTTTCCCTTTTGAAGTCAATCGTTTTGTTTTACTGCTTTAATTTAGAAAGGAATGATCAAAGCAAACGGCCGAGCTCCTTTACAAGCCAGTTAAAATCCTCTTCGAGGCAATCAAAGCTCTCCCTGGCTCCTTGCCCGGCGTTTGTTTCAGCTCTCTCCACTCCACCGTCTCTATTCAGCTTGCCCCCAGAGCAGGGGCAGGCAGGGAAGGGAAAAGGGGCCCAGATAGGGTTGCCATCCTCCAGGTACTAGCTGGAGATCTCCTGCTATTACAACTGATCTCCAGCCGATAGAGATCAGTTCCCCTGGAGAAAATGGCCTCTTTGGGGATTGGACTCTGTGGCATTGAAGACCCTCCCCTCCCCAAACCCTGCGCTCCTCAGGCTCTGCCCCAAAAATCTCCCGCCGGTGGCGAACAGGGACCTGGCAACCCTAGGGGCTCTATGGCATTATACCTAATTGAAGACCCTCCCCTCCCCAAACCCCGCCACAGGCCCCACCCCTAAAATCGGCAGGTCTTTCCCAACTAGAAGTTAGCAACTGTATTGCCAGCCTCCAGGTGGGGTCTGGAGATCTTCCAGAATTAGAATTGTTCTTCAGATGCCATTCCCCTGGAGGAAATGGCTGCTTTGGAGGGTGGACTCTATGGCATTATACCTCACTGAAGTTCCTCCCCTCCCAAACCCTGCCCTCCTCAATCTCAACCCCCAAAATCTCCAGGTATTTTCCAACCCCAATTCATGGAGAAGGCTTGTGCTTTGGCTCCACCCACACTGGAGTTGATAAGGGTATGGCCGTATATAGGGTTGCCAACCTCCAGGTACTAGCTGGAGATCTCCAGCTATTACAACTGATCTCCATCCGGCAGAGATCAGTTCCCTGGAGAAAATGGCCACTTTGGCCATTGGACTCTATGGCGTTGAAGTCCCTCCCCTCTCCAAACCCCACCCTCCTCAGGTTCCACCCCCAAAATCTCCCAATAATTCCCAAACCAGAGCTGGCAACCCTACCTATTCACCATACTTTCTTTAAAAAAAGAAAAGCACATGGAAATGAAACTGTGTGCTA